>NC_029787.2:35461274-35508808 GCF_000816755.2 Arachis ipaensis | reverse complement strand
ACAACTAACCAGCAAGTGCACTGGGTCGTCCAAGTAATACCTTACGTGAGTAAGGGTCGATCCCACGGAGACTGTCGGCTTGAAGCAAGCTATGGTCATCTTGTAAATCTCAGTCAGGCGGATTCAAATGGTTATGGAGGATTGATAATTAAAGATAAATAAAACATAAAATAAAGATAGAGATAGAGATACTTATGTAATTCATTGGTAGGAATTTCAGATAAGCGTATGAAGATGCTTTGTTCCTTCTGAACCTTTGCTTTCCTATTGCCTTCTTCCAATCATTCATACTCCTTTCCATGGCAAGCTTTATGTTGGGCATCACCGTTGTCAATGGCTACTTTCCGTCCTCTCAGTGAAAATGTTCTACGCACGCTGTCACCGCACGACTAATCATCTGTCGGTTCTCGATCATGTTGGAATAGGATCCATTGATCCTTTTGCGTCTAACACACGCCCAACACTCGCGAGTTTGAAGCTCGTCACAGTCATCCCTTCCCAGATCCTACTCAGAATACCACAAACAAGGTTTAGACATTCCAGATCTCAGGAATGGCCGCCAATAATTCTAGCCTATACCACGAAGGTTCTAATCTTAGATTAGAAACCCAAGAGATACATATTCAAGCTTGTTTGCATGTAGAACGGAAGTGGTTGTCAGGCACGCGTTCATAGGTGAGAATGGTAATGAGTGTCACATAATCATCACATTCATCATGTTCTTGGGTGCGAATGAATATCTTGGAGAAGATATAGACTTGAGTTGAATAGAAAAACAATAGTACTTTGCATTAATTCATGAAGAACAGCAGAGCTCCACATCTTAATCTATGGTGTATAGAAACTCTACCGTTGAAAATACATAAGGACAAAAGGGTCTAGGCATGGCCGTGAGGCCAGCCTCAAACGTGAACAGGTCTCTGAAAGTATGATCAAAGTATGAAAATACAATAGCAAAAGGTCCTATTTATAGAAAACTAGTAGCCTAGGGTTACAGAAATAGGTAATTAATGTAGAAATCTTCTTCCGGGCCCACTTGGTGTGTGCTTGGGCTGAGCGTTGAAGCTTCCATATGTAGAGACTTTTCTTGGAGTTAAACGCCAGCTTTTGTGCCAGTTTGGGCGTTTAACTCCAGCTTTTATGCCAGTTCTGGCGTTTTGACGCCAGAATTTCTATGATGACTTGAAACGCCGGTTTGGGCCATCAAATCTTGGGAAAAGTATAGACTATTATATATTTCTGAAAAGCCCAGGATGTCTACTTTCCAACGCAATTAAGAGCGTGCCAATTAGGCTTCTGTAGCTCCAGAAAATTTACTTCGAGTGCAGGAAGGTCAGAATCCAACAGCATCTGTAGTCCTTTATCAACCTCTGAATCAGATTTTTGCTCAGGTCCCTCAATTTCAGCCAGAAAATACCTGAAATCACAGAAAAACACACAAACTCATAGTAAAGTCCAGAAATGTGATTTTTATTTAAAAACTAATAAAAATTAAATAAAAACTAACTAAAATATACTAAAAACATACTAAAAACAATGCCAAAAAGCGTATAAATTATCCGCTCATCAAATAACTAGGATAGGATTTCCAGTTCTCATATCTTGCCAAGAGATTTTCTTAATTATTAATTTATTTTTCTTGCCATTTAAATTACTTGTTCTCTATTTCAAAAACCCCAAAAACATATATTTTCCATAACCAATAATAAATCACACTTCCCTGCAATTCCTTGAGAAGACGACCCGAGGTTTAAATACTTTGGTTTATAAATTTTATTGGGTTTGTTACTTGTGACAACCAAACGTTTGTACGAAAGGATTTTCTGTTGGTTTAGAAGCTATACTTACAACGCGATCATATATTTGTGAATTTCTTTACCGACAGGAAATCCGTTCGTCAAAATGGCGCCGTTGCCGGGGAATTGCAAACGTGTGCCTTATTATTGGTTATTATAAATATTTTATTTTGCTTGTTTATTTGTTTTTATTTTTATTTTTAATTTTTATTAACTACTATGAGTTCTCACCCCTATTACTTTGAGTTTGGTTCCAATGCTGTTGCAAGGAATGAAAATTATAATAGGAACATGCATCAAGGTCAGAACAATCAGAGATGGATGGAGCCACGTGGATCTGATCAACCCTTTAGGCAAAAACACCTTCCAAACTACCATGGACAACGACTATTTACCAATGCATGTAGAGACAATAGTTATGGTGGACCCTCTTGTAATTACCGACAAGCTCCGCCATATGCCTATGAACCACCTCCTGAACACAGCTTTGAACCACCACACTCACAAGTCCCCTACCACCATTTACCTCCATATGACCCTAACCTATATCCACCCCAATTCCATCCCAATTACTCCCAAGAACCATCACTTTCCTATGCACCATGTCCATATCCATCGCCCCAAGAAACAAGGGAGCAACTCAAGGAAACATTTGAAAGATTTCATGCCACACTTCACCAATTGAATCAAGCGATAAATAGACTACCTTTCCGATGTTCGGACACTCAAGGAACCCCCATGGCTTCATGTGGACAATCTAATGAAGAACGTAGCATGAAGGAGATACTAGAAACTCCAATGGACAGTACGGAGCATGACTTTGTACTGGAACAAGTAGAGGGAGCTGTAATTATCGAAGAAGAAGAATTGGATGAAGATCTAGGAGACGCTGAACCTCCATGGGGAAGTCAAGTTATAGAGCCTCCTTCAAAGATGTTTGAAATTGATGTTGAGGAAGGTGTACAACCTCCAAGGCATATCATGGTTGAAGACTTTGAAGAGGTTGATCAAGAGATGGATTCAATCATTAATGAATTCTTATCTGCAGTTGAATCATCTCCCATTGGACTTGACATGGAGATTAAAAAAGAAGAAGCACAACCTCCCATGCCCTTGGTGAGCAATGAAGAGAAGATTGAATTGGAAGAAAGCTACCAAGAGGAAGAGGTTAAAACTGAAGAAGCTTGCAAGGAGGTGGAAGTTGTCAAGAAAGAACACAAGGGAGTAGAGCTTGATATCACTTTGCCAAAGCTGCTAGAGACCTCTCCACCTAAGTCACCATCATCCTTCACAACATTCAAGTGGGTAAAATTCATATATCTTAGCTTTTTCATTCCACTTGAATATGGTTTACTTGAGACAGATGGTCAGCTTAGAGCTCTTTGTGGCTTTAAGAGTAAGAGAGAGATGGTTAGTGGTTGGCAACACAATCCTAGGTTTATTGTGGTAGGAAGCTCATGGATGAAGTATCATGGTTGGAAGAATATTAAATTGTATGGGTCTAGGAAGCTGTTTGGACGCTTTAGTGAGAATTCAGATTGCTTGCTACCCGGATGGAATCATGATGATCAACAAGAAGACGGGGGCAAAAGAAAGGTTTGGGACCCCGAAATTCAGTCTAGAAATCAACACTCTTGGGGCCTTGTCACTTACTTTAACCTGCTTGAAGGCTTTCTGCGCCTAGTTTGGGATCCCGGAGGCCATTGGAATTCCAAACATTAGTGGAGATTTTTGGATGAATACAAGCACAAGCCACCATTACAGGGAGCTCACCAAATGTCCAACTTAAGGACTTTAACTAAAAGTGCTAGGTGGGAGACAAACCACCGTGGTATGATCATTCCATTTTCAATCTTATTTAGTTTTGTTTATTTTTGAGTTTTATTTTATTTTATTGAACCTGAAATTATTCATAACATCTGCATCAGCATCTGCATACTGCATTTTGTATTTTGCATATAAAAAAAAAATATGTACGCGACGCGACAGCGTCGCCGACGCGTCCGCGTCATATGTGCATTGGGAAGAAAACAAGATTGAACAGAGAGTCACGAAAGCGTGG
The DNA here is from genome assembly GCF_000816755.2 of Arachis ipaensis. Taxonomy (NCBI): domain Eukaryota; kingdom Viridiplantae; phylum Streptophyta; class Magnoliopsida; order Fabales; family Fabaceae; genus Arachis; species Arachis ipaensis. The sequence continues at coordinate 35,504,950 of NC_029787.2, read as the reverse complement.
CTGGAGGCGTGTCTTTGGCACAAATTGATCCACGCGACTGCGTCGCTGACGCGTCCGCGTCATGTGGGAAAAATGCCTCCCACGCGTCCGCGTCACCCACGCGAACGCGTGGCCCTGTAAAATCGACGTAAACGGGTGTTTGGCAGCAAGTTAGGCTGGAATGGGGCTGGAACGGTGCTAGAAGCACAAGCCTTACCACGCGAACGCGTGCCCCACGCGTTCGCGTCGCTTTTAAAAAAATGGCCATTCACGCGATCGCGTCAACCACGCGACCGCGTCACCCTAAAATTTGGCAAAATGAGTTTCAAACAGAGAGTTGCGCGAACGCGAGGCTACACTCGCGCCAATCGCTCAAATCAGGCCACGCGATCGCATAACCCACGCATCCGCGTCACCTAATAATTATTGCACACCACGCGACCGCATCACTCACGCGTCCGCGTCGCCTGCGTCGCACAACTTATCCGGATCAGTGCCAATTATCTTATCTTTTCTTTTCTTTTCTAATCCTAATTTCTTCTATCTTTTCTTCTTTCTTCTTTCTTTCTTACTTCTTCTTCATCTCTTGAACTTCTCATCCTTATTCTCTTTCATTCTATTTTACTTAATTTATCTGCATACTTTCATTCATTGCATTTTAATTTTGTGCATATTTTTAGTTTCTTTTCTAAATTTATTACTTTTCCATTGGTGTTAAATTTTCTTATTCAACTATGCATCTTGAATTATTTTGGTGCTTCGTGACTTGTTTTAAACTGTTGGGTATTATTAATTATAAGTCAATGCAAATTTTTATAATACTGGTATTCCTTTTGCATTGACATGAATTTATATTGTCTTTCATTACCCACACTTCTCCCCCATTTGTTGCAATTTTTGCACTATTGATATGCCATTTGCTTCTATTATTTTCTCACTTGCATGTTGTAGCTACCATGTAATTGAGACCCTCATTATTTGGCATTAACCCACCCAGACTTTATTTATTTTCTTATCTTTATTTCTGGGTTACTTTTTCTTCTTTTTCCTCTTCTTTCAGGCTGGCCACCGCTCGCGCTCTCATCTCTGTCTTCCTCCTCTCCTCCCTCTGGTTCACTCATTCACTCGGATCTGGGTGTGTGTGTGAAAGGGTGCGTGGCGAAGGTGAGTTAGGGTTAGGGTGAGTTGCGAAAGTGAGGGTGCTGCCGTGCTGGAACGTGAATGTGATTTAGTGATAAGGAGGAAAAAAATTAGTAAGTGTTGTGGGTGTATTTGGCTCTAGATACATTAGGCATCACTTTTAAAATGCACCCAAAATTTAACAAATAGGCTACCTTCTAAAAGCGTCCTCTTTGATAGAAAAAGTGAATCTATAGATATCAACCTATGACTACGTTTTATAAGTGATTTCTATAATACTTAAGGCTACACTTTTTAAATGATGCCACAATTATGTATCCTTTTCTCTTATAAAAAGGCAACACGGAGAAAAGCATAGCCTATTTATAGAATAGGCTACGTTTTTCAAATGTAGCTTAAAAAAAGTGTGGCTGAATGGGTATTTTTCTTGTAGTGCGGATGTGTTTACACTTTAGTCACTCAATGTTTAGGGCTTAATCACTCAATCCTCTTTTAATCATGTTTTTCAAAGATTTACAAGTCTGATAAACCACTATTTTATGGTTTATCTTGTGATCAATTGAGTGGATTTTATCAATCTTCTATACACTTATTCATATGATTTGCATGAGTTTACGTTTTCCTTCCTGATTTTGTGCTATGATTGAAAATATGATTCTTTGGTCTTAATTTTGATATGTTTAATCTTCTCTTATTACCATTCGATGCCTTGATATGTGTGTTAAGTGTTTTCAGAGACTACAGGGCAGGAATGGCTTAGAGGATGGAAAGGAAGCATGCAAATGTGGAAGGAATACAAGAAGTTGAAGGAACTGCAAAGCTGTCAGCCTGATCCTCTCGCACTAAAATGACCGTAACTTGAGTTACAGAGGTCCAAATGATACGGTTTCAGTTGCGTTGGAAAGCTAACGTCCGGGGCTTCGATTTGATATATAATTTGCTATAGTGGCCGTATAGATAGGCGACACGAACGCGTGCTCCACACGGATGCATTGCAATGACAAAAATCAGCGTGCTTGATTTCATAACCAGCGAATTTTGGGCTATTTTTGACCCAGTTCTCGGCCTAGAAAACACACATTAGAAGCTATAAAGTGGGGGAATGCATCCATTCATGACGACTAATTCATAACAATTCATACAACATTCATAATTCACAATTGTAGGTTTTAGATGTAGTTTTAGATAGAGAGAGGCTCTCTCCTCTCTCTTAGGATTTAGGATTAGGATTTCTCTTAAGGTTAGGTTTATTTCTTCTCCAATTCCAGGTTCAATATTCCTTTAATTTATGTTTTTTTTATACTTTTATTTATTCTAATACTTTTATTTATATTTACTTATGTTCCCAAATTGGCTTATGAACCTTCCCATGTTGGATTTGAATATTCTATTTAATATAAATTGAGGTATTTCAGATTAATGATTGTTTTACTCTATTTATGATGCTTTCAATTTAATTTAGATTTATTTTCTCCTTTTGGCTTTGGTTAAGTAATTGGTAATACTTGAGTTGTCAAACTCAGCAGTTGATTGAGATTTGGGAATTGCTGATTGATTTGGATCGCTCTAAAGCTAGTCTTTCCATAGGAGTTGACTAGGACTTGAGATCAAATTAATTAATCCACTTGACTTTCCTTTATTTAGTAAGGGTTAACTAAGCGGGAGCAACCACAATTCTCATCACACCTGATAGGGATAACTAGGATAGGATTTCCAGTTCTCATATCTTGCCAAGAGATTTTCTTAATTATTAATTTATTTTTCTTGCCATTTAAATTACTTGTTCTCTATTTCAAAAACCCCAAAAACATACATTTTCCATAACCAATAATAAATCACACTTCCCTGCAATTTCTTGAGAAGACAACCCGAGGTTTAAATACTTCGGTTTATAAATTTTATTGGGTTTGTTACTTGTGACAACCAAACGTTTGTACGAAAGGATTTTCTGTTGGTTTAGAAGCTATACTTACAACGCGATCATATATTTGTGAATTTCTTTACCGACAGGAAATCCGATCGTCAATCACTATGGGCGACCTTTCTTCGATCTCCACTGGGATCATTGTCTCCGTTCCGTACGCTAATCGGAAGGGTGATTCCTTTGTGGTGGAATGCGGCGTTGTTCGATATGCCCATAGGACTTGTGGGAGCTCTTCCACTTAGGCTCCCTTTGCGTCCTATAATCTCCGTTTAGCCCAGCCAATATGACTTTGTTGGCAGCTTCGGCTTGTCCATTGGCTTGGGGATGTTCTACGGAAGTGAACTGGTGTTTTATGTTTAAATCGGCCACTAACTTTCTGAAGCCTACATCTGTGAATTGGGTGCCATTGTCTGTGGTGATGGAGTATGGAACTCTGAACCTTGTGACAATATTCCTATATAGGAAATTTTGACTTCTTTGAGCAGTGGCATTAGCTAAAGGTTCTGCCTTGATCCATTTTGTGAAATAATCTACCCCTACTATGAGGAATTTAACTTGTCCCGATCCTTGAGGGAAGGGTCCGAGAAGGTCGAGTCCCCATTTTGCGAATGGCCACGGTGAGGTCACGCTGATGAGTTCCTTTGGCGGGACGATGTGAAAGTTGGCATGTTTCTGACATGGGGGACATATCTTTACGAACTCCGCAACTTCTTTTTGTAGAGTTGGCCAATAGAACCCTGCCCAGAGTACTTTTTTGGTAAGTTCTTGTGCTCTGAGGTGATTGCCACAGATGCCACTGTGTATCTCTTCTAGGACTTCTTTTGTGTTGGAAGTCGGTACACATTTTAACAATGGTATTGAGATCCTTCTTTTGTATAGGGTATTGTTTATGATAGTGTAGTATTGTGCCTTCCGTTTTAACCTCTTTGCCTCCTTTTCATCTGTAGGAAGTGTTTCTGTTTTGAGGTAGTTAATTATGGGAGTCATCCATCCTTGATCCCGACCTGTTACGGCTAGGACTTTTTCCTCTTCCGAGATTGACGGGTTCTGCAGCATTTCCTGGATGAGACTTCTATTGTTGCCCCCTGGTTTGGTGCTGGCTAGCTTTGAGAGTGCGTCAGCTCAGGAATTTTGTTCGTGGGGTATGTGGCGAATCTCATATTCCCCGAGTTGTCCGAGTCGTTCCCTAGTTTTATCCAAATACTTTTTCATGGTGGGATCCTTAGCTTGGTAGCTCCCTGTTATTTGTGAAGTGACCACCTGTGAGTCACTGAAGATGATGAGTTTTTGAGCTCCAACCTCTTTAGCCAACTTCAAACCAGCTAATAGTGCCTCATATTCAGCTTGGTTGTTTGAGGCAAGGAACCCGAATTTGAGGGAAAGTTCGATTTGGGTTCCTTGGTTGCTTTCAATTATCACACATGCGCCACTTCCAGTCTTATTCGAGGAGCCGTCCACGTAGAGATTCCATTCTGTGGGGTTTCCGGAGTGTCTGTAAATTCTGTAATGAAGTCGGCCAGGTATTGTGATTTGATGGCTGTCCGTGCTTCGTATTGAAGGTCGAACTCGGACAACTCGACTGCCCATTGCAAGATTCTGCCCGCTAGGTCTGTTTTCTGCAATATCTCTTTTATGGGTTGGTTGGTCCGAACCGTAATGGTGTGGGCTTGGAAATATGGGCGAAGTCATCGAGATGTTAAGATGAGAGCGTAGGCGAATTTTTCTATTTTTTGGTAGTTCAGCTCGGATCCTTGTAATGCTTTACTGATGAAGTATACGGGTTGTTGCCCACTGTCGTCCTCTTGAACTAATGCTGAGGCTACTGCCCGACTTCCTACCACGAGGTACAATATGAGTGGTTCTCCTTCTCGTGGCCGAGATAGGATAAGTGGCTGTCCTAGGAATCTTTTGAAATCTTGGAAGGCTTGTTCGCACTCCGTTGTCCATTCGAACTTCTTTCCCTTCCTTAGGGTGGCGTAGAAGGGGAGAGACCTTATTGCCAATCCGGCTAGAAATCTGGACAAGGCTGCCAACCTCCCGTTGAGTTGTTGTACTTCTTTGACACAAGCCGAGCTCTTCATGTTGAGTATAGCCCGATATTTATCCGGATTTGCCTCGATTCCTCTTTGTGTGAGCATAAAACCCAAGAATTTTCTAGCTTCTATTGTGAAGGTGCATTTTGCAGGATTGAGTCGCATCCCATGCCTTCTTATAGTGTCGAACACTTGGGTCAGGTCGGACAATAGTGTCTCTTCACTTTGTGTCTTTATTAACATGTCGTCCACATAGACTTCCATGATTTTTTCGATGTGATCCATAAAGATCTTATTCATTAATCTCTGATAAGTAGCTCCCGCGTTTTTAAGACCAAAAGGCATGACGATGTAGCAGTAGTTTGCTTTTGGGATTAAGAATGAAGTTTTTTCTTGGTCGGGTGGATACATTGGGATTTAGTTGTATCCCGAATATGCGTCCATAAACGAGAGGTATTTATATCCGGAGGAGGCATCTACCAGAGCATCGATACTTGGGAGTGGATAAGGATCTTTTAGGCAGGCTTTGTTGAGATCGGTGTAGTCGGTGCACATTCGCCACTTCCCATTTGATTTTTTCACCAAGACGACGTTAGCTAGCCATAGTGGATACTTGACTTCTCTTATGAATCCGGCCTCCAGTAGAGCTTGTACCTGCTCTTCCACAGCTTGGGATCGTTCTGGTCCGAGTTTTCTTCGTCTCTGTTGTACTGGCCAAGATCCTGGGTAGACCGCCAACTTGTGGCACATTAATTTGGGGTCTATGCCTGGCATGTCTGCAGCCTTCCATGCAAAGAGGTCGATGTTATCTGGTAAGAACTGTACGAGTGATTCTTTTATGTCTCCTTTTAGGCTCGTACCAATATTGGTTGTTTTGTCCGGGATGTCTCCAATCTGGACTTTCTCTACTTCACCTTCGGGTTGTGGACGGAGTTCTTCCCGCCTCTGAACTCCACCGAGTTCGATTGTGTGGAATTCTTCTCCTCTGCCTCTGAGGCTTAGACTTTCGTTGTAACAGCGGTGCGCCGTCTTCTGGTCTGCTTTTATTGTAGCTACCCCTGTCGCAGTTGGGAATTTCATGCATAGATGTGGAGTCGAGACTATTGCGCCGAGCTGATTCAATGTTGTCCGACCTATTAAGGCGTTGTAGGCAGAACTCACGTCGACCACGATGTAGTCTATCTTGAGTGTTCTTGACTGGTTTCCTTTTCTGAAGGTTGTATGTAGTGAGATGTATCCAACTGGTTGCACTGGGGTGTCTCCCAGTCCGAACAGGCTGTTCGGATATGCTCCAAGTTCTTTTTCTTCCAGGCCGAACTTGTCGAAGGCAGTTTTGAATAAGATGTCGACGGAGCTCCGTTGGTCTATCAGTGTGCGGTGGAGATTTGCGTTTGCCAGTATAATGGTGATGACCATGGGATCGTCGTGTCCTGAGATGATACCGGATGCGTCTTCTTTGGTGAAAGTAATTGCAGGGATGTCGAGTGCTTCCTCCTTTCCCTCAACATGATATACTTCTTTAAGATATCTTTTGCGAGATGATTTGGAGATTCCTCCTCCTGCAAACCCTCCGTGTATCATATGGACGTGTCTTTCTGGTGTACGAGGTGATCGCTCGGTTCGTCCGACATTTTCGTCCCTTCTTCTTTTTCTTTGCTCATCGTCCCAGGTGGCCAGATACCGATCTAATCTCCCTTCTGTTCCGAGGGTTACCTGAAACTGGAGGTCGATCTCGGACGAGATCTTCTGTACTGGTCGGAGATGACGTGTCCGACTGGTTGGTGGCGGCTAGAGCTGTTGTGTCCGACTTGTTGGACTGGCTGCACTGCTGATCCTTGGTCACCGGAGGGTAGGGGATACCTTCAAGAGACTCCGATGCTTAAGTTAGCATGTGTATTAAGCAGGTTTTATGTAGAATCAGAGTATGAGTTATACCTGGGTGCTCCAGTGTATTTATAGTAGTTGTAGAGTGACCTTTTTAGATAAGATAAGTTGGTTATCTTATCTTATCTTATCTTCTGGTGAGGTCAGCTTATCTTTAATGGAACCGCCCTTATCTCTATAGGCTTGAACTGCCTTTGGATCTGGGTCGTATTCCTTGAGTTGGGCCCTTTTTTGGGCTTTCCTGTCGATTTGGCCGAGCTCTTTTGGGAAGAGGTTGGATAGTCTGACCTGAAGAGGTCAGTCGCTTTGTCGCCGATCATCCCGGGTCGGATAGCTCGACCCAGGGTTTTTCTAAATTTATTATTTTTCCATTAGTGTTAAATTTTCTTATTCAACTATGCATCTTGAATTATTTTGGTGCTTCGTGACTTGTTTTAAACTGTTGGGTATTATTAATTATAAGTCAATGCAAATTTTTATAATACTGGTATTCCTTTTGCATTGACATGAATTTATATTGTCTTTCATTACCCACACTTCTCCCCCATTTGTTGCAATTTTTGCACTATTGATATGCCATTTGCTTCTATTATTTTCTCACTTGCATGTTGTAGCTACCATGTAATTGAGACCCTCATTATTTGGCATTAACCCACCCAGACTTTATTTATTTTCTTATCTTTATTTCTGGGTTACTTTTTCTTCTTTTTCCTCTTCTTTCAGGCTGGCCACCGAAGAAGGAAAAAGGGAGAAACTTCTAAAAGGGGAGACAGACAAGTCCATCTGTACAATCTCTAGAGAAAAGTATCAGTTGTAGCAGCCCGTCCACCTACACATCTCAGCATGCACCGAGGACGGTGCAATCTTTAAGTGTGGGGAGGTCGATACCGATCTCTATGGGTTAGTCACTTTCTTCTCAACACCAATTTTTATTTTCTTTGTTTGTTCATTGTTGCATTTGCATGATTGATTGCATATTTGTTTGATTTTGTGCATATTTTACCACCATCTGGTTAAAGTAATATTTTCTTTTTCAAGAAACTTTTTATAGCATTTCACTAATTTGAATTAAACTTTTTGAAAAACTTGTTTGAAGAAATATTATACTGGAACATGGTTTAGAGCTCGAACACACAAAACTTGTGAGATTTTTGAGCCTATTTGAATTGGTTGCATCTTATCAACCAATAATTTATTTTTGATGTGTGTTTTTCTCTCTAAAATTGTGATCTTTGTCTTGCTTAATTCTATATTTCCATGGTTTGATGTATGCATGCACTTATATGATTGAGGCCTTTGTTTCACTGAGCTTACATACCCATATGGCCTTACATTTTATTGTCCCTTGCAAATCAATTTTGAGCCTATTTTACCCCTTTATTCTTTACTTTAACTCATCACTAACTCTAAGCGGAAAATAATAATGTCCTTAATTTGAATCCTTGGTTAGATTAGACTAGTGAGAGTGCTCATGAATTAAGTGTGGGAAAAAAATTGGGTTTGGAAACATTTGGTTTGAGAATTGAATATGTTGGAATTTTCTGAAAATGTGAAAGAAATGTTTAGGACATGTTCATGCATTCAATAATTTAATCATATTCATTGAGAAAAATAAAAGAAAAAAAAATATAGATATATATAAAAAAAAGGAGAAAAAGAAAAGAAAAAGAACAAATAATAAACAGGGGACAAAATGTCCCAAAGTAAATGGTGAAAGCAATGCATATGTACTGTACTCGAAATTAGAATGCATGAATATGTGGAAAACATGGTTAATGGATAGTTAGATTTTGTATTGTAATTACATGGATTGTCTAAAGTTAGGTGGAAAGTTTAAGTTAATTAAGGATTCAGATTTTAGTCCACTTGACCAAATACAATCCTACCTTGACCCTAACCCCATTACAACCCTTAAAATACCTCTTGATATGTGTATCTGTGCATTAAATTTATGTTGATTGTTAGATGAAGAGTAAGCCTTATAAAGAAAGATTAGTAGAGAACTGAGAGATCGAACCTTAAACACTTGAGTGATTAGAGTGTATACACTTCCGGTGAGGGTTCGATGCTCGATTCTTTGTTCCCGGCTTTCATAAGCTATTTTTTTCTGCAAGTTTACTTGTACTTTATTTTGTGATTTGAATTAGTGAAATCCAGTTCATATTTGTTCTCAAAAGATTTATTTACTTTTAACCAAGTAGGTAGAAATATTTTGCATGTAGTTGCATTCATATAGATAGGTTGCATTTCATACATTCTACCATTCCTCTTCACTGGTCGGTCGCCATGTCGCTAAACATCCCGGGTCGGACAGCTTGACCCAGGGTATGAACAGTGCCCCTGCTCGAGCTCGGTCTTTCTTTTGGAGGTCGAGTCTTGGTTTTAGGACTTCGATCCTTCTCGGGTGAAGCCGAACTCGAGCATTTTGTCGACTTCCTCTTTTGTAGAACCTTTTTGAATGTAGAACGTTTTCCTCTAAAAGCACACGCTTTTGTATTAGCGCCTTGTTATGGGGAACGTGCGAGGGTTTAATGCCCCAATTAATTTGGCATTAATTGCCCCGTTTCCCTTAACTCCTTTATTTTTGAACTTTACACTTCAGGAAACGGTTTCTCTTCTTCACTCTTTCTTCGTAACTTCTCCCTTTACTCTCTCGCTTTCTGTTTCTGGCTTTGAGTCCATAGCTCCTTCCTACGACGCTTGCTTTGTTGCTGTTTTCGCGGAAGAGGGGGTGATTTTCGCCTTCCGTTTTTCTGCTTTCCTTTGCAGCTTTTCTCCCATTTTCCAGGTTTGGTTCTTCTTCCTTCCTTCCTTTACGCCATTTATTTTGAGAAAGTTTTTATTTTGGCTAGAGAAAGGTTGGATCTTTTTGCCTTTGCTTATGCCTGATCGTGGTGTGTTCTGTAGTTTCTTTGCCTCTTTGCATGATTTTTCGCTTTTCCTGTTGCTTGCTGTTTTTAGGGCTTTTTGCATGTTGCCGTCGTTTATACTTGTGCTTCTGATGATGATTTTGTTTGATTCTGAAAAAAGGTTGTGTCTTTGATGATTTTCGCTTGGCATGTCTGATGTTGGCGATGCTTTTTGCTGATATAAAAAGATAGTGGCTTAAATGACTTTTTTGTGTTTTTGCTTTTCCTTGTTTTACTTGAAACCTTCTTTTTTGTCTAATGAATGCCGGGACGTAAGCTGTGGAAATTTCCTGAAACCTTGCTTTGTTACTGCCTCCAAAGGATGCCCCAGGACTTTGGTTTAAGTCTTGGGGTTTTCCTTTTCTGTTTGTTGGCCTGTATCATATTAGTCGAGTTGTTTTGCCCCTCGTCTGAGATGTTTTTTAGTGATCCAATCTTCTTTTCTTATTTGTAGGATTAGTCGGCCTCATGTCTTCTCGCAATAACATTGTAGAGGTGTCTTCCAAAGTTCCCGAGGGGATGTCCGATTGGCTGGACTCCCTTGTCTTAATGTGTGTCTCTGTCGCGGATGCTAAATTTTATGTAAAGCTGAGGAAACGTCATAGGATTTGTGGTAGCGGTGCCCGGGAGAGGGATTATGAGCTTGTAACTCTTGATTCTGACGAGAGGGTTTGTTTTCCTACTTCTGTCGAGGGGGAGCGTCCCTTCTTCTATGCTTATGAATATTTCTTCAGCCAGTTGGATGTTACCTTCCCTTTTTCTACTTTCGAGACCGACCTGTTGTGGTCGTGTAACATTGCCCCATCCCAGCTTCATCCGAATTCCTGAGGTTTTATCAAGATTTTCCAGCTGCTTTGCCGAGAGTTAGGTGTAACACCTTCTCAGACTATTTTTCTTTATCTTTTTGTCTCTGCCAAGCCTGGAGGTTCCTCCAAAAGGAAAGCTTCCTGGGTTTCTTTCAGGTCGGCCCAGGGCCATAAAATTTTTGCCATGTATGACGAGTCTTTTAAGGACTTTAAGAATTACTTCTTTAGAGTTCGTGCTGTCGAGGGGGCCCGACCCTTTTTTCTTGACGAGAATGATGAACTTGCTTTTCCTCTAGAGTGGCAGAAAGATGTGAGGGTGTCTCGTTATACCTGGGAGATGCTTGATGAGGTTGAGCGTGCTTTTGTTGTTGTTCTTGAGGATTTATGGGGGGAACCACCCCATCTTGATACAAAAAAGTTTTTAAATGACCCGTCCCTGGTTCAGACTGTTTTGGGTACTTGTCTAACTTGTTTCTGTACTTGTTTTCTTAGTTTGGCTTCCTCTTCTTGTGATTGTAACCCTTTACTGTGACTGGTTTCTGTATTTGCAGAGATGTCAAAAAACAATGATTCCATGAAGGCCTTCAAAAAGGCAAAGAAGGCGACTGCTGCTCAAAACATCTCGGCCAAGGCGACCGGAGAGGGATCTTCTCAATTTCAAGTGAAGCCGCCCGTGCCGAGTTCTCCTGGGCCGAGGAAGGTGATCCCCACTCCTCGAGTTCGTCTGACTGATCCTCCACAGATTTCTGCCACTTCTTCTGGTGCTCCTCCCAACAAGAAACAAAAAACAATTGAGGCCTTTAACCTTGACGCCCCTGATTTTAATGTGATCGAGTTCGTAGATAAGCAAATCGGTCCCTATGGTGCCCTCTCCATGGATGATGTATCAATCCTTCGCCATCTGGATTTTATGACCCGAAATAGTGTTAAAATGGCCTATATGGGGGCTGTCCTGTACCGAACTGCTCATAATCTTCTTCTTCATGCCACCAAAGAATTTATGGAGGAGGCTAAACAGGAGTTTGACCGGATGAAGGCCTGAAGGAAGAGCTTGAGGTAAAGATAGCCAAGTTGGAGAAGGATCTGGAGAATGAGAAGGCGAGTTCCCTTTCTCTGGCGGCTTCTGTGAGGCTGGCCGAGGACACAGCCCTGAGGCATAAAGACAGCTATGTCACATCCTATCGGGAGGGAATCCATCTGAAGGAGGAGTTGGAGAATGCCCGAGCTGATTACTCCGAGCTCCAGGGTCATCTTGTTGGCAGCGTGACTGCTGCCTATGAGAACCTGAAAGAGCAGGTTCGGATTATTACTCCCGAGGCCAACCTTACTCTCCTCAGCCTGGATAATGTTGTGAGGGATGGTAAGATTGTCCCTGATGACCAGGATGATGATGATGATGTTGAACCTCCCCCTGTGTCTTCTGCCAAAGTGTCGACCTCTTCAGTTCCTCCGGTTGTGTCTGATTCGGATTGCTAGATTCTGAACTGGGATGATGGAACCGTGGATGCTGTGCCTATCCAGACTCGGCCTCCTTCTCTCCGTACTGATGCTGCCGGAAAGGCTCCCGATCTTTGCTGATTTCTATTTGGATATTTGTGTAGTTGGCCCGACTTGTGGGCTTTTAAACTCTTTATTCATAGTTTGAATATTTTGCTGACTATTGATATTCCTTTTGGTTGCTTGTTTAGCAACTTTTATTTTGAAAAACAACAAGTAGCTTTTAGGCTTTTGGGTCTGACCCTGAAGCTTTTATAATATTGTATTTCATATCATGCTTGTTTGCGCTTGTCCTAGCACTTTTTCTAAAATGTCGGAGCCTTCGGCCTCTTTGGATTGCTTTGCACTTGTTGCTTGTGGATGGGTGGTTCCAACTTGTTTCTTGGTTTTCTTTCCAGTTACTTTTGCAGTCCTCTGTCTTGGACCTTTGCTAGGTCTCTTTCAGGGACTACTTGTTTGTAGGAGGTCGACCTCTTTATGTCGTCCTTTTCTAAGTTATTTTTGTAATCCTCTTTCTTGGACCTTTTGCCAGGTCTCTTTCAGGGATTACTTTTATAACTTGTTTGTAGTAGGTTGACTTCTTTATGCCGTCCTCTTCTAAGTTATTTCGTAATCCTCTTTCTTGGACCTTTGTCAGGTCTCTTTCAGGGATTACTTTGATAACTTGTTTTTGTAGGAAACCGACTTCGTTAGGTCGATCTCTTCTAAGTTATTTCATAATCCTCTTTCTTGGAACTTTGTCAGGTCTCTTTCATGGATTACTTTGATAACTTGTTTTTGTAGGAAACCGACTTCGTTAGGTTGATCTCTTCTAAGTTATTTCGTAATCCTCTTTCTTGGACCTTTGTCAGGTCTCTTTCAGGGATTACTTTGATAACTTGTTTTTGTAGGAAACCGACTTTGCTAGGTCGATCTCTTCTAAGTTATTTCGTAATCCTCTTTCTTGGACCTTTGTCAGGTCTCTTTCAGGGATTACTTTGATAACTTGTTTTTGTAGGAAACCGACTTCGTTAGGTCGATCTCTGCTAAGTTATTTTCTGTAATCCTCTTTTTTGGACCTTTGTCAGGTCTCTTTCAGGGATTACTTCTATAACTTTTTTGTTGTAGGAGACCGACTTCGTTAGGTCGATCTCTTCTAAGTTATTTTTTGTAATCCTCTTTCTTGGACCTTTGTCAGGTCTCTTTCAGGGATTACTTTTATAACTTTTTCATTTTGGGCTGACTTTGTCATGTCGGGCCCTTCTAAGTTAAAGTAATCATCTTTAATAGGGTTGGCCAGACCTCTTTCCAGGGTTTACTTATAACTTGGGTTCACTTGGTCCGACTTCTTAACGTCGGCCAGTCTTTAAGTTATTATTTAGCAATCCATAAGACCTCGTCAGGTTCTTTTCCGGATTGCTTTCGATAACTTCTTACATTATTCTGTGTTCATCTTTGCCGATTTGTAGAAAGTGGTTGTTATCTTTAGATCGTCTTTTGGGTGAATTGCGTTTTCACCTTTATCGGATAGTTATCTTTATCGTGATCGTGCAGTGAAATTATTTTTCACTTTCTGCCGATCTGTTGCTTTATAATCGGACGATGAATGCTTCAGATTAATGCATCTTGAAGACTTGTAGAATATCTAAAATATATTTTATTCAAAGGAAAGTGCAAATATATACATGTGAGAATTTTTCATCCCTTTAAGTCGGATAGTGTATAAGTCTCAACTTGGTGCCTCGTTAAAAAACCTTTTCAGGAAAAAGAGTGCATCCAATAATGAGATCTTTTACTTTTTCTAACTGTAGTACCTTCTTAGGTTGCAGGCGTGCCATGATCTGGGAAGCTCTCGTCCATCGAGTTCGGACAGTCTGTAGTAGCCCTTCCCAAGTACTTCTACGACTCGGTAGGGTCCTTTCTAGTTAGCTACCAGCTTTCCTTCTCCTGGTCGGGTTGTTCCAATATCATTTTGGATTAGGATGAGATCATTCTCTGCAAAACTTCTTAGCACTACCCTTTGATTATATCTGGAAGCCATTCGACACTTTAATGCTTCTTCCCTGATCCAAGCTCTTTCTTGGATTTCAGGTAGTAGGTCGAGCTCTTCCCTCTGAAGTTGGGAGTTTGCTCCCTCATTGTAATGAACCACTCTAGGCGATCCTTCCTCGATCTCCACTGGGATCATTGCTTCTATTCCATATGCTAGCCGGAAGGGGGATTCCATCGTGGTGGAATGTGGCGTCGTTCGATACACCCATATGACTTGTGGAAGCTCTTCTGCCCAACCTCCTTTTGCATCTTGTAATCTTCATTTTAACCCAGCCAATATAACTTTGTTGGCGGCTTCGACCTGTCCATTGGCTTGTGGGTGTTCAACGGAGGTGTACTGGTGCTTTATATTTAAGTCGGCTACGAGTTTTCTGAAGCCTGCATCTGTGAATTGAGTGCCATTGTCTGTGGTTATTGAATATGGAATCCTAAACCTTGTGACAATGTTTCTATATAAGAGATTCCGGCTTCTTTGGGTGGTGGCGTTGTCTAGGGGCTCTTCCTCGATCCACTTTGTGAAATAGTCTACCCCTACTATGAGAAATTTAACTTGTCCTGACCCCTGGGGGAAGGGGCCGAGAAGATCGAGTCCCCATTTTGCAAACGGCCAAGGCGAAGTCACGCTGATGAGCTCTTCTGGCGGGGCGATGTGAAAGTTGGCATGTTTCTGACATGGTGGACATGTCTTTACAAATTCTGTAGCTTCTTTCTGTAGAGTTGGCCAATAAAATCCCGCCCGGAGTACTTTTTTGGCGAGAGCTCGTGCTCCGAGATGATTCCCGCAAATGCCGCCGTGTACTTCTTCTAGCACTTCCTTTGTGTTGTTGGTCGGCATACATTTTAGTAATGGTATTGAGATCCCTCTTTTGTACAGGATGTTGTTTATGATAGTGTAGTATTGTGCCTCCCTTTTTAACCTCTTTGCCTCCTTTTCTTCTGTGGGGAGTGTTTCTGTTTTGAGGTAGTTAATTATGGGGGTCATCCATCCTTGGTCCTGACTTGTTACGGCTAGGACTTTTTCCTCTTCCAAGATTGACGGATTCTGTAGTATTTCTTGGATGAGGCTTCTATTGTTGTCCCCTGGTTTGGTGCTGGCTAGTTTCGAGAGTGCGTTAGCTCGGGCGTTTTGTTCGCGGGGTATGTGGCAGATCTTATATTCCCCGAGTTGTCCGAGCTGTTCCTTGGTTTTATCCAAATACTTCTTCATGGTGGGATCTTTGGCTTGATAGCTCCCTGTTATCTGTGAGGTGATTACTTGTGAATCACTGTAAATGTTGAGTTTTTGAGCTCCAACCTCTTTAGCCAGCTTCAAACCATCTAATAACGCTTCATATTCCGCCTGGTTGTTTAAGGCCGGGAACCCGAATTTGAGGGAGAGCTCAACTTGGGTTCCTTGGTTGCTTTCTATTATCACGCCTGCGCCGCTTCCAGTCTTATTTGAAGAACCGTCCACGTAGAGATTCCATTCTGTGGGGGGTTTCCAAGGCATCTGTGAATTCTTAATGGTGTGAGCCTGGAAGTACGGGCGAAGTCGTCGAGATGTTAGGATGAGAGTATAGGCAAATTTTTCTATTTTCTGGTAGTTCAGCTCGGATCCCTGTAGCGCTTTGCTAATGAAGTAGACGGGTTGTTGCCCATTTTTGTCTTCTCTGACTAGTGCTGAGGCTATTGTCCGGCTTCCTACTGCAAGATATAATATGAGCGATTCTCCTTCTCGTGGTCGAGATAAGATAGGCGGCCGTCCTAAGAATTCTTTGAAGTCTTGGAAGGCTTGTTCACATTCTGTCGTCCATTTGAACTGTTTTCCCTTCCTTAAAGTAGCATAGAAGGGGAGAGATCTTATCGCTGCCCCTGCTAAGAATCTGGATAGGGCGGCCAATCTCCCATTGAGTTGTTGTACTTCTTTGACACAGGTGGGGCTCTTCATGTTGAGTATGGCTTGATATTTATCCGGGTTTGCTTCAATTCCTCTTTATGTGAGCATGAAACCTAGGAATTTGCCTGCTTCTACTGCAAAGGTGCATTTTGCGGGATTGAGTCGCATGTCGTGCTTCCTTATAGTGTCGAACACTTGAGCCAGGTCGGACAATAATGTATCTTCGCTTTGTGTCTTTATCAACATGTCGTCCACATAGACTTCCATGATTTTTCCGATGTGATCTGAGAAGACTTTATTCATTAGCCTTTGATAAGTAGCTCCTGCGTTCTTAAGAACGAAAGGCATCACGATGTAGCAGTAATTTGCTTTTGGCGTTAAAAACGAGGTCTTTTCTTGATCTGGTGGATACATGGGAATTTGGTTGTATCCCGAGTATGCGTCCATAAACGAGAGGTATCTATATCCGGAGGAAGCATCGACCAGAGCGTCGATACTTGGGAGTGGGTAAGGATCTTTTGGGCAGGCTTTGTTGAGATCGGTGTAATCGGTGCACATTCGCCACTTCCCATTTGATTTTCTCACCAAGACGACGTTAGCTAGCCATAGTGGGTACTTGACCTCTCTTATGAATCATGCCTCCAGAAGTGCTTGCACCTGTTCTTCCACAACTTGGGATCGCTCTGGTCCAAGTTTTCTTCGTCTCTGCTGCACCGGCCGAGATCCTGGATAGACCGCCAACTTGTAGCACATTAGCTTGGGGTCTATGCCTGGCATGTCTGCGGCTTTCCATGCGAAGAGATCGACATTATCTCATAAGAATTGTACCAGTAATTCTTTTGAGTCTCCTCTCAGGATCGTGCCGATATTAGTCGTTTTGTCCGAGGTGTCTCCGATCTGAACCTTCTCTATCTCACCTTCTGGCTGTGGACGGAGCTCTTCTCGTCTCTGAACTTCGCCGAGCTCAATTGTGTGGAATTCTTCTCCTCTGCCTCTGAGGTTTAGACTTTCATTATAACAACGGCGTGCCATCTTTTGATCTGCTTTTATTGTGGATATCCCATCTGTAGTTGGGAATTTCATGCATAGATGTGGAGTCGAGACTATTGCCCCAAGTTGATTTAGTGTGGTCCGACCTATTAGGGCATTGTAGGCTGAACTCACGTCGACCATAATGTAGTCTATTTTGAGTGTTCTGGATTGGTTCCCTTTTTCGAAGGTTGTATGTAGTGATACGTATCCTAATGGTTGTACAGGGGTATCTTCCAGTCCGAACAGACTGTTCGGGTCTGCCTTAAGCTCCTTGTCTTCTAGTCCGAGCTTGTCGAAGGCAGTTTTGAATAAGATGTCGGCAGAGCTTCCCTGGTCTATTAATATGCGGTGTAGATTGGCGTTTGCCAGTATGATAGTGATGACCATGGGATCGTCGTGTCCCGAGATGATGCCGGATGCGTCCTCTTTAGTGAATGTTATCGCAGGGATGTCGGGTGCTTCCTCATTTTCCTTGACATGATATACTTCTTTGAGATGTCTTTTGCGAGATGATTTGGAGATCCCACCTCCTGCGAATCCACCGTGTATCATGTGGACGTGTCTTTCTGGTGTCCGAAGTGATCGTTCAGTTCGTCCGGCATCTTCGTCCCTTCGTCTTTTTCTTTGGTCCTCATCTCGGGTGGCCAGAAATCGATCTAATTTTCCTTCTCTCACCAATTTTTCTATGATGTTTTTTAAGTCAAAGCACTCGTTGGTGGAGTGCCCTCGGACTCGATGGTATTCACAGTATTCATTCCGGTTTCCTCCTCCCCTTTTGCCTTTGAGTGGCCGCGCTAGGGGGATTTTCTCTGTATGACAGACTTCTTTGTATACGTCGACCAGGGATGCCCTGAGAGGAGTGTAATTATGGTATTTTTTTATTTTTTCCCCTTGTCGATCTTCTTTCCTTTTGGATTCCTTATCTTTATCTCGGTAGGGGGTCCCAGATTTTGAGGTTTCTCCCAACCGAGCATTTTCTTCCATGTTGATATATTTTTTTGCTCGCTCTTGTACTTCGCTAAGGAGGTAGGGTACTTCTTTGATATAGATTGGCTAAAAGGTCCCTCTCGTAGGCCATTGATGAGTCCCATGATGGCAGCCTCTGTTGGTAAACTTTGTATGTCCATGCATGTTTTGTTGAATCTTTCCATGTAGTTGCAGAGACTCTCCCGATCTCCTTGCTTTATCCCTAGTAAACTGGGGACGTGCTTGGCCTTATCTTTCTGAATAGAGAATCTGGCTAGGAATTTTTTGGCCAGGTCGTCAAAGTTTGAGATGGACTTTGGAGGTAGGTTGTCGAACCATCTGATTGCTGTCTTTGTGAGAGTTGTTGGAAATGCTTTACAGCGAACGGCATCTGAGGCGTCGGTGAGGTACATTCTGCTTCTGAAATTACTGAGATGGTGGTTGGGATCTGTGGTGCCATCATACAAAGTCATATCCAAGAGTTTGAAGTCTTTTGGAATTTTGGTTTTCATGATTTCCCTGGTGAATGGGTCCTACTCTTTGTGTGAATTTTCGTTTGGGGTGGTCCGAGGAGCTTTTGATTTGATATCGGCTTCTAATTGCTGTAGTTTTTCTTCCAATTCTCGACGTCGCCGTACCTCTCTTTGTAGATCCTTTCCGATCTCTCGTTGTTGTTGGGTTTCTTTTTCAAGTTACTTTAAGCGATCTTGAAGCGCTTCTATTGCTCCCGGATTTGGTGAGTTTTTGTCTCCGTTGAATTCCGGGGTATCTTTCAGTGTAGTGTCTGCGTTTTTGTGCGGCGTTCTATCTTCTAGATCTGAATCGTGGTCGTTGTCATGGTCGTCCGCCATGGTGATGGGATGACTTCCAGGTTCCCCGGCAACGGCGCCAATGTTCCGAGGGTTACCTGAAACTGGAGGTCGATCTTGGATGAGATCTTCTGTACTGGTCGGAGATGACGTGTCCGACTGGCTGGTGGCGGCCAGAGCTGTTGTGTCCGACTTGTTGGACTGGCTGCACTGCTGATCCTTGGTCACCGGAGGGTGGGGGGTACCTGCAAGAGACTCCGATGCTTAAGTTAGCATGGGTATTAAGCAGGTTTTATGTAGAATCAGAGTATGAGTTATACCTGGGTGCTCCAGTGTATTTATAGTAGTTGTAGAGTGACCTTTTTAGATAAGATAAGTTGGTTATCTTATCTTCTGGTGAGGTCAGTTTATCTTCAATGGAACCACCCTTATCTCTATAGGCTTGAACTGCCTTTGGATCTGGGTCGTATTCCTTGAGTTGGGCCCTTTTTTGGGCTTTTCTGTCGATTTGGCCGAGCTCTTTTGGGAAGAGGTCGGATAGTCTGACCTGAAGAGGTCGGTCGCTTTGTCGCCGATCATCCCGGGTCGGATAGCTCGACCCAGGGTATGAACACCTTCTATTACTAGTTTTTCTATGACATTCTTTAAGTCAAAACATTCGTTGGTGAAATTCCCGTGGATTCGATGGTATTCACAATATTCGGTCCAATTTTCTCCTCTTTTTTTGCCTTTGAGTGGTCGAGCTGGGGGTATTTTTTCAGTGTGGCAGACTTCTCTGTAGACATCCACAAGAGACACCCGAAGAGGGGTGTAATTGTGGTATTTTTTTATTTTTTCCCCATGTCGATCTTCCTTCTTTTTGGACTCTTTATCCTTATCCCGGGAGGGATAGGTGAATCCGGATTTTGAGGTCTCTCCTAGTCGAGAGTTTCCTCCATGTTGATGTACCTCTCCGCTCGTTCTTGCACTTCGTTCAGAGATGTGGGGTGTTTTCGATATAGATTGACTAAAAGGTCCCTCTCGTAGGCCATTGATGAGGCCCATAATGGCGGCCTCTGTTGGTAGGATTTGTATGTCCAGACATGTTTTGTTGAATCTTTCCATGTAGTTGCGAAGACTTTCCCGATCTCCTTGCTTGATTCCTAATAGACTTGGGGCGTGTTTAGCCTTATCTTTTTGGATGGAAAATCTGGCTAGAAACTTCTTGGCTAAGTCGTCGAAGCTTGAGATGGACCTAGGAGGTAGATTGTCGAACCATCTAATTGTTGTCTTTGTTAAAGTAGTTGGAAAGGCTTTGCAGTGAACTGCATCTGAGGCGTAGGTGAGGTACATTCTACTTCTAAAATTGCTAAGATGATGGCCGGGATCTGTAGTGCCATCGTACAAAGTCGTATCCGAGAGTTTAAAGTCTTTTGGATTTTGGTCTTCATGATCTCCTTGGTAAATGGATCTTGGTCCTTGTGGGAGCTATCCTCATGAGAGGATCGATTAGCTTTGGCCTTGAGATCGGCTTCAATTTTTAGGAGTTTGTCCTCCAATTCCTGGCGTCGTCTTATTTTTCTTTGTAGGTTTTTCTCAGCTTCTCATTGATGCTCCGCCTCTTTTTTGAGTTGCTTTAAGCGATCTTGAAGTGCCTCCATAGCTCCCACAGTTGATGAATCGTTATTTTTGTTAGGTTGAGGAGTATCTTTTGGTGTAGTGTCCGCGTTCTTGTGCAGCGTTCTATCTTCCAGATCCGAATCGTGGTCGTTGTCATGGTCGTCCGCCATGGTGACGGGATGACTTCCAGGTTCCCCGGCAATGGCGCCAATGTTCCGAGGGTTACCTGAAACTGTAGATCGATCTCGGATGAGATCTTTTGTACTGGTCGGAGATGATGTGTCCAGCTAGTGAGTGGCGGCCGGAGCGGTTGTGTCCGACTTGTTGGACTGGCTATGCTGCTGATCCTTAGTCACCGGAGGGTGGGGGGTACCTGCAAGAGACTCCGATGCTTAAGTTAGCAAGGGTATTAAACAGGTTTTTAGTAGAATCAGAGTATGAGTTATACCTGGGTGCTCCAGTGCATTTATAATGGTGTGGAGTGACCATTTTAGATAAGATAAGTTAGTTATCTTTATCTTATCTTATCTTTGGGTGAGGTCATCTTATCTTCAAGGAAACCGCCCTTATCTCTATAGGCTTGGGCTACCTTTGGATTTGGATCGTGTTTCTCTGTTCGGGCCCTTTATTTGGGATTTCTTGGTAATTTGGCCGAACTTTTTGAGAAGAGGTCGGATAGTCGGATCTGAAGAGGTCGGTCGCCTTGTCGCTAAACATCCCGGGTCGGATAGCTCGACCCAGGGTATGAACATATCCCTTTGTGAATTTTTGGATTTTTATAAGGTTGGGTATTAAAATTGTGGCTATGTATGAAATTGTGTGGTGTTAGATTGAAATATATGAAATTAGAGTCAAAGTGGTGATTTGGAACAAAGTTGTGGTAGATATAAGCTGGTTGTGTTGATGTAAAGACCTTGAGACTTATGGAGAAGAGAATTTGTGGCGTTTATGGCATAGGGAGAATTGGCCAAAGTATGATTTTGGTTTATCGTAATTAATTTATAATGCTGCGAGAAAACTTAGGCTAGATGTCATAGGATAAGCTTGAATATATTGAATTGTTGAACTTGATGAATTATATATATTTATGGTGTGATGAGTAATGTGGATGAAATGTATATAGAAAGGTGGTGTATGATATGTACGATGGAATTAATGTGTATATATATATGTGAATTGTATTGAAATTTGTTGATGATAATGATGTGATATGAGCCTTGATGATGGTTGGTGAGGTTGTGATGCATAATATGTATGATGATGAGTATGAGAAATTTTGGGCCAGAGGCCGGGACCGGTGTATGGTAAATGAAGCTTTGTGTGGTTGTGTTTGGATTGGTAACATATATATGTGAGTTTGGTGAAAAAGTATGCTTGAAACTATTGAATAATAAAAAGGTTGGATGTTGATATTGAATGGTGTAGTGAATAGACGTGTGTGATATTGTGTAGGTACAAATTGTGTTAAATTGGTTAAGATTTGGTTGGTTTAAATTTGGAAAGTTTGGAAAACTTGAGATTTGAGTTTTTGCTAAAAACATGATTTTTGACCAACTTTGGCGGGCCATAACTTGGCTTTCGGACCCCCAAATTTTGTAAAACTTGTTTTGAATAAAAATTGGGTCCATGAAGCTTATAACGTTTGAAGAACGAATGAAAATGACTTTTAACAAAAAAGTTATGCACGTTTGAAGTTTGGGTTTGAAAATACAATTTTGCAAAAAACTAGAATTTCTGTTTTGCATGCGTACACACGCTATCGTGCGCACGCGCAGACCAAAGCGTGTGGGTAGGCTCGTGCTTACGCAAACTCTGGGAGTTTTGCAAGTTATGCATACGCACACTATGATGCGTACGCACAAGCTGGAAAGTTACTCCTGGTGCATGCCTATGCACACATTAAGAAAGTTGTGTGTTGCGTGCGCACGCATGCATAATGCATACGTACGATATCCTGTTTTACACTAAAATTCTATTTTTACTGTTTGACCTTCCCAGCAAGTCTGTAAACCTCCAAAACCACTGTTTTGATGAAAATTCACAATCTTTGAACTATCAATCATTCTTCTAATTTTTTCAAACTTCTGAAGACTCTATTTAAGGTCCAATAGCTAGGTTTTAGGCTACAGAATAAGAGTAAGTATATTAGGGAAGTTAGAATTGAGATGGAGGGAGACTTGAGAAGTGAATGATTGGTTTGATGAGAATGATTGAAAGTGATTATGAGGACGAAGATTATGATTGTAAAGTGAGACTGTATATTCTGTTCTGTTTTGTTGCATCATTTCTCTGTTTGTAAAGTGTGTCGGGTACTATATCCCATGAGTGTGACGGGCACTATATCCCAAGAGAGTGGCAGGCACTATATCCTATGAGTGTGGGAGCACCTTACCCTGGGAAGTGTGTCGGGCACTATAGCCCATGAGTGTGGCGGGCACCATTAGAGTGTGATGGGTGCTATATCCTAAGAGTATGGGAACACTTTATCTTGGGAAATGCGGCAGGCACTATATCCTATTATTGTGGCGGGCCTATATCCCAAAAGTGTGGATGCATGACAGATAGACGATACCCGGATTAGCTACCAAGTGTGTCAAGTTCTGGCAAAGTAACCGACACGTGAGCTTATGGCTAGTAGGGCAGGCATGCATCATGTGCATTTGTATGATTTGTTTGAGTATGCATTTGTATTGGTTTACCTAATTGCTTATCTGTGATTAACTACCATCAGATCGATTTGGTGTAACTGCTATCTATATCTGTGCTTTTCTTATCTGTTTTGTTTCTGCCTGTATCTGAGAGACTCCTCATATGGAGGAGGCGTGATGAGGGTTGTTCCATTGGTGATTTGGAGGTTTGAAAGAGCCAAGAGATGAAGAGTTAGTCTAGAAATGGGAATCCTTTAGGTTGATTACCGTACTTTATGGTTTAGTATTGATTTTAAGTTTGATTATGAGTGACGAAGTTCTAAGAATGCATCTGGCTTTCCCGAGACCTTATATATTAACTATGCGGGCACTTTTACCATACTGAGGACCCCTGGTTCTCATTCTATACATATGTTGTTGTTTTCAGATGCAGGTCGAGAGGCACCTCACTGAGCATTCTGGAGACTCTTTGGAAGCGAAGAACTCTTTTGGTACTTAGTGTTTGTAGTTTGTTTATGTAATATATACATAAACATTAATCCCAAGAAATCTCAAAGAAATCAATCACAAACATAAATCAATACGGGTTAATTCGCTAAGTTTAACATATTATGAATTACTACTGATCTCATTCATTCCCATAGTCATAATCATCGTTAATCCCAAGTCTCAAGTCCCAATAGTAAAATCATACACAAACAATAAGCATCAGAAAGCAAACATAATTAGAGAGCAATTATAGCAAGTATTACAATTAGCAATTAAACAGAAATATACAGTCAGACAAACCAAATACATGTGTGCACCCAAAAAATAGCAAACAAATGCATATGATGCGTGCCTGTATTAATGACCGTGAGCTCACTTGTCGATTATAATGTCAAATCCAACACACATATGGTAGCTTACCCAGATATGAAACACCACAACACAGAGCAAGTGGGACCAAACCATAACCCTTGCATCTTACCCGCTTAACTCAGAGCAAGTGGGACGGAGCCACAATCCTTGCATCTTACCCAAGTGTCTCAAATCTTAACCTGGAGCAAGTGGGACTAAGCCACAACCTGTGCATCTTACCCAAGTATTTCAAATCTTAACCCAGAGTAAGTAGGAGTAAGTCACAATCCTTGCATCTTACCTAGGTGTTTCAAATCTTAACCCGGAGCAAGTGGAACTAAGCCACAATCCTTGCATCTTACCCAGGAAATTAATCAGTAATCATAATCACAATTTAAAATCATTAATATAGCCTCGCTGGGAGAGTGCCCTGTACACCTCGCATGGTGAGTTTCCTGTCACTTGTTTCACGTCATACCACAACCACGAACAAGGGGGATAAAACCACCGTCCTTACCCAAAATAATTGCTAAATCAATATACAAGCAAGATGAGACCATCGTCCTTGCTAATTCAGACCCCAATCAGTCATAATCCTTTACTTCAACTAGTTTCATAAGTTATTAAATTCATTAACCCCAATTTCTTTATTAATTTATCAATTTTGCTATCTCATGAGTGGGACATCACCACCATCCTTACCATAGGCAGGACGAAACCACCATCCCACATAGTCCTTAAATGAGAACTTATACATGCTAAAGATGCTACGTCTTGGGTAACTACTCAAATTCACCCAAGCCCCTTTCCATACGCTATTCGCCTGAAATAAATAAAAAAAATAATCCTAAAGACAGGTAGCACTCCAGATATTCCATCAAACACTCAAAAGCTCGCACAATGGCCCAAGAGTTAGGATGCAGTTACTTCATAGTACAATTTAATAGAAACAGAACTCCACATTCGAAATCTGAAAATGGAAGTCTCATGCCCAACTCCGTCAACATGCAGGTATATAAATAAAATTAAGACCAATCGGACACCCTCTCATATACTCTATCACTTTCTCCACAAGGCAAAAACTTCACCTCTAATTGTTCACCATTTTTTATCCAACTCACTACATTCAATTGCGGCATTAAACTCATTGTCCTAAAAATTGAAACTCGACTTTTTACGTCACCATCAAACCAACCATAAGGGTCCCCCTCATTGACAACAGCTACTTTCTTCTTCCCCATAACCCGACAAAACCCACAAAAGACAGACAACACCAAATTCGACAAATATACACTAATATTTTTTTACTCATGGTTTTCTCTTCCTTCAGATATGGTACAACTTCAGGAAGACAAATAGTTTACAAGATATTTGTCTTACTTGGAAGTTACAAAGACGACAAAAGCACATACACACACACTCTCTCTCTTCCCACTAACCGAACGTTTCTTATCCCAAAAAATCACCAAACAGAATCCACCCATTGTAAGAATCAGAATTAATCGACCGCTTAGATAAAATAAAACAATAAATTAATTGTCCAAAATAGATTCAAAAATCTAGAAGTGCTAATTAAAAAATTTGAAGGTGAGATTTAAATTCAGTGAATTTTTCTGAGTGGGAAAATTTTGATTTTCTGCGGAAAATTGCATAAAAATGCATACCGGTAGATTAGTCGGCAGTACCGGCTTAAGTCTGTCCGGTACTATGAGAGAGTAATAAAAACTGTAAAAATCTTTAGAAAACAATTAAAATTAAAAACCAAACACTAATCCTAAAAGTTTTGGCCCGAAGTTAGGCCAAATGAACCCACAACGTTAACGGATTGGACCGGGCCCAAGTTGAGACCAAGGCCCAACATATAAATACACATTTAATGAGCTTTTAGCTCATTTCAGCACACACAAGAGAGGGGGGCTGGTTGTGAGAGAAGAGAGTGAAGAACACAAAACACTATTCTCATCACCTTGTTTCGATCATAACTTGAGTTACGGTGCTCCGATTCACGTGCCGTTTACAGCCACACGTGGCTCTTACCGATCCCGTCATTTCTAGCAAAACAAAGTAGGTAAGAACTCGAAACTCATGCTCTAGTTCTCTGCCCTATGCATTTTTGCATTTTAGGTTTTGATTTTGAGTGAGTTTCATGATTTTGGTTGTTTAGGTGCCAATCAATAGTGAAAAATTGTTGGGTTTCATCCTAATTTACTGTGGATAAGTTAAGATTCCTCTTAGCTCTTGTGATTTAGTGAAATTGTGAACCCTAGTTGCTTATTGTGATGAATTATATAATGTTAGATAGATGTTTGGTGATTATTGGAGTTGTTTTGGCTACTTGGAGCTTTGAGATTGAGTTTGAAGCTTTCGGATTAAGCTTGGTGGCCTTGTTTTGGTGTTGTGAGCATGTTGAAAATCGATCAAGGTATGGTTTCAGTTTTCTTTAGGTAATATGTAATGTTTCGTGAAACTTAGGCTAGTGGACCATAGGATAGGATTGAATTGAATATATGGGTGTTTGAATTGTGTTTGTGGTATATGCATGTTGATGGAGATTGAATAAATTGTATGTGTTGAGATATGATTATGGTGGATTCTAATAGGATTATATTTGATGATTAATGATGGTTGTATGTATGGTATTTAGAGAGGGATGATGTTGTTGAATTTTGGGTTGGTGGAGTGGTGAATTGAATAATAATTAGATGTGGAATTAGTTGAGAAAGTGAATTGGTAAGTGATGGAGCATATGTATATGATTGTTGGTGTCAAATGGTAAGTTTTGGTATGGATTAGAGTGTATTTGAATTTGGTTTGGTTTGATGTGTTGAAAAACTAGAGAACCTTGTGAATTTTGACAAAACCTTGTTTTTGATGAACTTTGACGAGGCGTAACTTGGCCTCCGAACTTGGTTTTTTATGAAATTCGATTTAAATGAAAGTTGGGTTCGAGAGCTTTAATAAGTTCGAAGAACGAACGGATGAAAAATATTTTAAAAAACGACAAAGTTATGCACATTTAAAGTTCGGTAAAAAAAATTTTAAAATTCTGCAGCTTTTGAAAATTTCTAAGCTTTGCAAGGCATACGTACGTAGAACAGTGCATACGACACGGGAATTCCCTTCTATTGGGGACTCTTGCGTACGCGGATGAGGTGTTGCGTACGCGACTACCCAATTTTGCCTTGTGCGTATGCGGGACAGGGGCATGCGTACGCATGATCTCTGTTTTGCTGGAAACTTATTTTTCTTCATTTTTAAAGGTTCCTCTAGCCTTCCAAACTTCTTTAACTTCTATTTAAGATTCTTAGCTAGTGATTAGGCCTTGAGACTATTAAGGATGAGTTAGATGACTTAAGCTTAGATATTTTCTGTTAGTGAGTCTGGAAGACGGTGACTTAGGCCTGATATGTCAGTTGGATGGAGTTGTTATGTGAACTGATGGAGAGCCGGATTGATGATGAACTTTTGAAATTGAGGATGGATGATGAGTTTGGAACTTGAAATGTTGAGATTTGGTAAGTCGCTATGTGCCTCGGGCAAGGACGGTGGTGAATCCCGCTTATCGAGGTAGCAGCGCCGGCATAGGGGCTATGACAATAACAAGAACATAACTACACAGAATAACTCATATTATAAAATACAATATTTTTGTTTATTCAAATACAATATTCTTTTATTATAAATTAAAAAAAACATATACCAATGAGTTATAGTTCAAATGGCATAATTTTTCAATATTCACTTGAGAGGATGGCATAAATTTTAAAATTAAATCAATATATGTTTATTCATTTCCGATCAATTAAATCTTCAAATTTAAAATTTATATAAAAAAATTTAAATCTTCAAATTATTTGTATTTAAACAATTATTAAAATAATTTCTATACTTCAAAATGCTAAGTAGTTATAAAGCAAAAAAAGAATGAGAGAAAATTAAAGCAAAGAGAAAAGAAGAGAAAATAATAGTTGGATCTCTTCTTCTTCTTCTTCTTCTTCGTTTGGATTCTTCAGCTTAACCTAGCTTCTTTTACTTCTTCTTTTTAACTACTTACAATGCCTTTACATGAAAGAGGTTTCTTTAAAGTTCTTGTTCATAGCTTTCAGCATGAGTTGGTAAGTTTTTTTTTTCTTTTTTTCTTCCTTAATTTTTTAATTAATTTTATATTATATTATTCTCTATTTTTTTAATATGTAGATAATATTAATTAGTTATTATTTACATGCTTGCTTTGGTTACGGAAGATTCCTACAGTTTTTGTGAAAGAATATTGGAGAGGAGTATCAAATCCTTTTTCTTCTTCTTCGTCTGGATTCTTCAGCTTAACCTAGCTTCTTTTATTTCTTCTTTTTAATTATTCACAATGTCTTCACATAAAAGAGGTTTATTTAAAGTTCTTGTTCATAGCAACATGAGTTGGTAAGTTTTTTTTTTCTTTTTTTTCCTCCTTAATTTTTAATTAATTTTATATTATATTATTCTCTATTTTCATAATATATATAGATAATATTAATTAGTTATTATTTACATGCTTGCTTTGGTTACAGAAAATTCCTACAATTTTTGTGAAAGAATATTGGAGAGGAGTATCAAATCCTTCTTCTTCTTCGTCTGAATTCTTCAGCTTAACCTAGCTTTTTTTACTTCTTCTTTTTAACTATTCACAATGCCTTTACATGAAAGAGGTTTCTTTAAAGTTCTTGTTCATAGCTTTCAACATGAGTTGGTAAGTTTTTTTTTTCTTTTTTTTTTCCTTAATTTTTTAACTAAATTTATATTATATTATTCTCTATTTTCATAATATATAGATAATATTAATTAGTTATTATTTACATACTTGCTTTGGTTACAGAAAATTCCTACAACTTTTGTGAAAGAATATTGGAGAGGAGTATCAAATCCTCCTCCTTCTTCTTCATCTGGATTCTTCAGCTTAACCTAGCTTCTTTTACTTCTTCTTTTTAACTATTCACAATGCCTTTACATGAAAGAGGTTTCTTTAAAGTTCTTATTCATAGCTTTCAGCATGAGTTGGTAAATTTTCTTTTTCTTTTTTTCCTCCTTAATTTTTTAATTAATTTTATATTATATTATTCTCTATTTTCATAATATATAGATAATATTAATTAGTTATTATTTACATGCTTGCTTTGGTTACAGAAAATTCCTACTGTTTTTGTGAAAGAATATTGGAGAGGAGTATCAAATCCTCCTTCTTCTTCTTTGTCTAGATTCTTCAACTTAACCTAGCTTCTTTTACTTCTTCTTTTTAACTATTCACAATGCCTTTACATGAAAGAGGTTTCTTTAAAGTTCTTGTTCATAGCTTTCAGCATGAGTTGGTAAGTTTTCTTTTTCTTTTTTTTTTCTCCTTAATTTTTTAATTAATTTTATTTTATATTATTCTCTATTTTCATAATATATAGATAATATTAATTAGTTATTATTTACATGCTTGTTTTGGTTACAAATCCTATAGTGTTTAAAGCTACCAAACAATGTTAAACAAAGAGTCCATTGGATTCAAAAGAATGAAGATGAAGTTTGGTTGGAACAAAGTTGGAAACAAGTTGTGGAAGATTTTGGCTAAAAACATTCTCAATTTTTTACTTTTGACTATAAAGAATGGGGCAATTCACCTAAATAAATTGTTTCACTTTCAAAATTACGTAAATGCATTGTTTCCAAAACGAAGACGCAAATGCATTGTTTCACATATCTATGAAAACCGCTACTGACAGTAGCGGTTTACACAAACACAGAATCCGCTGCTGCCAGTCGTGAATTACGTTGAGTTGTGGCAGCATGAAAACCGCTGTTGCCTGTCGCTGCATGATTATGTTAGCGGTTTATGTGCATTGGGATACGTGTGTAAACCGCTAGAGGCAGCAGCAGTTTACGTTGAGTATTTTTTTGGTGACTAGTTTACGTTGAGTATGAAAACAAATAGTAAAACTAATCTTTATCTAAAAAAAATTATTTTATCATTCATGAGTTTTAGAAGGAATGAAAATAATAAAAAAAATTAGTCTTAGTTTATATATTTTAGTACTCTTTAAATACTCACTTTTTGATTTGCTATTTAGTCTCATTTTAATAATAAATACAAATAAAAAATTATTACATGCATATTTATATTTTTTATTTTATTCATTAAAATTATGATGCTATCACTATTATTTATCCAATCAATCAACTATAAAATACAAATAGTTTTTATTTTTTGGCATAAGATAACAAAGTTGCATAAATAAAAAAAATTCATTTAGCTAGAACGTCAAATGCAAATAAGCAGCAAAGAACATAACCCATGTTCCAAACTCTCCGAATATCTTTTATATGGTTGATATAAACAAAAGAGAATGAAGTGATTTTTAAAGAGAAAAAGATATAATTTAGTGAACTTCCGTTTTGCCTCTAACGGTTTATGCACATAAACCACTACTGGTAGCAGTGGTTTATGACCAACGATAATCATGCAGAAACTGCGACAATGCATTTGCGTAATTTTAAAAGTGAAACAATTTATTTAGGTGAATTGCCCAAAGAA
The DNA here is from genome assembly GCF_000816755.2 of Arachis ipaensis. NCBI lineage: Eukaryota > Viridiplantae > Streptophyta > Magnoliopsida > Fabales > Fabaceae > Arachis > Arachis ipaensis. Next base: position 35,474,427 of record NC_029787.2, on the reverse strand, counting down.
TGGTCTTTTAACTGCTATTCAAGGTTGTCAAACTCGCGAGTCTAAGTAAACTCGTGGAGCTGACCTAGACTCGACTCGCGAGTTAACTCGTAGACTTGTACGAGTTCACCTGTTATAAAGTTTATATATCTCTGTGTGTGTGTGTGTGTATAATGTATATTTACTCAATTCTAACCCTTCAAAATTAATAATATCAATCTTAAAGCACATATATATTAAATTAAAATAATAGCATACATTATAACAAATACTTTAAAATACACATTCAAATCCTCTATAATTATTCTTATACAAATACAACATAGAACACACAAAATTAAAAATTATAAATCTGTAATACTTAATCTTTAATTGAACATTGAACAATATCAAATAATCAAATTAATTCTAATAAAAATAATTAATTACTAATCAGCCATGAATGGATGAACCATTTGGCCATCTAACATAAACGATAAGCAATAGGCTAAAATTAGAAGCAATAAAATTTAAAAAGTAAAAAAAAAAAAAAACTAAATCAAGAAGCAAAGGCTCAAAGAAAGGGCAAAAGGCATACAAAAAATAGAGGATACAGAAAAAAAGAAGGGGCAAAGTCCCAGCAACAGCAGATCAAAGACAAGAGTGCAGCAGGCAGCGGTGGTGAGGGTGCAGCAGCAGCACGAAATAATGGCAACAAATAGTCATGGATTTCACGATGGTTCAAACCAGAGTAGAGATAGGACTGTAGGAGAAATAGTCGAACTCATGAACGGTGATAGTACGATGGAGTTGCGGATAATGGAGATGTGAAGAAATACAAAGCAGAGGGCAACATAGGTAAAATTCACAAAGACAACGGCGCAAATCAGAGCAGAGGTAGCAGACGCAGGCGAACAACGACAGCTCGACGTGGAACGGCGACTTCGGCAGAACATGGAGAAAGTGAGACTTCAGAGAAACGACGCAGGTGAGTGAGTTGTGAGTGAGTTTTCTTTCATTCTTTGGGAGTATTATCCTAACCCTAATAAAAAAAGTGTTTTTTTGCTTTTAAAATGACGCTTTTTTTAGCAGAAATGAAGAAAAATACAAACTCGCTAACTCGGTCCTAGACTCACGAGTTTGTCCGAGTTTGACCGAGTCTAGTCGAGTCTAGCCGAGTTTACTCAAGATAGAGTCTATGCCCGAGTCAACTCGATTCGATATCTAAACTCGTAAACTCGTACGAGTTTACGAGTTAACTCGAGAGTTTGACAACAATGCTGCTATTATTATTAAATTTTGGAACTCATAATTTTTTTTTAACTGAAAATACTAATAATTATTCTTTTTCTATATATTAGCTGTTTAGGTTGTATAAGTATCACGTCTTAATTTAGTTATTAGTATTTTATATATTTAGTAAAAGGTAAATTTCAACGAAATTATAAATTAATCAAATTCAGAACGGTGACTATCCAAAAAAATTACCCATTATGTCTTTTTTTAACTAAAAATAAGAGATTTGAATCCGCAACCTTTTAATTGAATATGAAAAAATTATGCCATTTGAACTATAATTTATTGGTATATATTTTTTTAATTTATAATAAAAGAATATTGTATTTGAATAAACAAAAATATTGTATTTTATAATATGAGTTATTCCGTGCAGTTATGTTGTTGTTATGATGTGGCAGTGCAGGTTAAGGAGCGGCGCACCCTTCGCACATTCTAGAGATTTGACCGTTTCAGCGCATCACCCAAAACCCTAGTTGCCTCTCATCCCCACCTTATAAAGCATCATCCTCTTCCTCCTATTTCCCTTACGCCTCGTCTAAATCTAAATCTAATATCTTGTTTAGGGTTTTTACATCTACTTCCAAGCTACAAAGATCAGATCTTTATCCTATTCATTCTTCCTCACCGTCTTCAACTTTAGTTTACAATCAAACTCATGTATTTGGGACCGTGACGATTATTGTGATTAGGTCTCGTTCGTCGTAATTGGCCTTATCGGCCTTGCCGACCATTCTGCTATATCACCACCCATATTCTGAGTCCCTTTTTTCTGCAACCATTTCCTTATTTTTCTTTAATTTTCGATTTTTTGTTACAAAGGCTCGTGCTTTTTCAATTGGCCAATGATTAAAATTACAAAAAAGACAAGCATATGTCTGAAGTAATTCGTGTGGATCAATCTAATCTTCTCTATGAGGCCGATCAAATTCCAGAATTTAGCTGAAAATTTTGAGTTTTAATATTTTATTTTCTTGCATTATGTCTTGTTTTTGCTGCATAGGCTTTAATACGTGATTTTACTTTTTCCCTCAGATACCCAAATACTTTGCTTTGCCAGTGATGAAGGTTTATAATAAATGGGTAATGTATGATATTCCATGATTTCAATATAACTGCTGCTTTCCTTCTGAGGCCTGTGTTTTTTTTTTGTAATTAGGAAGTCATATGCTCTTGTTTGTTTGCGATTTTATTTTTACATGTTTTGTTGATGTTATTCTGCAATGTTCGGTTGAATAACCCAAAATGTATTTGATCTGTGCGATGGTTTTCATAGGGGGGTCATATGATGATTAGAAATGCATAGTTCAGATGATTTTTCTGTGATTAATTTCTTGTTTTAGTCTTTCGCTCCTATCTGATGACTCCTCATGTTATTTCATCGCACTTCCTTATCTGTTCTAGTTTCTTAGGATGCCATTTTGCATTAACAAGTTATTAAAATCACATCAATTGTCCTGAAGTTGTATTTTTTTGTTGATTATTATTCTGGAATGATATGTATATGGGACTTTACGTCTGCCCCTTTAGCAGTGTTTCTGATTGCTTTAGGGATGAACATGTCCCTAACATTTAATTACCATCCAATCACTTTGTCAGTTTGTTTTCTTTTCATATATCGCTGATCATTATAGGATGGAATATGTTAAATTTTACTAACTACTTAACTGTTTAAGTATGTTTTCCTATGCTGGATAAGTTTTACTGTTCTAAATCTTGTGTGATGCATTTATTGTATTTGAGTAGTTTCTGTCGATGATGATATCCTGTAAGGCTTGTTTCTCAAAACATTCGCAGTGGCTGCCCAAGAGCTTTCGCCTTCGCCAGGCTCGAGAGCTAATGCTGTTTATATCCTTCCTTGGATGTCTGAGCTTTCAAAACTAATATTTCAACTACTTTCTAGTTTATTTCTACATATAATGTTGCTTGAGTACAATGTGTGGCTTATTTTTCATAGCTTTTGCAATTGCTACCTTGAGTTTTTTATCTGCTTTAAGAGTTTGTTTATTCGAACTTGTCGTTGATTCTGGTTTTGATTTGTCTTGTGCTATATTTTGTTAGATGGTTTAGTGTGCTCATCAAGTTTAAATGGCCAATGATGATAAATCCAAAGGCTTGTTTCTCTAAACATTCGCAGTGGCCGCCTAAGAGCTTTCGCCTTCGCCAGGCTTGAGAGCTTGTGCTGCTTTAATCCTTCCTTGGATGTCTGAGGTCACTTAATTTGCCAAAATTTGTCATTAATATATTTTTTGCTGGTTAGTTTTTTTGATAATGTTACGGTTTCTAGTAAAATGTTATTGGCTTTATTTTCAGGATTATTTTGTTGAAAACACTAACTTCGGTGCGGTAGCCTATTGTTGGAGCTTTAGTAATGAAAATAATACATAGCTTCAAGTGTAGGGTACATTGAAATCAAGAGTATTGACATTAAGTTTAGTCAAGATGAAATCAAATAAATGTGGCCCTGTGGCCGCGTTTTACTAAGGAATAAATGGGACCTTATTGATCGGGCAAAATCACATCAACGTCTTAAAGGAAAATAGAAAGATTGTTGAGAAGTGTATCATTAAAGGATGGAACTAATTAAGCTAAATGGCCAATGGCAAATACACAATTAATATGAACCGAAGAAAATGCCTTGGCTTTTAGGGATTTTAATCAGAGTTTGAGGCTTTGAGCATGAAATTAGCCTCTTTTCCAATATACGTGCTTCCAACTCCGAGCTCCACTGAACATGCTACAAAAATAAGCGGAACGTCATACAAAAATTCCAAACAAGAAATGGAGAAAATAATGTGAGACAGAGCGATGGATCCACAAGTTTTTGATTAATTTGTTTTGGTCACTAATTATATTTTCCACTGTTTTTTGTTAATTTGTTTTGGTTATTAAATATTTTTGACATTTTTGAATCGGAAATTTTAAAAATTCGAATTGAACTAAAAAATGGGTCAAAAACTGGTTGAACTGAATGGAAAAACCTAATCGGTTTTCCAAAAAATTTAAAAATGACAATGTGGCAAAAAATAAAAGGAGGCGGTGGCAAACATGTGTTGTATGACTTCTAAGTCGAGGAAAAGGTTGTTAAAGAGGGAGAAGGAAGGAGACTAAAGAGAGAGAGGTTTGCTGCCATAAAGGAAGATGTGGTTTTTAGTTTTGATTTCATCTTCTGGAGGATTAAATGAGGGCACAGATTTCGTGCACAACCTATGTTGTGTCACCAAGCGCCCGAAAACAATTTTGGTGCACCAATGTGTAGAAAAACTTGTATGTAAATATGTTTTTTCTTTGGTTCTGTTCGGTTATAATTTTTAAGAATGGGGTGTTTTCTTAATTTTATTTATCTATTTGGTTAACCTCCTTAGTCCTTACCTCCATTTTAATCTCAATTTTTCTGCATCAAAAGTCTGAAATCGCAAAATCGGAGTGTCGCTATGTGGCCCTGTGGCATGTGGCTGGTAGTAGTGTAAGGTGGCTCTACCACTATTCCTTATATTTGCGTCCTGGCTTGAGCTCGACCCTCTCTTCTCCATGGACAAAAACCTTCTCAACCCCCAAATTGATGCTAGCTTTGGTGCCTAAAGTTTTGCATCCTTGAAGCTTCTTCGCAACAAAATTGTTTAGAATATCAAATTGATTTGAAGTTGATCGGCAAGGCTTTTAAATTGAAGTTCTTGAACTTGAAGAACACATTTCCTCTTATGGTTATGCCTATGTTCTGAACAAAAGAGAATATAACCGACTAAGTGATTAATGCCATAATCGATTTCACGGGATAACGATCAGATACCACAACAGATATGCCATTATATTCTGTAACCACCGAATCCCAGCAAAATAATGTGCCGTAATGAGTACTTAATATCGGAAAAACGACATCCCAAAAGAGACTAAAAAGGAGAGGTCAACACCAGGTAAATACACTACACTCACTTACAAGCTCACTGACTTTAGTATCGAAATGTCTTGTAATTTGCCTTCCCAGCTTGGTGTTGCACTTGACGAAGTTGGAGGTCAAGTGTTGGAATCAATCTCCGGTCTCCACCTCTTCAGATGGTGACTTTGTTTCGAGCACGAACAGCCTTCATCCATTAGATTAATGATTCTACCCTAAACACACACAACATTTAATCTTATCCAACCTCCAAACATATATAAAACATTCATAGTACTAGTATAGTACACTTTTTGTGCAAAGAGAAAAAAAATTTCGAAACTCTGGCTCAATTCAATTCTTACCGGATTGGTATTACATTTTTCTAGTTGTAATCTACTTTTAAAAAATGGAGGATAAACATGTTATCTTATAAAAATGTGACTTTTTTGTCCTTGTTTGGGATTCTGCAGAGATTACACCAAATATTAGCGTGCCAAAGGAATCTGAGTCACATGATGCTCTAGTTGTCGGAAGACATGAAGATCTAGTCACACTTTGCATTTCAAATGGATCTCTGCTAATGTTAATTCTTCTTCTTCCTTGACAACAGTTGAAATTCCAATTTTTTTTACCCTGTGCGTGTGGTCTGGACGACACTTCACTAGTGAATCCTGTATCTAATAATTCACCTAGTTTAGTGACGGTTCCAAAGAATATCTTTGTGCACAAGATAGAATATTTTTTTTTTATCTGAAATTATAAAATTTATAGTACTCTCTTTTATATTTTTATTTTTATTGTATTTATTTTATTTATATGATAAATATTTTTTATATTATTTTTTATAGTATTCTGATTTTGCAGTATATAAGATTGATGTCTCTTTTAGTAATTTTTCATCTAAAAGTGATTTTGAGTAGTATAATCCAAACAACATTTATTTTACTATAATCAATTTTGATATAAAGATTGACAAGCATAAATCACGTTAACCCAAACTAACTTATCATCAAAATCAATTTTACAAAATCAAATTTATGCAAATTCTTATTTGCAAACTGTAATCCAAACACACACATAATGGGTCAATCATTTGCTTCCTCGGTTTCAACAGTGGCTGCAGAATAAGCTATTGGGTTAGCCATTTTCGTTACAACTTTCTGAGTTGGAGGGACTATTGCTGTAGAATTTATTAATAGCATTCAAGGTTAAACATGACTCTTATAGCCTATTTGGAATGCATCTTATTTGAAATCATAGATGAATTGAATTCTATTCCTTACTTTGGAATAGAAAAAAAAACATGAAGTTGAATTTCGGTGAGAATTTCAATTCTCATTTTACCCACATTTACAAATCAGACCTACTTTGGTCTGATTTCAAAATCAATTCTCACCTAAATCTCACTCAAACTGTGCAGTATCAAAAATACCCCTGTCTAAATTATAATATTCCATAATCCCTTCACTTTCTTAAACCCTATTTTGCTTATTTGTTGGAGGATTGAAGCTGCACACCATGAAACCCTGTTCGTGTTCGTCAGGATTGTTCGCTACTTTCACCATTCTCTGACAAGGTGCAAGCTCTTTGTTGCAGTGCCGTGAAGCCTTCCTCTTCGAGCAACGCAAACTCTTCACTCTGTCAATTGCTAGGAGCTGGAATCAGAGGTAGGAGAATATTGATTACTTTGGCAAAAAATTGTTACCTATACTCTAGATTTGTGTATTTGTTTAATGTGCACAATCTGTTTGATGAAATGTCTAATTTGATTTCTAGTTTCATAAATTGTCATGATTTTTTGGCTTGTTATTGCTGATGGTCATAATCTTCAATCTTTGTTTTTATTTTGAGCACGCGATTCCAATCTGTTTGATGACTGATCACTTCTTCATGCTCATACCCGCAACAACTTGTGATTTTATTTTTAGCCCGCAATTCTCATGTATAATTGATTTTGTTGCTACTGTTTGGTGATTATTATAGTGTGGTGTATGTAAATCAAAGGCTATTTCATTATAGATTATTTTGTTGCTCCCATGTTAAATTGGATAGGACTCAATTAAAGAACCGTTCTCGACGAAAGATATTTTGACACATGATTACAAATTTGGATGGAATGGCTATTTTGTTTTGAGCCTTTTACTGTTAATTAATTTTCAAGGCTTTTGTATGGGTTTGTGATTGTGATGTCATCCCTTTCATGCGATGGTTCTTTTGGGTATAAGAGGAAACTAAGTTTCTTTCTTTAAACATGTATCATTTTCCTATCCAATGCAATGTCATTCCGTTTCTTTATTATCATCAACATACCGTTTCTTTATTATCTCATTTTTAATTTTATTATTTTTTAACAAAAACATGATCATATCAAATGAGTGTTGATTCGTCTGAACACTGGGTAGGCCGAGCTTAAGCACTTCCGGGTGAGTCGTCAACTGAGAGGAAGAGCTTCACGCCGGCCAATGGTCAAACACCGCGGCGGGAATACCTGCAAAAGATACTCCGACGCTCAAGTTAGTAATAGTCTCAGAAAAGAGAGAGAGTAATTAAGTGAGAGTGAATAAGTAAATATGAAAACTGATAGTGGAGCCTGAGACCTAGCTGAGTATATCAGTTAGGTTTTATAGGAGTCTGTTTTCACCCGTTGGTGGGTGAGTCCTAGTTTATAGATTGGTCAGGATATTCTGTTATGGTGCTATAAATCTGCTGAGCACGTTTCTTATTTTCAATTAGGTGATGCTGCTTCGGTCCTGATCACGTGCCGAGATTTTCGGACGGCTGATACGGGACCGAGCTTTATGATGCACGTGTCTTTTTATTCGAATGGGTGAGGCCGAGCTTATCTGCTTTTGTTCCGAGCTTGTTTAATGTGACGTCAGCCTCGGATATTTGTGTGCCGAGTATTTTGGGTGACCGAGGATACAGGTAACGTATCATAGCCCCCAAGCTTGCCTTGGTTTGGACAAGACTAAGGCGAGCTTTGTATACTTCGGATGGCAAAATCCTCGGTCACTTTGTTTGTTATGTGTGCTCCTTACAGCCCCCGAGCTTGTCTTAGTTTTGGCGCATTGGTGTTTTGAAATGGTTTGTGGCATTTATTGCCTGCGTTATTCTTCGTGCGGTAATGAATGATTGATTTGATTGCATTGTAAGTTTCGAGGAGCCCCTGACCGTTTGATCTGCTGAGCGTTGATCGTGGGCTTTCTAAGGGTGTAGATCAGAGGGAAACGTTTCATATGTAACTGCCTTTCCACTATGTAATAAACGTGCTCCCCTTCCCAAATATTTTTCCTTTTTGTGTTGGGTGCTTCTGCGTTTTCAGAGAAAATGAGTAAGAAAGGTGAGTGTTGATTCATTTTCTTGCTGCTTCTCTCTTCTTCTCTTACTTTTGATTTTCTGCTCCCTGTTCTTATGGAAGGTAAAATGTCTAATGAGGGTGAGGGGGTTTATATGGTTGGGTTGATTCTAGGGTTAAGGAGTATGTGTCTCAGTTCAGTGATAAAGAGTCTGTTGATATGCTGGGTTCGAATGTTTGGGTTAGGAGTGGTAGTGATATAAGGATAGAGATACTTCCCTGTGGTGTTGATGACCGGGTTTTTCATTCTCGTGATGATTGGGCTTACTTTTATATGTACAGCTGCCTTTTTACTGAATTGGGAGTTAGGGTCCCTTTTACTGATTTTGAATGTGGTGTGCTTTATTGGTTGAATTGTGCTCTGAGTCAACTTCACCCAAACTCCTGGGGGTTCGTTAGGGCTTTTGAGGTGTTGATGGAATTCCTTGAGCAGCCTCCCTCTCTTCGGTTGTTTTTCTCCTTGTTTCAAGCTAAAGGGGTTAACCGAGGTCTCTGGGTTAATCTAAGTAGTTACCCCCATCGCGCTATTTTTGGCCTCTACAAGTCTTCTTTTAAGGACTTTAAAACCATGTATGTTAAAGTGAGGAGTGTACCCGAGGAGTTTCCTTTTTATTTAAATGAGTTTCTTGTTGAGAAGTTCCCTTTGTCTTGGTGTTCCGAGCCTGTGCAAGCTTTAGACGTGGATGATAGGTCGGTTGATGATCAACTTGTGATGGAGTTTCTGTTTGAGAAGTTGGGCCCAAAGGGGTTGCTATCTGTGTCCGAATTGTTAAAATGGGATTCTGATAGAGAGGCGGTTCTGAGATATCTAGGTAAATTAGTTGTTTTTTGCTTAGTTTGTTGTTTTGTCCTTGTCTGTTCTTACCTTGTTTCCTTTTTGGTGCAGGTGAGAATGTGCCTACGATTACTACTGCTGGTTTGAAGTCATTCTTCAATCAGCGGAAGAAGGCTGAGAAGGAGAGCTCGGCTACCAATGCTGATAAAGGCCCTGTGATTCAGCCCGAGGCTACTATTAAGTCTAAACGAAAGAGGGGTTTTGCGAAAGAAAAAATTGCTGAGGCTTTCCTGAAGGAAGGGGAGTCTTCTGTGGAGCTTCAGCGAGTGGAGTCTGCTTATGAGTTTCAAAAAAGACTGCATGGCTATTCGGAAAATGTTCATTGTCGTTCATTATGGGGAAAATTGTATCCTTTTTCTGTCATGGCTGATGAGCTTTGTTGCTTCCCGGATGATATGAAGATGGTCGAGGATGTCGGCCATGTAGGAGTGAGCTGTTTTATGCAGGTGAGGGTTGTATTTTGTCTTGGTGTGCGTTTGTTATATTGTGTTTGATGTTCTTCGTTTTTGTTCTAGGTGATTGGTGCACGTATGGTAGCTGTTGGTCGTGCTCAAGAGCTAGTTTTTGAGAGAGAACACAAGTCTGCTCTGGATGTTGCTGAGCTGTCTTCAGCTTTGGAGAAAAAAGGAGAAAGCTATTACGGAATTGTCCTCCTCGTTAAAGTTGAAAGAGTCCGAGCTTGCTGAGGAAAAACGTCTTCACCTCTCTTGTGCAGAGGAGACGAAGACTGTTCAGGCTGACAATGATCGCTTGGGGTCAAGGGTGAAGGAGTTGCAGACTGAGGTTTTTGAGTCATATGCACAAGGCTTTGAGTGCGTTGTTTCTCAAGTGCGGGTGTTGTTTCCTGGATCAGATGCGGACATGCTTGATGCAACTAAAGTGGTTGTGAACGGGCAGCTTGTGGATGATGGTGCTGCTGCTTCAGATGATAGCGGGGAGTCTAGTATTGGCGATAAGGCAGACTAGGCCTTTAGTATTTGATTATTTTGTACATTTGTGGCCTCTTTTGAACTTTGTGGCTGTCTATCTTGAACTTTGTTTTTTGAATATTTGGCGGTAATGTTTTGGGTACCAAGTGTATAACTTGGTTGTGATACTTTTGTTTTCCGAGCATATAGCTCGGCTTGATGATGACTTATCTTATAAAATTTGATTTTTTGGATAAACTTATGATTGTGTGTTGGAAGTAATCGTATATATGTATCGAAGATGGCCAAAGCCATTCTCTGTTTAAGTGAACTTGTTGGAAATGAGAGTAGATGTTCTAATGTAGAACTTGTATTTTTGAATGGAAGCGCGTTAGGATTTGTTTAAGTGACTTGATGATATTGTTTGTTTGTACTTCCTCCGAGCAGTATGCTCGGCATGCGCATGTTGTTTTCTGAGTATGAAGCTCGGATCAGTTTAATTAGATAAACCTTGACTTATTCTTATGCTGGTAGTTTTCCGAGGAATATGCTGGGCTCGTGATGTTTAGGGTTCCGAGGATTATGCTCGGATAGTTTGAAGTGTTTTTTAACTGAAATGTATGCTAACTGTCAAAATGAGAACATTAAGTTGTATGGGTACAATGATTTGTTGCGTCTGGCCTCGTTAAAACCCTTTCCGGGTAAAACCCTTGTGTTTTGGGAAAAAACCGTCGGAGGAAAAAAGAGTACCATCATCAGTCCCGTTTTATCGTCGGCCAATAGTATCCTGTTCGCAAGATCTTCGTTGCTAATGCTCGGCCGCCGATATGGTTGCCACAGACTCCTTCATGGGTTTCAGCCATAACCTCCTCGGCTTCCTCTTTGCTGATGCACTTGACCAATGGTTGTGAATGTCCTTGCCTGTATAAGGTGTTTCCGAGCACTGTATAGAAGCTTGCTCTTCTTCTGAAGAGCGGCAAGTTCGGCTCACCTTTTGGAGTGGTGCCTGTATTGATGTAATCGAAAAAAGGTGTTCGCCAATCTGGGACCTGTGTAATACTTAAAATTGTTTCTTGCTCAAAACTTGGTTTGTCAAGTGTTAGCTGGGACAGTGCCGATGTGTTTTCGGCTTGCCGTGTTGTGGCTAACTTAGATAACACATCGGCCCTGGTGTTTTGTTCTCGGTTTACATGGATAATATCAAATTCTTTAAATTTTGAAATTAGATCCTTTGTTATGAGCCAATATTTCTCTAACAAAGGATCTTTTACCTGAAATTCGCCCTTTATTTGATGTACCACTAAGGAAGAGTCGCAGTAGGCTGTTATTCGAGGTATGTGTAGTTGTAGGGCGAGCTTTAGTCCAGCAAGTAGGGCCTCATATTCTGCCTGATTGTTGCTTACGTTGAAGCGAAACTGTAGTGACTGCTCGGCCACCACCTTGTCTCCTTCTTTTAGTAGTATCCCTGCCCCACTGCCTTCTTTGTTTGACGCTCCATCCACATGTATGCTCCAACTGACCTCTGTATTATGTGTGTCATTAGTCATCTCCGATATAAAGTCGGCTAGCACCTGTGACTTCAGTGTTTTCCTTGATTCGTACTGGATGTCGAACTCGGAGAGCTCGACTGACCACTTTATCAATCTGCCGGCGAGCTCGGGTCTGGTTAATATCTGCCTTAGCGGTTGCTCCGTTCGTACTATGATTGTGTGGCTCTGAAAATAGTGCCGCAGTCTTCTTGCTGTGGTGATTAGTGCTAGCGCCAGTTGTTCTATCTTCGGATACCTTGTTTCTGTTGGTTGTAGCACCCTACTGATGAAGTATACTGGGCTTTGCTTTCTTCCTGTTTCTGTTACTAAAACCGAACTTATAGCATGGTTAGATACTGATAGGTATAAATACAGTGGGTTACCTGTTTCTGGTCTTTGGAGGATTGGTGGTGATGTTAAGTGTTGTTTAAGTTCGGTAAAAGCATTTTCGCATTCGTCTGTCCAGTTGAACTTCCTGCCTTTAGAGAATGTCTGGAAAAAGTGATAAGATCGGTTTGCCACTGCAGGCAGGAAACGTGACAGGACAGCTATTCGTCCTGCAAGTTGCTGAACCTCCTTTACCGTTTTTGGGCTTGTCATGTTCAGCACAGCCCTGCACTTTTCTGGGTTGGCCTCGATGCCTCGAGATGTTAACATGAATCCCAGGAACTTCCCCCCTTGTACTCCGAACGCACATTTGTCTGGATTGAGTCTCATGTTATATGCTCGGAGTTGTCTGAAGATTTCTACTAAGTCGTCACAGTGGGACCTCTGCAAAGGTGTTTTTGCGACCATGTCATCTACATAGACCTCCATATTGCGGCCTATCTGCTGTTGGAACACCTTGTCCATTAGCCTTTGATATGTCGCACCTGCATTCTTTAGGCCAAATGGCATTACCTTGTAACAAAAATTCCCATGTTCTGTTATAAAAGCTGTTTTGCTTTGGTCTTCTGGGTGCATTAGAATCTGGTTATAGCCAGAGTATGCATCCATAAAACTCAAAGCTTTATAACCAGAGGCGTTATCAACTAATTTATCAATGCAAGGCAGTGGATATGCATCTTTAGGGCAAGCTTTATTTAAGTTTGTAAAGTCGACGCACATGCGCCATTTACCTGAGCTCTTCCTTACCATTACCACGTTAGACAGCCATGTGGTGAAGCGAATCTCTCTGATGAAGCCTGCATTGAGGAGCTTCTGGGTTTCTTCGAGTGCTGCTTGTTTTTTCTCTTCTCCGAGGTTCCTTTTCTTCTGTGCAACTGGTCAGATTGTTTTGTCGATTGCTAGCTTGTGGCAGATGACTTCTGGGTTGATTCCGGGCATGTCATCTGGTGTCCATGCAAAAAGGTCGGCGTTCAGACGTAGTATGTGAATGAGTCTTGCTCGGTCTGC
>NC_029787.2:35445851-35460455 GCF_000816755.2 Arachis ipaensis | reverse complement strand
CGAGGTTCCTTTTCTTCTGTGCAACTGGTCGGATTGTTTTGTCGATTGCTAGCTTGTGGCAGATGACTTCTGGGTTGATTCCGGGCATGTCATCTGGTGTCCATGCAAAAAGGTCGGCGTTTTGACGCAGTATGTGAATGAGTCTTGCTCGGTCTGCCCCTTCTAAGGCTTCTCCAACATATGTGCATTGGTTGTCGTCTGCTGTTAGTGTTACTTGTTGAAGATTGTCCACTGGCCGAGGTCTTTCCTTGGGTCAAGATCGGCTAGTGTTGCTGTGTTGGCAGACGTTTGGATGGCTTGGACCTGGGGCCGAGCTTCCTGTTTTGTTTGGTCTGGTTTTAGACCAGCGTTATAGCATTGCCGAGCTTCTTGATGGTCAGCATACACCGTAGTGATCTTGTTTTCCTGCACTGGAAACTTGACACACAGATGTAATGTGGACACCACTGCCCTGAATATGTTCAGTGCGGGTCTCCCAAGTATAATATTATAAGGGCTGTAACAGTTTACTATTAGATATTGGATATCAATTGATTTTGACATTGGGATCTCTCTCATCGTGGTCTTTAGCCATATGTGTCCCATGATGGGGACTCTCTCTCCGGAGAACCCAATTAGCTCTACAGAGGAGGGTTGTATCAATTTTTCTGATAATTTCATTTTTGTAAAAGTAGAGTAAAATAAAACGTCAGCACTACTACCTGGATCTAACAATGTTTTTCTTACCAACAGTTCTCCGAGCTGGATGGAAATTACCACGGGGTCGTCGAGGTTAGGGCTTGCCGATTTGAAGTCTGTTTGGTTGAAGGATATTGTGATGTCTGGTTCTTTGCCCTTCTTTGGTTGTATGCTTCCTTCGATTGCCAGCATTGCTCTATAGCTCCGCTTCCTGGCCGAGCTTGTTTCTCCTCCGCCTGCGAATCCTCCTGATATGTGGTTGATGACTCCTCTTGGCAGATCAGGAGTCGTCCTCTCTTTTTTGTCGTCAGCCGTTGCTTGCTTATGCTCTGCCCTGTCCGGGTTTCCTCCTCTGCCCTTCCGGGTCTCAATGTATTTGTCCAGGAGAACTTGGCGTGCTAGCCTTTCCAGGAGGTCCTTCGCAACGATGCAGTCATCTGTGGTATGACCGAACTTTCGGTGGAAGGCACAATGTTTTGTCTTGTCCACGAATCATTGATCTTGGTAGTTCCCTGCTCGGGCTGGTGGTTTTATGATTCTAGCGTTGAGGATCTCTCTGATGATGTTCTCTCTTCTGGTGTTAAATCTGGTGTATGTGTTGTACTTTGACGCGGGCTTAGGAGGTTTCTTTGTGTCCCTGTTGCCCGGCGATCTGAAAGTCCTTTCCTCATCTCTCCGATGTGGCTGTTTGTCTGATTTCTGGGCTTCTCGGAGTTCTTCGATCTCCATTTGCCCAGCCGCCCTTTCTCGGAATTCCTCTAGCGTCTTTGGTTTTGTTATGGCAATGGTCTCCCGAAATTTGCCAGGTCTGAGGCCGGCCTTGAGAGCGTGCAGGTGAACGGCCGGGTCCAAGTCTTGGATCTCCATAGTGGCGTCAGCGAATCTGGTCATGTAGTCTTTCAGACTCTCGTGCTGACCTTGTTTGATGGTGCCGAGAAAGTCCGAGCCATGTACATATATTCTTGATGCGGCGAAGTAATCAATAAATGATCTGGCGAGGTCTTCAAAGGAGGAGATCGAACCTGCAGAAAGTTTAGAAAACCAGAGTAACACCGCACCATCTAGGTAAGTGGGAAATGCTCAACAGAGGACGGGCTCATTGTTCGGGCCGTTGAAGAACATCATCAATTGGAACTTCTTCACATGGGCTCGGGGGTCGCCGAACCCCTTGTACGGCTCCAGCGCGGTGGGCAGCGTAAAGTTTTTTGGCATCTGGTAATTCGTGATCTCCTCGGAGAAGGGGTTGTCGAGGGTGAGCTTTTCCTTTGGCGGGACGATGTTTAAAGGGTCCGCCGTACTTTGAGCCGAGCCTTTGGAGTTCTCTCCATTATTTTGTGTTGAGAGCTCGGCTATCCTTCGTACCTCCGCCTGAAGCTCAGCGATCTGAGCCAGGAGGTCATCCTGTGAGAGTTGTGGATTTTCCTTGTCAGCCATGTCCGAGGATCGGGGATCCTGCAAGATAAGGTAAAAGACTAAACGAAGGAAACAGTGGGGTTAGATGTACTCCAGCCCCAAGGTGGGCGCCAAGTGATTCGTCTGAACACTGGGTAGGCCGAGCTTAAGCACTTCCGGGTGAGTCGTCAACTGAGAGGAAGAGCTTCACGCCGGCCAATGGTCAAACACCGCGGCGGGAATACCTGCAAAAGATACTCCGACGCTCAAGTTAGTAATAGTCTCAGAAAAGAGAGAGAGTAATTAAGTGAGAGTGAATAAGTAAATATGAAAACTGATAGTGGAGCCTGAGACCTAGCTGAGTATATCAGCTAGGTTTTATAGGAGTCCGTTTTCACCCGTTGGTGGGTGAGTCCTAGTTTATAGATTGGTCAGGATATTCTGTTATGGTGCTATAAATCTGCTGAGCACGTTTCTTATTTTCAATTAGGTGATGCTGCTTCGGTCCTGCTCACGTGCCGAGATTTTCGGACGGCTGATACGGGACCGAGCTTTATGATGCACGTGTCTTTTTATTCGAATGGGTGAGGCCGAGCTTATCTGCTTTTGTTCCGAGCTTGTTTAATGTGACGTCAGCCTCGGATATTTGTGTGCCGAGTATTTCGGGTGACCGAGGATACAGGTAACGTATCAAGTGTCATAATCACACACAAATAAGATTATAGAAAAAAAATGAAAAAGTTATGAGATATTGATTATTTTTAAAAAATAATTTAAATTTCTCATTTTAAAAAAAATTCCACCTATCATGATTTCATGGGTGAGATGAATCTAATTGGTGAGGTTGTGTTAGACCAATTTTATTTATAAGTGATTTATATAATTATATTATCTAATTTAATTGATAAATAAAATTATATTTAATATTTATTGAGGGATAAAAATATCTTAAAAAAATAATGTAATTCATCAACAAGTCATTTTAAATAATGGAATTCAATTCTATCTCATTAAATGAGTTAGTTGTTCCAAACTATGGAATTAAATTCTATTTCTTTAGAAATTCATTTATTGATGGAATTGAATTCTAATTCCATCGTTTAAACATGTCCAAACAGACTGTTAGAGAATTACAAAAATACCAAGTTCTATTTTTTCCTTTCGTTCTCTTTCTTTTTTATTTTGACTTGGTTGGCATGGTCAGGGCCTTTCTCGTTGGGCGAGCGCAACCATTGATTCTAAAATCCTTTCCTAAATCCCTTCCCATTCAGTTGCTGAAAGATAGAGAGAACCTTTCTAATCGGGATTGAGTTCCATGAATATGCAAGCTAGAAAGATGCTATTTGTTGCTATTCCATCTATTTGTGCATTTAGTTCAAAGAAGATCTCAATCTATAATGAAGAAATGATAGTAGCTCGTTGTTTTATAGGCTTCATCATATTTAGTCGGAAGAGTTTAGGTGAGACTTTCAAAGTAACTCTCGACAGGAGAATCTAGGCTATTCAGGAAGAATCGCAGCAATTCCCCATCCTAACGAAGTAGTTCCTCCGGAACTTAATGAACAACAACGATTACTTAGGATCAGTTTACGAATTTGTGGGACCGTAGTAGAATCATTACCAATTGCGCGTTGTGCGCCTAAGTGCGAAAAGACCGTGCAAGCTTTGTTATGCCGAAACCTAAATGCTAAGTCAGCAACACTTCCAAATGCCACTTCCTCCTGTGGCATCCATCTTCAGGACGATCTAGGCACAAAGTTTAACTTATTAGTTAGGAGGAAATTTTGCCTCCAGTGTATCTCGAAAGCAGAAAAAATAGAACTCATTCGACAAAGAGTTCTTCTATGCCTTTCTATTTGTTTTATTGAGTTGCATTGAACTAAGAAAAAGACTTAATGGACGAAGAAGAATATTAGACCCAAAATTTGCAATTCCAAATGCTTAATTACAGATACAAGTGATAGAGTGCCATGAAAGAATGGTCATATTTTAAAATAGTTCACTGAAAATTTATAGTACCAGAACCTTCACCACCCATTCTTTCATAATTAGTAATAATAATATGAAAAGGAAAAAAAATTAGTAATAATATTATAATGTTGGTTGCACAACAGTAAATAGTGTGTTGGTTGCTATCGTTATGGAGAAAGATAAAGATACAGTAAATGGTGTGATAGTTGCTATGGTTATAGAGAAAAACAAGGGTTGTATTCGAATTACTCATCTCTTTCATGCATGTTAACAATGGAATTCGCACGACATATTCAATTATATATTTCATTGTTTAATTTATACAGTCCAATATGATCTTATTTTTGACATTTAGAGTTTCAAATATAGTGCACAAAACACTTTCGAATATGTTCCCTTGTATTCGAATATATGAGAAGTTATAATGTGTACTATAAATTAAAGAATTAAAAATTTTTAATGTTTAAGAAGAAGAGAGAAGAGGATGTTCCATTCCAACTTAAGGGCAATTCCAATGATTTTCTATCTCATAAGCAGGATGCTGATTTTGCAATTTAGGAATTTTGGCTTGTTTGGTGTGTTCATGGAATGATAGGGAAGTAGAGCCATATTGGCTTGTTGACAATCATGGCTTGGTTTCTCAAATAAGTTAAAATCTTGACTAGTTAATTATCATTGGATTCAACTTGTACCACTTACTCTTGCAGTGTGAATTGCAGAATAACAACAGAAATGAAAAACAAAAAAATATTTTAGAAAAGTTTGTCAATACTCAAGTTTAAACAGGGAATGAATGTTTCGAGCTTAAACTTTTATCTGTAGTGTACTGATTATAGAATATATTTTTAAATCCTGACAATTTCAATAATTTTTGTGTTTGTATGTGATGGTAGTATTGTACAAGATCATTTGTTGTTTTTCTGAATTTTGGAGTTCTTCGATCAAGAATAAATTAGGAATCTCTATTCTTAGAAGGCACTGAATTAGCCATAGTCCAGATTTATCACTGCACGGAAACTAAGTGTTTTTTTTGTGTGTGTGTTTGAAGATAACAATAAAAGAAAAAGGAAGAGAGACTAAGGGGTGAATTTCTTCTACTCTGTTACAATATTATCTAAAGCAACCTATGGTTGGAGACATTCCAAGTACATTAGCTGTTTCTTGCTGCATGTCTAGTCATATGGTTCGTTGTAAAATTTGCTGTTCGCTGAATAAGAGCCACACTAATAGTCCAATCACGATGAAAAATCTCAAGGATTTTGTTATCAAGATCACTACCTTCTCTTGGCCTACCAAAAACTCCTTGAGAAATCAATAAATAAGCTTCAAGTTTTTAAGTGTTTAAGTTTAGCTTTAAGTTTTGCTTTTTATTTTGTACCAAAAAAAATAAATTTGAGGGTGTATGTATACTAATTTTTTTACCTATTATCACAATGTGATGCCTCCCTTGCTTCATATGGAAAATTTGGCAAGCCTATGGCCTGTCTGCTTGTAACTATGACATCTATTATATATTACTAATTTTATAATTAAATTGTAATATGTTATTATGAGTAATAATATCTTATGGATAATATATACTTAATTTCTTGTCTGCTTGGAAATATATCCTTAAAAAAAATTACCAAATTTTATGAATAATAATATCTTAGTTTTATAGTCATGTTTGCAAAAAATCGCATAAAAATTCAATCTTTAAGACATTTTTTAAAAATATATATTTACTATTTTGTATTTTTATCACGTTTTTAAATTATTTGAAGTAATTTTTATCGATAATAAATTTTGAGTACATTTTTGTTAGAATTTGAATAATTCGGAGACATTTTTTGTGGTTATCCCTTTGTTGAATTAACAAAGAGTGCATTACTCCCTACTTATGGAGCAGAGTTTAAGGATGGCCCTATAGCACTTAAACCCCGATAATTATCTGAAGTTTAATTTGACCAACAGCATGGTCAGTTACACTTGTAATGCGAAAATCGAGAAGTAACACTTTGTTTCTTTCCTTCTCCAACTAATAGGATACATAGGAATACATAAATAAGAATTGACGTACTGAAGAATACATAGGATACAAAAATTACAAAATTCACAATATCCTTTCAGTTAAAGTGGGCATCATTGAGAAGAAACTAGAGTAGTTGTGTCCTGCTTGGTTTCAAGGGGACAAGTATCCTCCGAAACAGTGCCGGCTATTCTATTTGGAGGCCAGTATCGGAACACTGATCTTCCGATGATATTCTTGGCTGGCAACGGACCCCTAACAAAACCAAATCACACCAACATTTAAGGAACAAGAAAGGAAATAACAATAGCCACTAGCCAGATAGTATGCATATGCATTATTCTGATTTGTGAACATTACCACACATGGGAATCATAGCTATTATTGCGGTTGTCCCCCATCACAAAGACGTAGTTTTCTGGAACACGCTGCAGAACAATATCATCATTTAATAAAATGCAAGATCAATTAACAGTAGTCAATGATAGAAATCAGTTAAGCCGGAAACAAATATGCCACCTTCTGCATAAGGATGCCAATCACTCTCTTATATTCCAAAGATGATGCAGTGATTAGTCCCCAGTACTCTTAGCATACCACATTGCACAAAGGGATAGAAGGAGTCTCAGAGAACCGAGTTTTAATGCAGAAGGGGGAACTTACCGTGGGCTTCATCTCATAAGAAGGTGGTTCAAGGATGAACTTTTCACTCCTCTCAACCCCGTTAACTATGAGACGACCTTTGCGAACCTGCAATGATTCGGTTGGTAGCCTTTAAGAGACCAAGAATATGATTTTAAAAAAAAAAAGACCAAGTTCTCAAGCCTAGGTTGTAACTGAATACTAACTGCAAGATCCTACAGTCGTCAAGAAACATTAAGGCTATTGATGGAAATACACGTAGAGAACACAGTATACATATTAAGCTAAATAGGTTGTTTGGTCACAAAGTAGAACACTGCATGATATACCAGATATTGAACAAACAATGATAGACCATCATTAAGCAATAGAAGGAGTGTCAACCTCAAAAATCTTACCTCCACAATATCACCTCCCTTTGCAACAATCCGTTTTATGAAAACATCATCATCAGTATATCCAACTTCTTGAAGGACTGGAGGACTTTTGAATATCACTATGTCATTCGCACATGGCTTTCTAAAGTAGTATGAAACCTGAAAAAAAGGAAGATGTTTACATAGAGTAACTTCAAATTGACAAATTCTATTGAAGATAGCCTATATATATATATATGATATTGCTCCAACTTTTGAGACCTTCAGCTTAACATTCACTTTTTTTGGGGGGGGTTAACAATTTCTTATTGCAGTTGTCAACTTAACATAATTAATCTCATTGCATTCAACATGTACTCACAAATCGTGAGTCCATCTACTATTATTAGTAAACACCTCAGCGAAAATTATTCTGCTTCAACAGAAAATCAATCAAGTTACCAGCATATTAAATTTTATTGATTAATGCATATTGCATCGTGAACTTCTATAAACAAAAACACGTTTACACCATAAATTTCTAAAATTAGTATCTAAGATGACTAAGCTTCCATGTTACCTGTGCCTGCCAGGCTCCCTATATGCTATAAGGCACTAAATTCCAACAAGGTAACTGGTGATAAATTACAGAATGAAAGAGGAAAACTTAACTTTCATCACAAAGGATTCTTTAGTTAAAGCCGTTGTTTTGTAAAGTTTTCTTGTCAATAATTATAGTTGAGGCAGTTAAAATGCATAGCTCATTACAAGTTCAAGCACATCATTGTGAAACTCCTAAAATATAGCAACGAAGTTACTACCTTTTCAGCAACAATTCGATCTCCAACATCAAAGGTAGGATACATTGACAGCGAAGGAATGTACCTCGGCTCAGCCACGAACGCACGAAACGCAAGCGATATAGCCAGAGCCGCGAACACCGTCTTTGCGTCATCGGAATTGAAATTCAACCATTCTGGCAAGGGCCCCGAAGACCCTTCTTTCTTCTTAACCTCTCTCTTATCCCCACCATCGCCATCGTCGTCGCCGCCGCCGCCATCTCCACCGTCGGAGTCCAAAACCACCTTAACCTCTTCCCCAGGATCCTTCAAGACTTTGCAGTGTATCCTCCGGGACGGGATTCTATGGTTCTGTACCCTAGAGAGAAGAGAGAGAGTGGCTTTGAAGTGGTGCGAGAAGTGGCAGGGACACTCTGCTCGTGAAGTTAAACTGAAATTTAGGGTTCCAATGGATTTGAAGAGGTGGGCATGCTCCAAGTTAGGGTTTTGAAGCGATGGCAGTGACGGGAAGATAGACAGAGAAGGCATATCTTCAGTCTTCGTTTGTTGCTCCGTCTGTTACACTCTGTTGCTGCCAACAAATAAAATCCGTTTTTCAGTTTTTGGTGCTCTTTATCTTCTTCACTTCACTTGGTAGGGGGTTTAGACTTTAGTATTGAACTATTGATATATGCCAAGTGTTATACTAGCTTTTACATAGGCTGTCTCAACCAAAAATTAATTTTACACCAAACGAATCAATTAATTAATATCAAAATTTATTGATTTAAATAATTTATTAATTAAATAATAAATAAATAAATATTAAAGCTAAAAAAATTTAAAATAAAAAACCAACTTTCTTGTCAATATTTTTAAGTTTTTATGTATTTTTTTAATTTTTATTATGATACTTTCATAACAAAATTATTTTTTAAAATGAAAAAATGAAGGTTAAAAATAAAGAAATTTAATAAATACATATTAATTCGAAAAGTACATACTCAAGGATATGTCTAAATACATATTTTAATTCTAATTAGAGATCTATTTTTTCTTTAATTATCTCGTCTATATACTCAAAGATATAAAAATCAAGCCTAAAATAATATATTGTTTTGAAGTGTGCTATAGAACATTGTAATTTCAGAGTCGCATATGTTGTTTTGAAGAAGAAAAAGAAATGCAGAGGACCATAGAGTCATATAATTGATTTTGACTTTTCTAGTTTCAATGTATAATAATATTAAGAACATGTTCTGATCTGTATTTGCAAGTGAATGTGATTCCACTAAGATTATGAATTATATACAGAGTAAGTATAGTGATGTGCATATTTGTGTCCTATTTTTTATACCTAAAGTAACTAATTAAAAATTAGTAGTAACAAAGGAGAGTTACCTGTAAGCACATATTAAATTGGAATTAATTTAAGTGTTTGTGATTATGAATTGAATTGTTTGTGATTGAAGTTTTCGAACATGATGTGATGGCTAAAATTGATGTCTCAGCGTCTTCTTTTACTTGATGTCTTGTTTCTCTGATCATCATTTTTCTATCAACTAATTCTCCCAACTGGACGGCTTGAGCCCAGAGTCACCATGCTTTCAGTTTCAGAATCAGAGGTAACAACAATAATTCACAAATTATACTCATTCTCTCTCTCACCCTATATATATGCCTGCTTTTTCCATCCATTTTCTTCTGCTATTAAGCATAATTTTTTTTTCCAGCAAGTTTATTAGATCATGTATATCATTATTGAATAGATGTGTCGGTGAAAGAAGATAGTGACATTTATTTTCTCTGTGGTGCTATTGATGAATATATATGTCAAATATGTTTTGGACTGTATCAGGTGTTTATACTGGAATTGCAATTGAAGTTCTGTGTTATATGTGTACCTCTTGTTAAATAGTCTCTTTAATTTTCTCTGTTGATGAATAATCCATTGAATCAGTGATGAATCTGTTTTAGAGAGAATGAAGCACAGATTTTATATGTGATTATTAGTTTCTGTTTGGTCATAAACTTTTAATTTAATAGAAAATAATCAAAATGAATACCTACCTATGCTCTTATTATGAGAGTTTATTGTTATCTTTCTATCTGCAAGTGAAATTTTGCATTTTCCGGATGCACTGGCATGAATAAATGAATATACTGTGAAATTTAATTTGTACCTAAAATAAATGAGTATACAAAAGGAGTAGAAGAATTTATTTCCTTTCGATCGGAATGAATTTTTCACCGAAATATGTATAATTTAGATTGACATCTCAAGTTAACTCGTAACAGCTTCTGTGTTGGATAAACTAATAGTCTAATACAGCCCACCATTTTATCTTTGTCTTTTTATAGTGCTGCAAACCTTTTTGCTTCACTAATTTTCACGAGTATTATTATTATAGGGTATAAGTGTATGTACAACTGTACATAGATGAATGTATCGGGACAAATGATGAATGCATGCAGTGTAAATAAAGAATGAATAATTGGAATTGGAATTGGAATTGGAATAGTCGGCACATAGCTAGTAGGCTCTGGATTTTGGAGTCAGTCTCTACATTTAATTTGTTTGCTTCTTGACTGGTATAGCGACTTGCCATTCTCTTTCAAAATTTGTCTCTTGTTGGATCTTGTTATTTTGTTATCATGATAATTATATTGAGAGAATTAAGGCATCTCAAGATATATGTTTAAAGCTATTTAAAAAAGAGGAACAAGGCAGGGATGACGACACTCAACACAGAGGTAGACTGTATGGGGCAGCAGCAGCAGAATCGTGGTGCTGACTACTGTAGTAATAGACTTGGCGATGATCTTCTGAAATCCTCGCAGAGCAAGAACGGCGACAACGATCTTCTACAATCCTATTCCTAGGAGAGCAAGAACAACAACCGCGAAGCGTAACCCAAATGTGGACCCGAAGGAGGCAAAGGTGTTATGTGGTGATGAGTGATGACAAAAGCAGGGGAGGAGGTGCTGAGTATGCTACAGGGTGGATAACAGAAAAGGGAAAGACTCCTCTTCAAAAGAACGTTTTAAAAGAAAAGGAAAAAATTTTGGAAAAATAAAAATATAAAAGGATAAATATATAATTATGAACGAAAAGGATCAATTTATAATTATCTTTGTGATGATCTATCTTACTATTACATAAATGTGAAAGTGTAAAATCTTTGGCCTTAAAAACATAACTATTTTAATAAATAACCTTTTATCATAATTATTTCATCGCATTAGGTATAAATTGTAACAGCAACCCATGATATGCACAACTAAAGTTATTTGAGACTCGAACAAAAAACTAGAATCCTCTGCGCCTGAATTATCAAAACTATATTTCAAACAAACTAACTTTTACACTTTAATACACAGAAAAAAAATATTACATATGCCAGCAAACTATAATGCCCATTAGCCTCGTCATCTTATCTCATGTCTACTTGAATCCGAAGGAACACGAGAATCCAGGGTTGATAGGATTTGCGGCATGGACATGCCTCCGGAAACGACAATCTCTGCAAAACTTAGCATATGTTAATATATTGGAAGGAATTAAATTGGATTAGGTTTACAATTTAATGTTTGCTTGTATTCCCACTTAAAATGGAATATATTTGTTTATTGTTTCAACATGAACGCATGAGTTGGCCTACAGATGTTAGTTTGAGTAACACTCAAACTGCAACATGACTCTGGAGACCATGTTCTGGTTTGCACAGAACGCATTCAGAGTATCTGATTGAAGTGTAAATACAAATACCATTATCCCAGTCCTTTAAATAATTAGGAGTAAATAATTGAGGCTGCTTTTTACTCTCACTTCTATAATAAACACCCTGAATAATTTTCAAAACTATAACTCACCGATCCCTTCCCGGACTGATAAGTTTGGTCTAATGACATCCCTGGTGTTGATAAGAAATATGTCACCAATATAAAGATGGTTTGTTGGAACATAGACACAGCATAGCTCCTCATCTCCAGCATAATTCTGTGAAATAATAAACTACATAAACATATTTTCATTTATTAACCCAAGTACAGATTGTTTAAATCTCTGGTAATCATAAAACATTTTCATTTATTAACACAAGAACTGACTTGGAAACCAAAATTATATAAATAAACCTATACAGATGGCTACATGGCAAGTTGGCAACCAAAATTATCAGAAGAATGACTGTAAGGTAGGTGGCACAAGCAAGAACAATAACAGGGTGGCAAAAATATAATAGTTGTAATATTAATTAACCCAATAGAGAAACATCAGTTATAGGTGCTAAAGAATATAAACAGATCATAAATTCGTAACACATTGATTCATAGCGCATTATCATATGGACCAGTACTATTACATATATCACCAGCAACACATGGATCACCACACTATCAGTAAGTATTAAGCAATGGAATAGTTCAAACTATTAAATATGCAGACTGACACAAATCCATTGAAAAACAACATTTACGAAAATAAGCAACTTTAAAATAGTGACATCATGGCTTTCACAATTGAAATATATTCAAGCAAAGATGAAATAAAATTTTCTGAAATAAGCGATCAAACATAGAGGTGTCTAAGAAACCTGAAGGACGACTGATGAGGTGATAAATCCAAATGCATATTCACCAATACGTGGATGCCGAATAATGGCTACTTCCTTGAAGGCTTGCGTATTTTGATCTGTGATAAACATATATGTTAATAAAAGTAGATCCCACCCAACACTACACTCTTATAAACAGCACAATATCAGAGTTGGGTCGCTAAACACACCTGGTGAGATAGCAGCGCTAATCTGCTTGGAGGCATTATAGATATGACGAACTAGGGGCATTCGCTTGATAAACCACTCCCCGAGTCCCAGGACAGATGCACCCAACCATGATGACATGAAAACCCCGATCATGAAGATGAAAGTTATTGACGTTACAAATCCAAGACCTGAACACACCCTAACCATTAGCAACTAATGTCAACATGTAAAGGTTAAAAGTGGAATATCATAAAATAGAAACTCTTACCAAAAATATTAATGCCAAGTTGAGCATAGATTGGAGAGAAAAACCCATCCACAAAATGAATAAACCACCATGTTATGTAAAAGGTGATTGCAATTGGAAAAAGAATGACACTGCAAAACATAAGAACAGTAATCTATCACCAATTCACCACAACAGGTAACTACAGGAATTCATACACTTGGTTGCCAGTGCTATTATTCAGGTATAGTGTCCCAGAACCGGAATAGAACCTAAATGACAAGATAAAATACAAAAAACCGCAGGCATGTGCTAATAAAAAGGAAAGATGGCATAATAGACCATATTGTAAAACTAGGCAACTAATAGTCTAAAAGGTTGGAACATGAAGACAGCCATGAGACACCTAAGATACGCACAAATAGAAAGATGAACACTGGATAAGAATGAAAATTCTTTGCCGTAAGCCTTCTAAATAGAATCATCTTTGATGACTTAAATATAATAATAACAATAACTTTCTCCATCTCTTATTCTTCTAAAATCAACGACGGGGATAGTATTGAGGACTGTATATATTTTTTACTCTAAACATCATGGGGAATTGGGAATAGAAGGGCTATAGTTTGGCTAGTATGGTTCTATAAGCAATTTGGAGATTCATGATCAGAGAGAGAGAGAGAGAGAGAGAGAAGCATCGAAAGATTCCTTCAGGAAATAGTAATAACTAAACGAAGATCAAGGCGCAGTGTACACATTCGTTCAATATTTAACGAAGGTATAATGACATAGCATTTATCCAAGCGTTTAACCGGAGCACGATGGTGTGAAGGAAGAGTTACCCACCATCCAGTCATGAACTTTTTTGAAGCCCAGCTCCTAACAACTTTGTAAAAGGTCTACAAATTAACAAGAGAGAACACAAGGCATTTTGTCAGACAAAAACTCATTCATAAATGCAGAGAAATTCACATAACAGAAAGAGTCAGATAACTCTTGCTAGATATTCAATCAAAATCCACCATAAAATACACTCCAATACACGAGAATGCAAATTCAATGAAATTACACAAATCGCTTAATTCTATCACCGAAATGGGGGGAATTAAAAAGAGGATTATGTTGTGAAATTTTATTATCTATACTGGTATGAATTTCAAAGCAACGAGCTCATCGAGTGATGTAAAAAGAAATGAATCAAAATTGAAGTTCATAAAATCCCTAAATTGAGTCCCAAAAAAAAAGTCAAAGAAGCTCCTAACACAGCAAGCATGAACAAGTGAAACCCTAAAAGAGTTGAGGAAGAAATCGTGACCTCGCGACCAGCATGATGCACAGAAGAGGAGGAGGAGGAAGACGGTGATGGCTTGGAGGAGGCGCCTTCATCGCCGGAATCACCGACGGGGATAAGAAGCTCTCGATCTCTATCTCTGTTCGCCATAACTTTTTCCTCGGCCATCACTTCAGAAATAGAACGCCAACTAACAACGCCGCCGTTTTGAGATTCCGGAAGCACAGAACCTTCTTTTTGCAACTTTTGTTCTGAAACCGATAGATTCAGAAATGACAATATTTTCGAAATTAGCTCAAAAGTTGAAAATTTGAAATAATAATACCTATTTATTTAAATTATATTAATTGGTTATTTCGATATTTCTCTTACGCGCGAGTCGTGACGCCCCGCTTGTAACGCCTTTTGTCTTCTTTTTCCCCGTCGTGACTTGTGAGTTGTGAAGGATTAGGTTAACTCAGGTGAAGCGAAAATTTGAGAGTAATGCTGAGCTAT
>NC_029787.2:35417765-35445812 GCF_000816755.2 Arachis ipaensis | reverse complement strand
TTATTAGAATTTATTTTTTTAAATAATAATTAGTTAATAATGTTGGATTATTAAAAATATATTGTTGAATTGTTAAATTAAAAAATTAGATTGATAATTAAAAATATTATAAAAGAATAATAAATTTTATTGATTCTTAGACCTTTTTTTTAGAGGTAATGACCAAATCAGTACTCGAAAGATTGAAACACTGACATTGTGGTACCTGATTATTGTAATCGACAAAATGGTACCTGGTTAATTTTAAAAACTGACAAACGTATTCATAAGCTTACCGGAACAAAGCTCCGGTGAGGACAATGCTTACCTGGACACTGGATTTTGCTGACAAATCATGTTTTATTTGAGTTGTAATTTCTAAATAATTAATTTGTTAGCCTAGGTGGAAATTAGATCAATTGGATTTCATTTTGCCCCAAATCAGAACTCTTTGTCCTAATCCCAAATTAACAAGCTCTCTGTTCGTTCATTCACAGGAGGGGATCCAAGATTGGAAGATGCATACAGCAAGGGCTTGTGAAAAAGCTGCAACGCTGAGAAGACATTCATCGATGCAAGCCTTCGACGTGGATGGTGCTTTGGGTATTGTGAGCAAAACTTACGATGGCTATTGCTTTTGTCCCCTTCCAGTGGTTCTGTTGAAGTCGAAGACAAGTAGCAACCCTGATAGATGGTTTTTACGCTGCCCTATGTGAAAGGTAAGGTTGGAATTGTGATGAATATGTGAGGAAGTAGAATAATATCCCTTCTTGGTTTGTCGTCTGTTCCTATTCAGTTTTAGTATTCGATTGTTCTCTGACCTTTGAAATTTTCGTGTTGTGCTAGAACACACAAATGCGTTGCGAGTATTTCCAATGGTTGGATGAAATACAAGTGGAATGTGTGGAAGGAAAAATTTCTTCAGAGAACAGTAATATGCTGGGCAAATCAGAACCCAAAAAGAAAGGCAGAATCAATGTCGACTGTGGGATGGCCAGGAAATTCAAAGGATGATGATGGTACTATCTGTGGTGAATGACATGAAGGAGAATCTGAAGAGGGTTGAGTTGTGCCTAATTTTTATGTGTATTTTGATTGGGATAAATGTGGCTTTGATTATGTTTAGTTTGGCTAAGTAGGTAGACATTGCACAGTATAATAGTATAACAGTGAGACTTTGAAATTTTGTAATCTTGTCCTCATTGTAATTGAGATGAATTAATGTATGCGGTGTTCTTCTTGTGCTTTGATTGGGTTATTGTTGTTGTGATTTGAGCAAGATATATGGAGTATATGTAAGCCATGTAAAATAGTTTTGTGAACAGAATCTGAATAAAACACCAAAATAACATCAAGTTATAACCATTAACTATTCAGAGTAACAAAGTTCAGGCCCCAAATAAGATTACCAAAATGACACATGTTCATAGTAACTGCTACAGACCCAAAATGACAGTAACAAAACACAGAAACACTAGGTTGGCACTTACATGCCATAATGGCAGTTGGGTGCATGTTAACTAAATCCTGTCCAAAATGCAAATAACAACAAATTAAAAAAACCCAAAAATCTCAGCTCATTTCTTGTCATTTGTTGATGGCTTTGATGGTGGTGGTCCGGATGGCTTTTTCTTCTTCAAGGATGGGGTGGGCATGAAGCCTGTGAACCTGCTCTGTGTGGCTGGGCTTGCTGCTGCCATGGTCTCCCTAGTCACAGTTGGTGGCCTAAATGGTGCTGTATGTTGGGCCTGAAGAGTGGGCCTAAGTAATGGACCTTGAGGCAATGACCCAACATTGGATGGAGATGCAGGAATTTGGGATCTAGACCCAACATCAGGCCTGACAACTCTAGGTTGAGCAGGGGGTGGTGGTGCAGCTGCTGCATTTTGTGCTGGAGTTGGAGGTGTTGTAGTGGCTGCCAGTTCTCTTGGAGTGGTGCTGCCTCTTCCTCTTCGAGTGGTGCTGTCTCTTCCTCTTGGTGGAACTGGGTTGCCCCTTACAAAAGATGGTCTGCCTCTCCTCTTTGGTGCTGGTGCTGGTGCTGGTGTTGGTTCTGAAAATCTTGATCTCGACCACTGTTCTTGTTCAAATTTTGATAAATACTCCCATGCTTGTTTGTTGATCCGTTTCACAGCTCCCATTGCATCATTAAATTCTTGATCAGTAGTTGCTTTTGCACATTGCCAAAATGCTGCCTTAAGTTCCTTATCCTTCCCTTTGCTCATCCACAAAAAGTTCTCCAAAACCAGAACCTTCATTCAGATCAGCAACATCATCAGCATTGGTCTCCTCTGTGGGTTCATTCACAGCTTCAGCTTCTCGAGGATTACTCTCAGGAACCTCATTCTCGGTAGCTCTTCTTTCTCGGGGTAAACCACTAGGTGGTGGTCTTGGATGGAGCTTTCTAACCTTCTTAGTAGGTTTCTCTGGAGCTGATGCTCCTTCAGTGTCTTTCTCCTCATTCCCGTCATTCGCAGCTTCTTCCCTTGCACCACTCTCACCTTTGTTTGACTCGTTAACATCAACAGTGGCCTCATTTATAACCTCATTCACATTCTCCTTCACAACCACACTCAACACCATATCCAATTCATTAACCTCACCACTGGTCTCATTCACACCTTCATTCTCCTTCTCATTAGTCTGACCGTCAACCTTATTAGTAACTTCAACCTCGTTGACATTATCATCACCTGGATTGACTTCAACCACACTATCAGTGCTACCATCAGACATGACTTCTTCATCAATGATTTCAGAGTTTGCATAAATGGGGTGATCAAAATATAGGTGGACAGTGTTGTCATTCTTCATCGCACTCTCACACATTCTCATGACTTCAGCATCTGTCCTAAGCACTCTAAGACCCTTACCTAAGTCTAAACCAGGTTTTAACCAGTACACCTCATTGTATCCAGGGTAACCTAAGTCTAGAAATAACCCCTCAACAAAGAATAAATTACATGTCTCTACATTCACCCTGTGTATCTCAGTTACTAAACCCCCGTCGTATATCACATTACCGTCAACACCCCTTTTCAAGGCACCCATGTGATGATAAACAAACATAACTAGACGATCCATCTAAAAAATCGTAGAGGGAAGATACAATGAATAAAACAATCAAAATGATCATAATGTTGTCGACAAAAGCCACGTAAATGAGAGGATGGAGTGAAGGCGAACTTACCTCTTCGTAGGTTTCTTCCTAGTGAAGACTGGGGTCACGATGATGCCACTAGCAACCCCTCACTGTTGACGCTACGCCTTCGACAATGTCTATCAACTCGTCTTCGTTCTTCTTCGCGCCAAGTTACCAGAGCAACGTCTCTCCCTCTTTACGTGACCTTTGAGTTTTACTCTTAGTGAAACACTAAGTCACAGTAAGTCACCAAGCAGTAACATCACTTGTTAATTTGGGATTAGGGAAAAGAGTTTTGATTTGGGGCAAAATGAAATTCAATTGATCTAATTTCCACCTAGGCTAACAAATTAATTAATTAGAAATTACAACTCAAATAAAACATGATTTGTCAGCAAAATCCGGTGTCCAGGTAAGCATTGTCCTCACCGGAGCTTTGGTCCGACAAGCTTATGGATACGTTTGTCAATTTTTAAAATTAACTAGGTACCATTTTGTCGATTACAATAGTCAGGTACCGCAATGTCAGTGTTTCAATCTTTCGGGTACTGATTTGGTCATTACCTCTTTTTTTTAAATAAGAATATAAAAAAGAAAAACAACAAAAAAACAAAAAGAAAAAGAAAAAGAACAATCCTACTTATTATAATTTTAGTTTAGTTAGTTTATTAACTTAATAAATTGAGAACTAGGCGAGGTGAGTAAATTTATTTCATCCACTTAGTTAATTTATTTAATTATTTAATAAATTGGCTACTTAATCATAGTAGATTAGTAGTAAACTAATTAGTAAAAAGATTGATATTAAATTGTACCACTCTTTTCATTAAAATGTTTTTTTAAATTAAGTTTAATATAAAATTGGACCGATTAGTAACCAAAAATATATACAAATTACTGATTAAAATACCCTTAAACTGAAAGTGGAGTATAAGTTACTACATTGATTCATGTGGTTGATTGTTGTAGGTAGTAAGGGACTGAATGTATATTATGAGGGACCGTGGGAGGATGTGTAGTTTAGTCTATGTTAGTTTTGAATTTTGATCACAGGTGCTTGTGTAGATACATCAGTTTGTCGCTGTCAAGTGTGGTTATGAGTTGTCACTAATAATGCAATGTTGTGACTTTTTCTTTTTGTTTTAGTGATAACATATACGGTTGGTTACTGGGTGTATATTTGTGCTAATTCTATTTAGTGAGTGTCCATGTGCAACCATGCATCTCAATCTCAAATATAAGAAATGAGGCATGTTTTTTAGAGAGAGATAAGTGTGGCTGCAAAGTTTCCAAGCCTATCTCTAATCTCTTGGTTGAATTTGTCAAGATGAAGAGTCGAGATTGCGCAAGTGTGATGAGGTATGAAGGACGATGCTTAGCCAGCCGGTCAAAGAATGAGTAACTGATTAGAAGAGTCAATGCTGTGTTTCAGTTGGTCTCATGATCTCATCCATATAAGGCGGCACGGTACACAATGCAATGCACCACCTTTGATAACATTTTTCTCCCCCCTTCTTTAAATTAGTTAGAGATATATATTATCTTATTATCTATATCTTGTGTGTTATTTTAATTGTAGAATAATTGGATTAAAGATATATATCGGTACCGCTTTTCGTTTGTTAGAATTATTACAAGTTTAGTTTAAAAGCTCTCTCTCTGGAATATTTTTTTTGTGTGTGTGTCAAGTTGAACATTTAATTTTTTTTTTGAACAAGAGAGCTCAATACAATACAGTGGAGCAGCATACAATCAAACTGAGGACATTAAAATAAAGGAAATAAAGCAAAATAAATTAATTACCCCTGTTGTCATCTCCGACATTGCCATCAACAACAACACAGTTCCTGCTACTCCACTCTCTATAACTGGTCAAGGACTATTGATACACCTCTTCTGAACCACCTTCTTTGGAATTAAAAATACGTCTGTTCCTCTCAAGCCATATATTCCAAATGACCGCAAAGAAGCACCTTAACCACCGATTCCACTCCTCATTACTGTTCACGACACTTGTCCAACTCTCAAAATGTTCCTTGAGTGAGCCCGGAATAGACCACGCTCTCCCGAGATCAGAAAGCCATTGACACCATACCTGCCAAGTAAACTCACACCCCAGGAACAGGTGGTAAATATGTTCAACATCTCTTTTACAAAACACACATATATTGTCCCCATGCCTAAGTATTCCCAATCTATGTAGTCTTTCTTTAGTGTTTACTCTTTCTATCAGCACAAACCAAATAAATAACTCCACTTGTGGTGGCGCCAAACCTTTCCAAATGGTTCTGGTGAAGCTGAAACTTGTGATATCCTCTGGGAGAGTCTCTGATTGCACCACCTGCACAAAAGAGTTAGTTAAAAAAATTCCTTCCTTGCCATACTTCCATACAAGTCTGTCTTGCTTATCACTTGCTAGTTTTATAGGCCTTAAAACCTCATGTAACCTATTCAATAATTCCAACTCCCATTGATATAGGCCTCGCCTCCACTGGAAATTCCATACCTACTCTAACCCATCCCAAAACCCGCAATCCCCTATGACAGATCCTTGCTGGTTTGAAATAGAGAAAAGTCTCGGAAACCTCAACCTGAGGGAACCGCCTTGTAACCAAACATCTTCCCAGAAAAGAGTCCTCCTGCCATCACCCACCTCCATAGACAACCCAGTAATCATCTTGTCCCTTACATTACTATCCTTGAGCTGCAACTGGCATATGTCCTTCCACGGTCCCCCTTTAGTAGGCATTTGCTGAGATGATAACATCATATTGGGCTTCAGGTCGTAACAGGAGCAAACAACCTTCTTCCATAAAGGGCACTCCTCCTTTGAAAATCGCCACCACCACTTAAATAGTAGGGCGGAGTTCCTAATCACTGCATCTCCTACCCCCAAGCCTCCCTCATTTTTAGGGGCCTGAACCACTTCCCACTTGACTAGTGCTATCCCATTCCTTCCTTCCTCCTTACTCCATAAGAATCTTCTTTGTAATGATATCAACTTTTCTGCCACGGCCTTCGGCATCTTGTACAGGCTCAGATAGTACACTGGCAAGCTATTCAACACAGACTTAATAAGGACTAGCTTACCCGCTTTATTTAGCACCTTAGCCTTCCACAAACTGAGCTTTTCCTCAACCTTGTCAATTATCGGCTTCCATGTCTTTACCAGCCTCGGGTTTGCTCCTAAAGGAATGCCAAGATAACGGACTAGGAGGTTCGCTTCTTTACATCCCAATAAGCTACACATGTTGTCAGTCCAGAGCTGTTCACAATTGATTGGGATTAAGCTGGATTTATCAAAGTTAATCGTTAACCCCGACATAATCTCAAAACACCTTAAGAGTCTGGCATAGTTTCTAATGGTCTCCTCCTCCGGTGGGCAAAATAAAATAGTGTCGTCTGCGAACTGGAGATGTGATAACTCTATGTTTTTCTTCCCCACCAGCAGCGGCGAGATTCGTCTGTTTCTCACTGCCTCCCCTATCATCCTGTGTAAGACCTCCACAACCAGAACAAACAAGAACGGGGACAAAGGGTCACCTTGTCTCAAGCCTCTCTCCATCTTGAATGGTTTGGAAGGGGAGCCATTTATCAGAATTGCCATGGATGCGGAACCGATACTCTCCCTAACCCACTCTCTCCATCTCCGCCCAAATCCCATCTTCTGCAGCACAATATCCACAAAGTTCCACTTCACTCTATCATAAGCCTTCTGGAAGTCTAATTTAATAATTGCCGCCTTCTTCTTCCTTGCCTTCAGCCATTGCACTGTTTCGCACGCAATCAGAGCCCCATTATGAATTTTCCGACCTTTCACAAATGCATTTTGAGTCTCCCCTACTAAGCCTGGCATCACTGATCTCATCCTTCTGACCATCACCTTTGAAATGACTTTGTAGATGCATCCAACCATGCTGATCGGCCTGAGGTCTTTGATCTCTTTGGCTCCAGTGAACTTCGGAGCCAGAGCCACCCAAGTAACATTGGAATCAGGCGGCAACCTTGATGACCGAAAGAAATCCAGAACAGCTGTCGAGAACTCCTTGCCGATCTCATCCTATCACTTTTTGATGAAGTTCATATTATACCCATCACTACCTGGAGCCTTAGAGGATTCACAGTCCCAAACAGCCTCCCTAATCTCCACCAATGATGGTATGCACTCCAATGCACTGGATTCTTCTTCGTTAATCCGATTAACCAGACCGTCTCTAAACCCTATTACCGGGGATCTCTCCTGGTGATACAACTCTCTGTAGAAGTCTCTGATGGCAATCTTGATCCTACCTTGATTTCTTACCAACCTACCATTAATCACCAAAGCATCGATCCTATTGTTCCTTCTTCTTGCCGACGCCAAACTATGAAAGTACCGAGTGTTTTTTTATCCATGTCCTTCGCATGCCTAGAATGCGACATCTGTTTCCAGTGAACCTCTTTCCTCACATACCACTGCTTGCAACAACTTACTAGAGCCTTCCTTCTAGCCTCCATAGTACCATCATAGACACCATTTCCAACCATATCATCCACCCTCTTGATCTCCTCCTCAAAACGCTGAATTTTCTTTTCCAAGTCACCAAATTTCTCTTTATGCCATTTTCCCAAAGGCACCGTAAGAGCCTTCAATTTATCTGTGAACTGTCCCTCTCCAATATTCCGCCATTCCTCCCTGACCATTCTTAGGAATCCTTCATGTGTAAACCATGAGTCTAAAGTCCGGAACGGACGTGGGCCTCCTCTAAACTTAGTAACTTTGACTATTATTGGGCAATGATCTGACAAGCCTCTCGGACCACCTTTTAAACGAATCTCCGGGAACTCTTCAGTCCATTCTACACTCAGCAGGACTCTGTCAATATGACTACAGGATCTACCTCTATACCATGTAAACTTGCGATCATTCAGCGGTAAGTCCACTAACTGCATATCTTGGATCCAACCCTTGAAATCTTCTGCAGACGCTGTTAATCTGTCCTGATTTTTCCTTTCATCAACCCGTATCACCTCATTGAAGTCACCCAAGTAGCATATCGGGACTTGACATAACCCTGCTATATAGCTCAGTTCCTCCCAAACAACAAGTTTTTCAACTCTCATATGCGGACCATAAACCAAACAGAAAGCACAATGGAACTCATTTTTCAAAAAAACTACCTCAACACATAGCCACCTATCCCCTTTGTAACAGTTATTCATTCTAAATAGCAACTCATCCCACATTAATAACAGACCCCCAGATGTGCCTACCGATCCTACAAACTCCCATCCCACCGCATCATTTCCCCAAATACGTACGACATCGAATTTATTCACAACTTGCAATTTTATTTCAACCAAGCCTAACATATTTAATTTTTGCTTTTTTTTGAGCTCTTTTATCATACTCAATTTTCCAACCCCCCTCAACCCCCTAACATTCCAAGAGCTAAAAATCATTTTAAAACATTGTTACACACCTGTTTAAACTTTTTCGGTCTGCTTCTTCGCACCTTCTCTTTCAGTTTTGCTATCCTCCTCTTCTCAGCTATCGCTTCATTTTGTTCTTGTAATATCCTCATTAAGTCGTCTTCTTCATCGTACTGTACTGCTCCGGATTCAACAGCTAAATCCCACGCCTTTCTATTCTCAGCCAACTGTTCTTCAATTTTAGATATTTGTTGCCCTTCATTTGTTTCCACGATTCCAGTTGCACTACTGCCCTCATCCACTATTGCAGGAGCCAGGCTTCTCTCTTCATCCACTGCATCAGCCCCCTCGGACATCGCTCCAGCCTCCTCGGCGTTTCTGCCAGTCCCACCTGCGCCGAACAGAGCAACTCTCTTCATATCCTGCCATGGAGCCACAGGACGTCTTGACAGGTTTCTAGGTAGACCATGGAAGCCCGCATCGCCATCTGTCCTCAGCACGGCATCCCCTTCAACTATCCCGATGGAGCCGTGGTAAGCGTCCAGGTGGTCTCTGCCTCGTCGTGGTACTGCCACTCCGGACTGACCATTGCACGGCGTCTCCATAGCCGTCAGGTCATCAGCCACAACGCTATCCTTCACTGCTAGACATCGCGAACCCAGATGGAGCATTACTCGGCCCGCTTGAGATGACGCACGCTCCCCATCAGTCCGAGTTTGATCCTTGGCTGGGCTGCATGTGCCAAATTCAGCTTGGTTTGGGCCTGCGGTGATGTAGCCCACGTTTAAATCCTCCAACCTGCTGTATCTCTTCTGATTTTTGGCCCAAACCTCATCCCATGCTTGGGCTCCCTTTTTTGTACAATAACAGTCTTCCTTCAGCCCATTATCATATTCCCAACTAACCATTTGTTCTGAACACGAATCATTAACCAAATCAGTAAATTCCTTTAATTTAGCGATTCTATCTGAAACAAAGCCTTCCGTTACTCTTGGAATTTGAAAATGAATTGAATTGTCATTATTCCATTCATTCAATATGTCTTCTTGAATTACCAAATTGTCCTTTCCATAATCTTCCTCCCTTGGAGTCGCCATCACCAAATCAGCCGCCGGATCACCAATTACCAAACCACCGCGCGCACCGGAGCACTCGCATATTTCTGGAAAATAAGTTTTATCTGTTTCCGCAATCTTCAGCTCCCTTCCAAGGCTCTCATGATTAACCTCTTTAACTAGAACGTCAAATCCACTAGTCCCAATTGTGATGTGGATCCACTCGTTGATTCTGTCCATACAATAAGTGTCAATTTGTACCCGCACCACGCTGAAGGAGAGGCAAGATTCCGTGGCCTGATCGCATCCAACAACTTCCCCCCATTGGCTCCCTATCAACTTGAATGTATCTGGTGACCATGTATGCAAGGGAATACCGAAACACTCTAGCCATACCCTTCGAGTATCGCTCCGCTCCTCCTCATCCCATCTCCATACCCTATGAAAAAACTTGAGAAGGTTGTTCAGTTCGAACGTGTACGCCTCTTCAGCACTAAGAATACTGTCAAACGTCAGGAGTGCTTTGTGTGCTCCTAATTCTCTGATTTCCACCACCTGGGGTACATTCTTCTTAATCATTGCCTTCAAAGAGTTATAGTCAATTGTCTTTGTCGTTCCGCCTACTAGACTACTCTGCAGCCAGACCAGGTTTTCTTTTGCCACTGGCACTTCCAACTTCTTCATCCACCTATTGCCGAGCGGTTCCCCTGGTGCTTCGTTCTTCTTAACCTCTTTCACATAGCCGATCTCTTCCTTTTGTCGCACTTCATGTAAGGGTTGAGCCTTGATTGAATTCCGTGCGTGGTTTTCCTCTTGATGTCCCATCGTCGATTTCAATTCCTTAGTGCGTCGATATCTAGCTTCTCCTACTGTGATAAACTTCCCTCGTAACCTCATCCCATTCATTTCCGCGATAGCCTTCGTAGCTCCTCCCTTGGTTGTATATCGGATGAACGCGAAAATGTACAGGGTTCCATGTTTTTGTTTTCGTGACAGGTAGATATCATTAATCCGCCCAGTCCAATTGAACAGATGATGCAACTCCTTCTTAGAAATATCTTCTGGAAGATGATCAACGAATATAGTGAACGATTCATTTTCCAATCAATAGTACTCTTCTCTATTCCAAACCCTAGGATCTTTACGAAAATCCTACTTCTACCCCTCTCAGTGTTTCCCACCCCTCTCTCTCTCTCTCTCTCTCTCTCTCTCTCATCCTCATATCTGATTCCAGTACACAACAATCCTCTACATCAAGTGTAACCAAGTAAGGAAGATTGCTGGGTAAATTTCCTTTCAGTTTCGGACAGCTTGTCAGAGATAAGTTGAACATTTAATTTTAACCAATGGAATGTTATTTAAAAAATAAAATAAAGAGAAAAAAATAGGTCCTTGACCTTTAGTCCCACGGACATTTTCGTTCTTGGTTTTTGAAAAATACTTTTAAATTTCTGATTTTCACAAAACTTGGACGGATCAATCCCTCCATTCAAATGCCTCCGTCAGAGTGTCATACCCAACGAAAAAGTCTGACGTGGCTCCTGTAATGCTTGTCACGCGCGTACGCGTTGCTTGGCAGATTTCCCTCTCACGCGTCGCCATGAATTCAACAAATCCTCATTTTTTCATGAATTTTCTACTTTGCATGATTTTTTTCCATTTCTTTCAAGTCATTCTTGTCTTCAAAACTTTAAATTACTCAAACAAACATATCAAGGCATCGAATGGGAGAAAAGTAAATTAAATTTAGCTCTAACCCGATTACAATCCTTGAAAAGACCTCTTGATATGTGTATCCATGCATTGAATATATGTTGATTGGTAGAAGAAGAGCAAGCCTTAGAAAGCAAGATTAGTAGAGAATTGAGAGAATCGACCCTCAAACACTAGGGAGATTAGAGTACAAACACTTCCGGTGAGGGTTCAATAATACTCATTCCCTTGTTCCTTACTTTCACGAGCTTTCTTCTTGCAAGTATATTTATACTTCATTTTGAGATTTGAATTAGTGGAATTCATAAATCATCATACTATCTTAGCCTTACTTGTTCATATATGTTCTTGGAGATTGATTCATTTTTAACCAAGTAGGTAGACGCATTTTGCATATTAGTTGATGAACTACAAGAGTTTAGCATGAGGATATGCTAATGTTTAAGTGTGAGAAAGTTGATGAACCACAATTTTATGGTTTATATTATATTGAATTTGATGGATTTTATCAACTTTTTCCATATTTATTTACTAAAATAGCATGGTTTTGTGAATTTCTCCTAAGTGTGTTTAATTATTGAAAACATGCTTTCTAGGTTTTTCTTGAAAGAGCCTAGCAGCGGAAACGACACAAATATCCAACACAAGAATAATATGGAAGCACTCATAACACAATATGGCAGCAACTATAACAAGCAAATATAGCAAGTAAAGCAATAATAAGAACACACTGAGATTTTAACGTGGAAAACCCCCTCAATGTGAGAGGTAAAAATCACGAGTCGTCCAGACCAATGAAATAGCTCCACTATAATCAAATGAGGTACAAGAGATTCTCAAACAAAGCACAAAAAAAGTGCATATAACCCGCCAAAACATCAAAGCACCAAAGCTTACAAATTAGAAACAAGAAGATGAAATATACCCAAAAAACAGAGCTGCTGTCGAAGCCAATTTCTCCCTCTGCAGACCTCCAATTAAAATCTTCACCGTTCAGAATAAAGAAAAAGATGTGAAAAATCTACAGTCCAAATTTCACGTTGATCTAACGGTGAAAGAATGAGAAACTTCTGTTCCAAGATTGCTGCTCTGTATAAAAATGGGAAACCTAATTTCTCTCTTGTGAAGCCAATTTCTCTCACTGCAAATCTCCAATCAACATCTCCACCGACTAGAATGAAGAACAAGATGATAGTAACACACATTTTAAATTTTAAGCTGATCCAACGGTGAACAATTGAGAAAATGCCATTTAAAATTTACTGCTTTGGACAAAAATGATAATTCTATTTTTTTCCCTTCTCTTTTTCTCTTTGGTGGCTACTCTCTTTTTCTCAAATGACCTCCAAAATCTGAATTAGGGTTGTGATACTAGGGTGCAAGAATACACCCCCCAAAATATTGGGCTTGGACCTCACAAAGGAGAGAAAAAAAACCCAACAAATCTCCCCCTTCTCGACTAGGTGGAGGCTCTCGCCATTCCGGCGATCAAACAACATGTTTCAAACTTTTCTCTTGACAATGCTTTTGTCATCATATCAGCACCATTGTCATCAGTGTGAACTTTCTCAAGTTCGAACAACTTGGAATCTAACACATCCCGTATCCAGTGATACCTAATATCAATATGTTTAGATCTTGGATGAAAAGTAGAATTCTTGGCAAGATGAATAGCACTTTGGCTATCACACAATAACACATAACGGTCTTGCTTGAAACCAAGTGCTGCAAGAAACTTCTTCATCCACAACAACTCTTTACATGCTTCAGTTGCTGCAATAAACTCTGCCTCTGTGGTAGAAAGTGCAACACACTTCTGTAGCCTTGACTGCCATGAAATAGCTCCCCCTGCAAACTTGACCAAATAACCTGAAGTAGACTTTCGAGAATCAATATCTCCTGCCATGTCTGCATCAGTAAAGCCAACTAGCAAAGGTTTCTCACCACCAAAACTCAAACTCAAGTTAGTTGTACCTTTGAGATATCTCATAATCCATTTAACAGCATTCAAATGTTCTTCACCTGGATTAGAGAGAAAACGACTCACAGTACTAACCGCATGAGCAATGTCTGGTCTAGTACACACCATAGCATACATCAAGCTTCCAACAGCTAAGGCATAAGAAATTTCATCCATTGCTTGTTTCTCCTCATCAGTGGTTGGACACTGCTTGGTACTCAACTTAAAATGAGGAGCAAAAGAACTAGCAACACATTTGGAATCATTCATGCCAAACCTTTGAAGCACCTTCTTTATGTACTTCTCCTGTGACAAATAAAGCTTCTTGGAATCTCTATAACGAGTAATAGTCTCCAAAATTTGTTTGGCAGGACCCAAGTCCTTCATAGCAAAGAACTTGCTCAATTGTTTCTTCAACTCATTAATCCTCAAAGCATTCTTACCCACAATCAAAATATCATCCACATAAAGCAAAAGAATGATAAAATCATTATCAGAAAATTTTTGCACAAATACACAATGATCTGAAGTTGTCTTACGGTAACCATACTTCCCCATAACAGATTCAAACTTCTTGTACCACTGTCTTGGAGCTTGCTTCAACCCATAAAGACTCTTCTTAAGCTTGCACACAAAATCTTTCTTTCCTTTAACAACAAAGCCCTCCGGTTGCTCCATGTAGATCTCCTTATCTAAATCACCATGAAAAAAAACTGTCTTCACATCCATTTGCTTAATCTCCAAATCAAGAGACGCTGCTAATCCAAGCACAGCACGAATGGATGACATCCTCACAACAAGAGAAAAAATCTCCTCATAATCAACACCTTTTCTTTGGCTAAAACCTCTAACAACCAATCTAGCCTTATACCGAGGCTTAGAATTGTGTTCTTCATTCTTGATTCTGAATACCCATTTGTTCTTCAAAACTCGCAT
Organism: Arachis ipaensis; assembly: GCF_000816755.2. Taxonomy (NCBI): domain Eukaryota; kingdom Viridiplantae; phylum Streptophyta; class Magnoliopsida; order Fabales; family Fabaceae; genus Arachis; species Arachis ipaensis. Next base: position 35,431,615 of record NC_029787.2, on the reverse strand, counting down.
ACCCTTCGGTAGCTTCACCAACTCATAGGTATCATTCTCAAGCAAGGACTTCATTTCTTCTTGCATAGCTTCAAGCCATTGAGCTTTGCTTTCATCTTCAACAGCCTCTCCAAAGTATTCAGGTTCTTCCCCATCAGTCAACAAAACAAACTCATGTGGAGAATACCTTGATGAAGGCTTTCTCTCTCTTGTAGACCTTCTAAGTGCATTTGCAGGAATTTCTAAAGATGGTTCTTCATCTTGATCATCATCACCAACTTCATCAAGTATCGAATCAACTGTTCCATCTTCACCTGCACTTGTATCATGCTCATTATTTTGAGCTTCAACTCTACCATCTTCTACCATAGGCATAGAGGGAGTAATATCCAAGTCAGAAAAATCATCACTAGGCTAAACCATTGGCTTCTCCGCATTATCAACATCCTTCAATGTTTGGTCTTCAACAAAGACAACATCTCTACTCTGAATTACCTTCTTGCTAATAGGATCATAAAACCTGTAACCAAACTCATCCATGCCATAGCCAATAAAAATACATTGCCTAGTCTTTACATCAAGCTTAGATCTCTCATCTTTAGGAATATGAACAAAAACTTTACATCCAAAGACTCTTAAATGATCATAAGAACATCTTTACCTGACCATACCTTCTCTGGCACTTCAAATTGCAAGGGAACACATGGTGTCTGGTTCAAGACATGAACAACAGTGCTCAAAGCTTTACCCCAAAAGGATTTTGCCAATCCAGACTGTGACAATAAGCACCTAACTCTTTCAACCAATGTTCTGTTCATCCTTTCAGCCAAGCCATTCAACTGAGGAGTCTTCGGAGGAGTCTTCTGATGTCTTATATCATGCTCTTTACAATAAGCATCAAATGGACCTGAGTACTCACCACCATTGTCAGTACGAATGTATTTCAACTTCTTCCCAGTTTCTCTTTCAACAGAAGCTTGAAATTGCTTGAACACATTCAAAACTTGATCTTTGGTCTTCAAAGTGTAAACCCATAATTTCCTAGAATGATCATCAATAAAGGTTACAAAATAGATAGACCCTCCAAATGTTCTTGTCTTCATCGGCCCACATACATCAAAATGCACCAAGTCAAGTATCTCTGACTTCCTTGAAGGTGGGTGGCTCTTGAAAGAAACCCTGTTCTGTTTCCCAGCAAAGCAATGGTTGTACTTTTGCAAAGCAATCTTACAACCAGATAAAAGATTCCTCTTGGATAACATATTCATGCCCTTCTCACTCATATGACATAATCTCTTATGCTATAAATCAGTTTCATCAACAAACTCAGCAGCATTAACAACATCTTTCACAATCTTTACTTGAGTTAAATAAAGAGTAGCGTGTCGAGTACCTCTAGCAACAACCATGGAACTCTTGGTGAGCTTCCAACTATCACGAGAGAATGAGCTATCCAAGTCTTCATCACATAACTTACCAACAGAAAGTAAGTTCAACCGAATATCTGGAACATGCTTCACACGCTTCAAAGTCAACTTGGTACGGTTGGAGATTTCCAAGCAAACCTGTCCAACACCGGCACATTTTGCAACACCTTGATGAGCCATTTTCACATCACCAAAATCACCAGGAGTATAAGACGTAAACAAATCCCTCCTAGATGTAACATGAATAGAAGCACCGCTATCAATCACCCAACTAGTGCTATTATCAACAAGGTTAACAGATTCAAAATTCTCAACAACAAAAAAATCATCATGAGTTACATTAACCTTGTCTTCCTTGCTACCATCATCTTTATTTGTGCTCTTGTCTTTACTTGCCTTGGCTTTCTCCTTCTTTAGCTGCCAACAAAATTTCTTCACATGTCCCTTTTGACCACAATGATGACATTCAATATTCTTATACTTTCTTCGAGACTTGCTTCTGCTTTGATCTCTACCTTTAGGACCTCGACTTTTGCTTCTCCCCCTAAACTCAGAAACAAGAACATCTGAATGTGTAGTCGATGTACCTTGTGACTTTCTTCTCATCTCTTCATTCAAAACACTACTCTTGGCAAGATCTATAGAGATTACACCATCAGGAGCAGAATTGGACAATGACATTCTGAGAATTTCCCACGAGTCTGGTAAGGAGTCAAGAAGTAACAATCCTTGAACCTCTTCATCAAACTTGATACCCATGAAAGATAACTGATTCATAATTCCTTAGAAATTATTCAAGTGATCTGTCATTGATGTCCCATCTGTATACTTCAAAGCCAACAACTGCTTGATCAAAAATATCTTGTTATTCCCAGTTTTTCGAGCATACAACTGTTCAAGCTTAATCCAAAGAGTCCGAGCATGTGTCTCTCCAATAATATGGTTCAACACATTATCGTCAATCCACTGCCTAATATATCCACAGACTTGTCTATGCAACAAAGTCCAATCATCATCAGATTTATCATTAGACTTCTCTGTACCAAAAACTGGTTGATGAAAACTTTTGACATAAAGTAAATCTTCCATTTTTGACTTTTACAAATCATAATTAGGACCATTAAGAGTGATCATCCTACTAGTATTAGTATTAGCTTCCATTGTTCATAAAATCACAAGCCCAGAAAAATACCAACAAGCTCTGATGCCAGTATGAAAGAGCCTAGTAGCGGAAACGACACAAATGTCCAACACAAGAATAATATGGAAACACTCACAATATAATATGGCAGCAACTATAACAAGCAAATATAGCAAGTAAAGCAATAATAAGAACACACCGAGATTTTAATGTGGAAAACCCCTCAATGTGAGAGGTAAAAACCACGAGTCGTCCAGACCAATGAAATAGCTCCACTATAATCAAATGAGGTACAAGAGAGTCTCAAACAAAGCACAAAAAAGTACATATAACCAGCCAAAACATCAAATCACCAAAGCTTACAAATTAGAAGCAAGAAGATGAAATATACCCAAAAAATAAAGCTGCTGTCGAAGCCAATTTCTCCCTCTTTAGACCTTCAATTAAAATCTTCACCGTTCAGAAGGAAGAATAAGATGTGAAGAATCTACAGTCCAAATTTTACGTCGATCCAACGGTGAAAGAATGAGAAACCTCCGTTCCAAGATTGTTACTCTGTGTAAAAACGGAAAACCTAATTTCTCTCTTGCGAAGATAATTTCTCTCACTGCAAATCTTCAATCAACATCTCCACCAACCAGAATGAAGAACAAGATGATAGGAACACACAGTTTAAATTTTAAGCCGATCCAACGGTGAACAATTGAGAAACTGCTATTTAAAATTTACTGCTTTGGGCAAAAATGAAAATTCTGTTTTTTTTTTCCTTCTCTTTTTCTCTTTGGTGGCTACTCTCTTTCTCTCAAATGACCTCTAAAATCTGAATTAGAGTTGTGACACTAGGGTGCAAGAATACACCCCCAAAATGTTGGGCTTGGGCCTCACAAAGGAGAGGAAAAAAACCCAACATTTCTCTCATTCGATGCCTTGATATGTTTGTTTGAGTGATTTAAAGTTTTGAAGGCAAGAATGACTTGAAAGAAATGGAAAAAAAGCATACAAAGTAGAGAACTCATAAAGAAATGAGGATTTGCTGAATTCATGGTGACGCGTAGCGCGTACGCGTGAGAGGAAAGTCTGCCAGGCGATGTGTACGCGTGACCCACGCGTATGCGTGACAAGTATTACGGGAGTCACGTTAGACTTTTCCGTTGGGTTTGACGGAGGCATTTGGACGGAGGGACTGATCCGTCCAAGTTTTGTGAAGGTCACGGACTTAAAAGTATTTTTCAATGGTTAGGGACGAAAATATCTGCGGGACAAAAGATCAGGACCTATTTGTCATTTTCTCTAAAATAAAATAAAATAAAATGATAATGCATGCTATGTTCTTTAATTTATATCTATAAATAAATGACATATGCAAGCATTAGACTAGTACTAGTATTTTTACCCATAATAACATTATGAGAATATAAACCTTTTAAAATTACGTCGGATTTGTCTTAACATTATAGATTATGGTATAAAATATTTATAGAATCAAACTAATTTTACAAAAAAAAAAATCGTAGGGGACAAAAGTCGCATCGGCTAAGAAGACCAAGATCTCCGTTGATTTTACGGGAATATAAATATTTTAAAACTACATCGGTTTTGTCCTGACATTATAGATTATGACACAAAAGATTTATAGAATCAAACCACTCTTACAAAAAAGTCGTAGGGGACAAAAGTCCCCGTTGAGTAAGAAAGACCAAAGTCTTCGTAGATAAAAAAAATCAAATAATAAGATTTTTAATTATTATTTTCATGTGAAAAAGTTTAATTTATTAATAATAATTAATTTTAACATTTGATTAGGTGTTAAGTTTGTTACACAAATAGAAATAATTAATTTTTATGCTTGCTATTTAAAATAATTATTTTTCTCTCTTTTTATATAAAAATATAATTAGATATTAGTATAAAAAAATTATATTGATAGTTGTAAAATTAACTCAAAATCAATTTTTTATACAATTGAATGTTGATTCTAACTTTAATCATAACATTAGTATTCTATCCAAATTATATGTAATAAATATTTGAAAGAAAAGAAATAAAAATATAGATTAGAAAGATAAACGGTGAAAATTTAAAACTAAATAAAAAAACTAAAAAAATATGTATATAATAATAATAATATTTTTTATTTGAATTATATCATTTTGTTAAATTTATTTTTTGTAGAATAGAAAGGTAGAAAAAATAGAGAATGAGAAAAAAAAAGAGAAAGATAAAGATGAAGAATGATAGAGGGAGTTTGTTAATTTTGAAAGAAAAAATTTATTTTAATTGTAATAAAAAAATTTCAGGTAGTACATTTTAATTTGTCAAATTACTAATATAGAATATAAATTATAAATTATATATAGAGTTGGAAGGGTAGAGAGAAATAGAAAAAAAGGAGAGGTAGATGAGAGAATTTAGGAAGATAATTTATTAAAATTTAGATAGTAATATATATTTCAATTTTAATACAATTAAAAAATATTATATTGTATATTTTAATTGTCAAATTTGTAATTAGTCATTGATAATGATATATAAAAGAGATAGAGTGGTTGAAGGAATGAGAAAGATAGAGAAAAAGAAAGGGAAGAGGGGAGAACTCTTTAATTTTTTAGGAAAATATTTGATTTCAATTGCAATGATGAAATGACATGTGGTATATTTTGATTGTAAAATTAGTAGGAAGGAGAAAAGGACTCTTTAATTTTAGAAAAAAAATTGATTTCAATTGTAATGAGGGAGTTTTGATTGAAAAATTAATAGGGAAGAGGAAAGATCTTTTTAATTTTGGAGGAAAAGATTTGATTTCAATTATAATAAAGAAGTAACATGTGACACATTTTAGATGTAAAATTAGTAATATATAATAGATAATAGATAAAATAGATATAATAGATGTAGCAACAACAACAATAACAACAATAACAACAATAACAAGTATGATCAAGAAATAAAGATGCAATAACTTAAAGTGACTCTTGACACTCGACTCATGTATAATGTATCAAATTAATTTTTAAGATTTTAATTGTCTTATTAAATATTAATACCTTTGAAATTGATTTTCGAATGCTATAACGATTCTTCAACTTCTTTTAAAAAGTAACTCTTCCGAGTTCGGACAGATTAATAAGTTGACATTCTTAATACCATGCAGGATATATTTAAATAAAACAAAATTGTTAAAATTGTTTTATTTTGGCCACCAATAAAAACATATGCAATGTAATTTTGTTATATCTAGGTTGCATTTTTTGGTTTGATTTTGCAAGAAAAGGTGTGCTAATGTTGGTGAAGAGTAAGGCATTGTTTGGATGCAAGATAAAAAATAAGAGAAAAGAAAATAGAAGGAAAGAAAATGAGAAGAAAGAAAATAAAAGAAAAAATAATTTTTTTATATGTTGTTTGGATGAAGAGAAAATTGATGGAAAGAAAATAGAAAAAATTTTTTCTTTTGTTTGGATGAAAGAAAAGGGAAGAAGAGAGAAAATTATACCAGAGTAAAATTATATTTACCCTTACCTATATTATATATAATTATACTTTAGGGCAAATGACTTGATTAACTCCAATGCATTTCAATATGTCCTGAATGTCCCAAATCAAAAAATGCAACGTCAAAGTCCCAAACTAGATTTCTATGTAAATCGAATTGAGTGAATTTGATTTAGTGTAACACGTAGTAAATCGAATCAATTTGATTCTAATTAGGTAAAAAACGAACTTCAATTAAAATCGAATCAAATGATCAATTCGATTTAGTGATGAACATAAATCGAATGAATTAAATTCAATTTACACATGCAACCAACGTTAAAGTAAATCGAATTTAAATGTTTCGATTTACAAAGCAATGAGGTATATAAAAATGAGCTGGTATACGAAATTTTGTAGAAGAGTGAGATTCACAATGGCTAGTGATGAGAGTTTTGTAGCTCTTGTGCACTATAGAGGGTCCATTAAGAAGAAAACGCGATCGAGAATTAAGTTCACTGACAAGGACCCGCTGAGTGTTTTTTTCAAACCTTCGACCAGTTTCGTTGAGTTTAAGAATACTATACTCCAGAGACTAGGACTGCATGGCGTGAAACGGGTGGAGAAGTTGTTCTATCGAATTCCAATTTCCGTGTTACGCGATGATGTAAAGTATGATTCATTCGTTATTAGCAGTGACGAAGATATGCAGGTGCTGTTTCATTGCCGCCGTCAATTTCCTGAGGTGAGGACTCCGGAGTTGTTGCCAAAAATTGTGGATGTGGCATCTAATTCTGGAGGCTTGAACAGGAATATGCACTCCACAGGACATCTAGCCAGCTCTAGTGCATTGCCTGTTGGATCCTCATCAGCAATGCCGGTGATTGCACCCTAGCCAGATTTAGTGACTTCACCATCCTTTGCCATCAATCTGAATCGCAGTTGTGATGCATTAGTTGGCGAGGCTGGACCGTTGGGAGACAGTGCTTTCGCGGCGCCCAGTTCTCCTCCGTGTGTTCTGGTATTGGGAGAGGTTGGAGCACCCAATGGGGTTGAGGATGCATTGCAGGATGATGATGATGATGATGATGATGATGTGGAGCCTGCACGATTGCTACAGATGATAGCGAGGAGGAGACACCACGAACGACTCCACCTGTGAGTGGAAAAGCATCTAGTTCAGGTACTAATCAGTACCTCCCGGACTTCTCTGCTCTGGACTTAGATGCCATGGCACCTTAGGAGGATCCCTCTGTACCTGTTGGTTTCGGGGCAAGAGACTCCCAAAATGCAGGAGGTGTAGCTGAATTTCAGGTCGGTCAGCAGTTTCAGGATAAAGAGGAAGTCGTGCTTAGCATGAAGACCTATAGCATTCGCCACGGGGTTGAGTACAAGGTATTGGAGTCGGATCACCGCAAGTACTATGGCAAGTGCAAGGAGTTCCGGAGCGGTTGCGTATGGCTAATCCGGGTCAGCCTCCACCAGCGAAAAAGGATTTGGGAGGTAAAATGGTACAATGGTCCTCATACTTGTCTAGCCACATCGATCTCTAGTGACCACAGAAAGCTTGATTATCATGTCATATCGGCCTTCATTATGCCCCTGATCATAGCAGATGCTACCACGTCGATTAAGGTACTGCAGATGCCATGGAAGCACACTTCGGGTTCAAACCGATGTATAGGAGGGTTTGGATGGCCAAACAGAAGGCCATGGCACAAATTTACGGAGGCCCCTTGTCGCTCAAGCTCGGCTGATAACCTCCCTATCTGATAACCAAAACATTTAGTTAACAATAATTTTAAATGCTTAAAAATGGAAAATACTTCACATAAGTAAATGGATACTACCTCGACGCCAACGGCCAATGAAATACATCAAATTCGTCCCACCAGAATCCAGGGAACCTCCAAAAGATCCACGACTGGAGTAGCTACAGTGGACCAGCCAACTTGATGACATTTCTGTTTGCCACACGGCACATGCACCTGTATAGCCATGACAACGTAGCAGAACCCCAACTGTACTGACCCATGTCCTCCAACCTGGCGAGGTACGGCAGCCATCGGATATGGAGGCGGGTACCTGACTTGTCCCCAAACAGCTGCATCGATAGGAGCATCATCATGTACGCACGGGCATACCTCCTAATCGTCTCCTCATCTGCCCCCTGTGGAAGCTCACTAAACGTCTCCTCAAACTATGTGCACTTCACTGTGAACTTGTCGATGTAGTTCGCATGAGGAATACCTCAAGCAGCTCCTCAAACCAAACCCATGGTGGTCGGCCACCCTCAATATATCGTGGAAAGTCTGTCAGGCATCTGCTAACATACTGACCGTCGATCGGGAGACCAAGGTGGTACGCTACATCCTGTAGTATGATCGTGCACTCGCCAAATAGCATGTGGAATGTATGCGTCTCGGGGTGCCATTGCTCTACGAAGGCGCTGACCAACGGCTCGTCCAACCAAAACCAGCGCTCGTTCAATCTTGCAAGATGGTAAAGACCAGCCATCTGCAAGTAAGGAACGATCCTATCATCCAAAATCATCCCGTGCTGCCGTCTCATGTTGTTGATGCATCGATGGGGCTGCATAAGAATACAAGATGACTTCTCACATTCGTCACAAAAAAACTGCTCGATGCATCAAAATTTCTAGTTACCACAGACATTGCATGTCATCACTTTGCAAATATTTTTTCACTAAATCCCTACCAATCTTTTAAAGATAATTACGCTAACCTCTACACTACTCACGATCCAATTCTTCCTTTTAACAAAAAAATATTAATATGAGATAAAAACATGTTCTTTTTATTATTAACACACATAAAAACCTGTACTTAACTCTGTTGATGACTCTACGGCTAACCCTGTTCTATTTCTAATGACTCACTAAGTCTGACATGAACTAAATTCAAATATCTGTTTTTGGATTTATTTTAAAAATCCCACACTAACAGTTCTAACTAACTACTAATTTATTTAAAAAAAATTAAATATTTAAAACCACTAATCTCAAGGTGGATGGCACCAGTAATATGCGCGACTCCATCCAGTCGATACAGACGATTCGGATCGTCCTTCATGCATACAGATTTGGTTGTTCCCGGGGGTTGCTTTCAGAGAATTTCGGATCTGGTGGTGGGGTTGGGAGTGGGGTATGAGGCTTCTAGTTCGAATCAACTGATTTTGATTTGTTTATATAGCAAAGATGCAAGCAAATCGAATCAATTAGATTCGAATTACATTTGACGACAAGTACATGTAAATCGAAACAAGTAAATTCGATTTACAAAACCATCAAATCGAATTAAGTGGTTTCGATTTACATTGGACATGAAATCCGTTGGCTAAAACGAATCTTGTTAATTTGATTTACACGTATTTAAAAATCGAACTCACTAAATTCGATTTATTCATTTCTTTATCATTCACGTAATTCGAATTGACTAGTTTCAATTTTTATTCAATTTCCTATTTCAATTAATTCGAATTCACTCAATTCGATTTATATAGAAATGTAGTTTGAGACTTTGACGTTGTATTTTTTGGTTTGGGACAATTAGGACATATTGAAGTTCTTTTGATTTATTGAAGTCATTTGCCCTATACTTTATTAATATATTCAAGTCATTTTTTTAATAGAAAAAAATCATCCAAATTATATTTTAAGATTTTAAAATATTATCTGTGTTAACAATAATAACTTTTTTTGAAGTTATCATTTTTTATTGTCTTTTAAATGTCATAAACAAAAAGATGTATCATTGTTTTTTAAATATATACAAATAAATAATTTCATAAAAGAATAATAAATTTACTCATAGGCTACATCATTAATCTTTTTAATCATATTTAAGAAAAAATTTTAATAAATTGTCTTTACAAAATAAAATATTAACATCAGAAGTGACTAACATTTCTTTCTTATTACATGCAATAAAAAATCATATACAATTTTTATAAACATATAATAAAATACCAAAAGAGTAACAATGACCAGGACTCCAGGAGAGTAATATTTTATCACCACACACCGATTTCAAAAAGGATAATTCTTCATAGTTAGAGTCATCAATATACGCTTACTTCCAAAAATCAATTCTACGTAGCTGGAGCTATCGAAAATGGATCCTCTCCAGTTTTTTCAACACTTGAGAAAATGCAGTGTGATCTCTCACTGTTAACTTTATAAGTGGGGCCAAAATTAAATATGAGAGAGAGAACAATGAAGGGTGAAAGATCACAATTGACACCATCCAGTTTTTTCTTCACTAGAGAGGATCCACTTCCGGAGTTATCCATACATATCTACTTCAAATAAAAAAAGATTTTTCTTAGTTAAAGATATTACCAGATGATTCATTTCTGCTTGTACTAAATAGTATACTAAATATTTTCAAGTATTATGATTTCTACACAAGCATATACAACAAATATAAATTAACACAAAAATCAGAGTTGATCATAAAAAACTATTTTATCGATATTTTTTTATTTAAACAACCAACCAATCTCAAACTATCAACAAAAAGTGACTTGCAACCATGTATTAACATAAATAAAACAAAGAATGATATGTTGTTCAAATACATGAAGATATACTCATATTTTACGACAATAAAAAACACATAATCAATTGTTAAAAACAGTAACCTCAAATTAACCAGAAATTAAGTGCGTATAAAAATTATACCTGTAATGGTGAATGTTTTCTAGAAGTATCACATCTCCTAAGCGAACACCAGCATCAGTCATGAAATGAAAAAGAGCATCTAGTTGCATTTCAGGTGGGATACCAAAAAGTTTGACAATTTTTCTACCCAGTTTCACATAAAAACTAATAACATTGCATCTGACATGAACCTACCAAACCTAATTCAGTCAACATATCTCATACATCTGAATCGTTGTAAAAGTGAGGCCTGCTTTGTTGCATAATCAAGGTTCTGAAAATCGAACCGGTCATCAAACCGCTCTAGCTACTGGTTCACTGGTTCATAGGTTTAACCGGTTCGACCGTGGTTGAACCGAAAAAACCGTTTTATAATAAAATAATAAATAAAATATAAATAAACACATGAAAATATAATTATATTCTAATGTAAACTTTAAAATATCATTCAAATTAAAAATACTACATAAACCAGAATGTTATAATCTCATTCAAATACAAATTCAAAAGTCAAAAAATAAAACAACCAATCAAACATAACATAGCAACATCAATATGCACAAAATTTCAGAATAGAAGAAAATTTTATGGAGTAAAACAGCTACCTATTTGCTCATTCAATCAAAGAGGAAGGAGGAAGAAAAAAAGGACAAAGTCCATATCATCCATAGTTAACATAGAACTCTACCTCATGCTAGGGGAATGAAGAGCAGAGTAGAGTACTTTGCTAACTTACATATCTGAGTTGAGATATTCAATAAAGGTTCACAAAACTTACAGTGCAAGATGCCTGTGATGGAGGCTTATTTATTTCTGATTGAATATAATCATCAACAAGCTCGAATTACTGTAAAGATGTCTGCATCTTGTAAGGGAATGCTCGAAAGGTGCATATATCTTCCCATCTAGGTTTTAGCCTAAATAAAACAAATGCCTTAAGAAATGAGAAAACAGCACAAAGAACAATATACTAATCATAGAAAGTGACAGCCACCAAAATCAAATGTTATTATATCAAGGTACATGAAAAAATCCAGTTTTAGGATGCATAACAAAACCAATGAGGACTAATTGAAGATCAGATCAGATCCAATATATATATATATACATAACAAAACCTATAAGGACTAATTGACATGATGAAGATTTTGCATTCTCAAAACCCTGGAGAAAAGTATAAACTATTAATATTTATATAAAAAACAATCTCGTCCCAGATAAGATTCTAATGCTGAAAAGAACTCCTAAATAATAGCTACAGACAAATATACTAAGAAATTTACAAATAAGGAGTAAGTCATACATGCGAGAATCAGGATCTTTGCGTGGATCATATCCTTTCTTGATCCAGAACCTTAGAAATGGTCCATTGAAAAAGTAGTAGGAAATTCTAGACAAAAGCCTACAAGAATAAAGAATAAAAGGTTACTGCACAAGTATCTAGCATTTCAATTGCTGCAAATTAAAAAGCCAATGACTAGATTTTGGGCAAGTCACCTTCTAAGCTTGCTATGTGTAAATCTTAAGCCGATATCAAGCAAGCGTTCAGTAAGAGCATTTTTGGACCATATAGGCCGTTCATCAAACAATCTAGATACAGCCATGTTCAGTTCATCAGAATTCAGTTCATCAGAATCAATGAAATCACAAAATCAGTTCATAACAGTTTCAGAGAGTAGAGACTCAGAGTTCAGTTCATCAGAATCAGATTTCATCACAAAATCATGTTCATAACTAAATTAAAAATTACCTGGAAATGAGGAAATCTATTGCTTTCTCTCAGAGCTCGAAGGACAACGCTTCAACGCTTCAACGCTTCTCTATTGCTTTTTCAGAGGCAGAGCTCGACGGAGGTGACATGCGAAGTGGCTGAGGGCGCGACGGAGCTGTGTGCGCGACGGAGCTGACGGCGGGAAGGTGCTGACTGCGCGAGGTATCGGAAGGCGCGACGGACCCAACAGCGCCACGGAGCTGACGGCGCGACGCTGGTGACGGCGTGACGGTGCTGAAGCGCGACGGAGGTGAGTGCGTTGAGGTGAGTGCGACGGCGGTGAGTGCGTTGAGGGCCTCGTGGAGTCGTGGGTGTTGTTCTGTTCTGTGGGAGGCTGGAGTGATGAGAACTGAGAAACTGGAGGCTGGACGAAGTGGAGGCTGCGAAGGGGAGAAGGGAATTAGGGTTCCCACAACACAAAACGGCGGCGTTTTGCTGCAAGGTTAAAAAACCGGCCGGGTTCCGGTTCGGTTCGACCGATCGGTAACCGGCCGGTTCGTCGGTTCAAGGCCGGTTTTCAAATTCTGCGGTTTTTCTTATTATCCGAATCGCTTCAACAGCCGGTTCACGGTTCGACCAGCCGGTTCGAACCGGTTTTCAGAACATTGTGCATAATAGCTAATACTTTTTCAGCAATTGTAACTTATCTTTCAATTAATGAGACTTGTTTTTCAGTAACAAAAACTTATCTCTTAACCACAGAAGCTTGTCTCTTAACTGATTCAACCTGTGTCTCTGAGCCACATCATCTTTTGCAGCATCGGCCATAGTAGTAATTCCAAATGCAACTTTCTCATATTGTGCCTCCAAAAAATCATTCATAGGAGACTCACGCTTTGTACCTCTTGAAGTTGAAGTCTCTCCTAATTGATTTAGCTAAGTATAAGGTGCACTTGGTGAATCTAAATTAGCAAAAAATGTAGAAGTATCTGTTCCATATTATAACATCTATGTCAGAAAATCCAATATTTTCAAACAAGTCATTCAAGTCAATAAAATTTCTATCAAGTTGTTGAATTCTTTCTCGTGAAGTAGCTGTCTCTTTACTAGTAGCTCTATCAGTTTTGAACAACTCTTTTAAAGTATCATAATGCTTAATTTGTATTTTTTTATTTTTCTACATGTAGTTTTTCTTACCTAAAAAAAAATGCTAAAATTATTTTGTGACTAACTGCATCAATAATAAAAATAAGGGATAAGTACGATTTTGGTCCCTAACGTTGAGGGTCAGAATCGAAACCGTCCCTGATGTAATTTTCAACTTAAAATTGTCCTTAATGTTGCATTTCAATTTAAAATCGTCATTTTTAATAAATTTTTTTAATTTATTCCAAATTTACCCTTACTTTAATAAAAAAATATAAAATAAAAAAAACACGTTTT
>NC_029787.2:35415932-35417586 GCF_000816755.2 Arachis ipaensis | reverse complement strand
GTGGTGTTGGTGGTGGTGGAGTGACAGTGGGTGTTGATGATGATGATGATGGTGATGATGATGTTGATAATGGTGGTGGAGTGGCAGTTGGTGGTGGTGGTGGTGAAGGAGGTAATTATGTTGGTAGTGGTGAGGGTATTTTTGTCCAAAAAAATTTAAAAGGACGATTTTAATACGAAAAAAATGTTAAGGACGATTTTAAATCGAAAATTAGAAGAGGGACGATTTCGATTCTGGCCCTCAACGTTAGGGACCAAAATCGTACTTATCCCTAAAAATAATAAAAACAAAGTTTAATATACCTAAATAAAGTCTTATCACATTTCTTCTTCAGCTTTAAACTTTTTAGTAACAAAATTCTATGCAAATTTATTTAAATGATGAAATAAGTTATATACTTCATCAAAATGATTTTTCAGTGTCTTCATTTTATAGAATGGCTCTATAGATAAAGGAAGAGAACCTAGAGTGGTTCTATGAATAAGAAAAGAAGTGGAGAGACGAAAAAGTCTAATCTTGATGAAAATTGTGTGTACAAACTGTTTTGATGCCCAAATATAACAAAATGACGCAGCATTTGCTTTTTACATGTGTTTAGTGTGATATTGGTGGCGTTAATTCATTGCTCCGTTTGCTGAATTTTTATCAAAAAGAAGTTAAAGGATCATTATAATACTCGAAAATCAATCTCAAAAATATTATTAATACAACTGAAACTCCAGAAATTAATTTAGTGTACGAATTCAATTTCAAAAACTATTTTAGAGTTTTAGTCTATGCGACACGGACACCCACATGAATATTAATAACTTCTCCAAAACGGAAGCTATATTTATTTAGTAGAGTAAAGGCAGAATGAGTGCAAAATGCTACGTCAAGCACAAAGGTTTGCGACTCTGATTTGTGGTAATCCATGGATAGACGGTGCAGTAATCCTTGGATCTGGAATCTGGATACACAGATTAAACATAATCTCTGCTCTCTGCTCCAATCCGGGGCATCCACGCTCTGGGTTACTTTCAAACAAAAAAATCGTATTGTTTTTTTTCTAGTGTAGTGGAAATTTTATAATATTGTTATGTATGCATTGCATCAATAATATAAAATTAAGTTGTTATATAATCTTTTAACTTATTCATATTATGGTTGTAAAGCAAGTTGATCATTATCAAACAATGATGTAACCATTAAAATCAGTGTGTAAATTTAAAAGAATTACATCTGATAAACTATTTATTATTTAAAACATCTTTTCTCTAAAGCTAAAAAAAAAAAGAAAAATATAATGGTTTTTAAAAAATATTTTTTATTTTTAGTATTTTTTTTTTACTTAAAAAAATTTGTCAAACATACTTGAAAACTAAAAAATCTTTGTCTTATAACTTAGTGCCATCCAAATATACAAAGAGATTTTACAATTAAATCCTAATTTTAGATTCATTAAAATTCAATGTTATAATTAATATGATATAGTTAAAATCTTTTCAAGTTGTTTCAACGTATAGAGGGAATTTTGTATCGCACAAACTTAAACGGCAATAGCTATTATATTTTTCTACGTGTGAGTGTAAGACGTATCTTGGGGAACTATTCAATTTTTCGAAAGTACATCACTTGTTACTTAGTATAAAAATAAAGAATTTAATTTTTACGT
>NC_029787.2:35400417-35415537 GCF_000816755.2 Arachis ipaensis | reverse complement strand
TAAGGAGGTTACGTGTGAATTACAAAATGGTGCCATTTCATCTGCATCTATAAAATCTGTGAATTGGCAAGGCAAGGCAATGTTGGAAGCTGAGCTTCATAAGCAAGCCCTTCTGGCGGAAGAAGGAACATTAAGATGTTGGAAGGGAAAGGTATGGTGAAAGAAACTGACATGCCGTTGAAGATGCAAATCCAGGCCATGGCATGTGCTTCTAAGGCCCTTGACCTTTATGATGTTCATGATTGCATCTCTATTGCTGCTCACATCAAGAAGGTAATTAATTAATCATTAATGTACTTTTGTATTTGTGTGTGTTGATCTAATCAATAATCATGATTCATGAAGTAGCTTTTTTGATCTGCAGGAATTTGATAAGGTGTATGGAATGGGATGGCAATGTGTGGTGGGTTTCAATTTTGGGTGCTTCTTCACCCATTCACCTGGCACTTTCATCTATTTTGCTCTTGAGACCCTTAATTTCCTTATATACAAGGGAACCTCCTCTGATCTCTCTTCCCTTTCTGTAACATAGCATAGGTTTTCTTTATCATCTCAAGTGTATCAATCAAACCATAATTAATTAAAATGTATGTTCTCCTTGCTTTATTCATTTTTATTTCCTGTGTTTTGTTTCTAAGAATATGACAAGATAGGAGAATAAGACATAAATGATAGAGACACATAATTTAATATTTTTTTATTTTATTTGGTGATAAAGTAAAACAAATTATAAAAATTTAATTTATTCTCATTTTTTTCCATTCAAAAATTTTGAGAAGAAAAATATAATAATAAAAAGGGTTATGTTAAGTAACCAATAACTTTTTTTAACAACAAGAACAACGGGTCTTAAAATTTGCACAATAAAGTAAAAAAGTACCCCACCCTCAAATTATCTCCTAAACATTAATACTAGAATAACTATTCGCACACCTAATAAATTGAATATCCTATATATCAATTGTTCACATTATTTAGTATTTTTATTGTCTATCTTTACTTTTATTATGTAACTATATTTTTCTTAATAAAAAATATAATTATGAAAAATTAACAAGAATAATGAAAGAAAAAATAAAAAATAAATTGTATCACTTGTTAGTGTCGTTGTATCCTTCCTGAGAAATAAAAATTGAGACAAAATACATCAATTCAATATCTTAAGACACAATATCTCTATTTATGTCTCATATGTCAAACACGATTCTATGTGTCTGTGTCACGCAGCCTAAGAGAATATATTCATTTCCTCCTTTTAACACAATGGGGTTACTTACCATTTTAACAAGAGTTTTGTTGCGATGATATTAACAAAAGAAGAAATTAAAGAAAGATCAAAGATCGCATATCTTAGCTTGTTCCCTTGTCAGTCTCACTTGTTTGTTTGTCGTTATATCATTTATTTTCAACGAGGCCCGCAGGCCCGCAGAAAGGGATATGTATCACATTCAACTATTCAAGCGTTAAATAAGTCACAAACCAGAACGCAATTGTAAAGGGTTACAACTCACATGCTGTGAGTTTGGAATTGCAACAATTACATGTGATATCATCATCATGTATTGTAACAGAATAAACAGAAAATTGTTGGAGCAAAACATAAATTGTGGAACCTGCCACAATAAATTTTTGTTGTGAAGATATTTACCCTATTTTGTAGTTAAAATATCGCACTATTCCAGAATCACACCACAATTATACAAATATTTGCTTACTACATAAAACACTTTAATTAACACTGCATTGTCATACGTGAAGAAGAGCAGGGAATGTTTGTGATACAAGTACCAAAAAAAGAAAAGAATAACATTTTCCCTCAAGGAACTTAACAGGTGAATATGGTGTCAAGTCTTTCACTGGATTCGTCTAGAACGTCGCATGCGCCATAAGAGGTCACTACCATGCGAGGATCTTCTGTGGCGTCCAACCTTCTGGGTACTCTACCCAAAATTGAAAATCAATGATACATATTAGTGGATTACAGAGTGATCAACTTCATATTATGCAGATCAATCTACCATATGATATATTAGATATAGAGCAGGCACTCACATGGAAATGAAATGAGGAATTTGGAACTTTTGTTAAGACTTCTAAACCATCCTGAACAGGTACCACTGTTGTTTAAGACGGAATTCGGAAAGGAAACTTTTGTTAGAGAAAAATAAGAGAAAATTATGAGAACAAACATGTGTAATATCATTTGTTACCCGTGGCCAGGTTGTGATGCCCCTTATTTGAAGCGGTTGTTTGCTTCAACTTAGAAGCTGGGCATGGTTTGCAAGTATACATAAAGAGTGGCAAATCCACAAGAGCCTCTGGTACATGTTTTTCTTCAGTCTTTGGTGGATTTTGACTTTCAGAATCTCTGCATTAGGGTGCCAAAACCATAAATATCAAGCATAGATGTATAAAAATATCTTTCACATTCATAGATTAAGCATGGTGTTTCTTGATTCTGACTTGTGGTCAGACATATATTACTCTATTAGATTCGGCTATTAAGGATTGAAGTGGTACCTTAATTTGTCTTTGTTTGATCTCTCAAGGGAAGGTGCTGATCATGGAAAATACTTGAAAATAATAAATCATATAAAATAGGAATTGATTTGAAAAGTTTTGAGTGTTACGAAATACTTACGTGATGATAGATAACGTTTATGATACCTTTTCACGTTGTCGCAAAATTGCATTTTTGAAAGACCAGTTGTATGAGCATATTGTTCGCATGAGAGGAGTCTCTGTCAAAAGCATGCATAGTCTTCATTAGCAAACTTTTTTGAATAAATTTATGATTTTCATGTATCAAAGCAATAGCGCTAACTTGTTTGAGGCATTGGACTCGTGACTCAGCTTCAGAAAACGCATTTGTCTGAGAAATAAGGCCATCAAGTTTAGCTGAGACATTTCCAAGATGATCAACAACAGTGACCATTGTCTTGCGTATGTAGTCCTTTGTATTTTCCACCACACTGCAACCCTTATAAAATCCAATCAGTCATTTTCAATTATTCATACAAATTTACTTAGAATGTTTTATCAATTTGTAGTTTGTACATCTAAGAGTAAAAAAATTCACTAAACATAACAGAAACCAATACTGGAGAAAATAATGTTTGAGCATGGTGAATGTTGTATTGTAGGACTCACATGCTTCTCTCTTTGCTGTTCAGGAATGTTGCTTCGCAATACTCTGCAGCATCGTGAAGCTGAGACCGCAGCGCTCTTAGCTCCTGAAACAACCATCAACAATACAAAGATGCAACTTTTCTGAACAATTGGTCGATATGGCATTGCTAAGAGAGTATGGAATATATATGATATATATGGATGTGAACCTTGAGAGACTCGTCAAAGTGCATGATTTCTTCTACCCTCTCCTCAGCTTGTGAAGGATTTTCATAGGAACAAGAGTTCAAATTCATCTCCATGATGCAGTTACTGACTCTCTGGATGAAATACTAATTTGAAGTAGTGAAGGCACAGCTTGTAATGAAAAAGAAGCAAATATAGGGTCTAAATGCTTCTTTTTTGACCGAGAATTGTGCATGCATTGCGTCCAATTATGACAAATCAAGAAATACTATATTGTATAGATTTTGGAGGCATATGTGATATGACAGAATAGACAAACACACAACTCACAACCCCCCTTATAGAAAGGTTCTGCAGCCATGGCTAGCCAACATAGAGGATCATGACAAATAAACAATGACAGAAAAAAAAAAGACCATGTCCATTTAAAAATTGACACACACAAATTAGAACTGCTCACTCCTCACTACAGTTTGATTGTTATATCTCAGATTTTAAATAGATGCCTTGCAGTGTTGCGGTCAGTAGTAAATATTATATAATATGCATCAATTTCCGGGGCCAAAAGAAAGGTAACGCATCAATCTACCTCTCTGAAAACGATAAGAGAAACAAGAATCAATAATTTCATGTTATCTTTATATTTTGAATTGCACATGACTTGTTGGAGGGTGGAGAGCTTAACTGTGCTAGGCATAAACAGCATTAGCACGTGCAATACCTCATGTCATGTGAAATACAAATAATACACAAGACACAGCACCTTACTGGTTTCTGGTCATATACTAATACAAATTACAAAGTTCCTATGATGGGCCGTTTGGATTTGCTAGACCCAAGGCCAGCATCAGTGATTGGGCCCATTTTCTTGCTGAAGTTTTGTTAAACAGAGATTAATTTATGCCAATGAGTCGTAACTCAAACAGCAAATGTCCTCCCTTCTCGCTAAGAGATCTCGGGTTTAAGCCCCTAATGTAACTTGACCCTTCCTAAAAAAAAAAGATTATTCTATAGCAATCATGAACATACTCAGTTAATTTTCTAGTTCATAGTTCAGTATACTTGAAAAATGACAATTGAACTTCATATATGAAAATCAATGGTACAACCAGCAATCTATCCTGCAGCCGCAATTTTAGATAATATCCGAGTTTGTAGATTAGGACAACAATGCTTAAAAAATATACATTTTTGTACATTGTGATTCCTTAAGCTCTTTGCGCTTGCCAATATTCTGCTGTTGCATTGTAACTCCTTGTTAGAAGCGGTTGTAGTTGTAGGAGCTGATCTTGCAAATTCCCCTGATTAGAGTCTAATTTAAAGGATCAGAATATCATGTTATTCACCATTGAAGTGATATGCAGAGTTATTAAACTAAGTAATGAGTAAACTGATATCAGTAATTTCATTGAAACAACAATAGCCAATGACATTGTAAACTCTAGAGTTCTAAAAGGAACAATGGAAACAATATGTACGAGATACAATCCTCAGTGATTAAGCCTTCAGTTATTTCCAGTAGCCGTTGAAGAATCTTCACAAACCATGCCTGAGGTCGAGCGGGTAATGCACAACCATCTTCTCTCCGATTCATAGTTAATTTCTGTCTCAATTGGAACATGCCAGTGGCCTTGCTCTGATTCCTGCTAACCAAATATGCCATGTTATATTCCCTTCTCATTTTCTTCTCTTTACATATCCATTATTTCTATTCAGCTTCACATTTTTTAGGAAAAAACAAAAGATGAAAATATTAGCTCCTTGATGTTCTAAAGAGCTTTCCAGTACCTGAATTACAACGGAACAAGGAGGCGGCATGTGAAACTGCGGACCAGAATCAGTGAAACTGAACCGTACCTTAAATTTGAACAAGGATACTAGTGTTAGAATTATGGTAATAGAATTAATGGCGATAAATCATACCCTATTTAATCAAATATATTATACAAAAAGCATGCAGCAAGACTATCGAAACAAAGCCTTGATAGAAAAACTTTCTTTGCTCACCTGATGCCTCTCTTTCCACTTGGGGAAGAAATCATTTCCCAGAAGCTGAAATAGATGATCTCTCATCTCATCGTTTGTAACAAGTAAGCATTTAAATTTTATAGCTGCATACAACCAATACCTGAAGCAAAGGTTAGCAAATGAAGGATGATATGCATAATTTGTTGAAACTGTGAATGAATAAGTTGTTGAAATTATATCATCCCATATTGTTCTTACCAGTCATCATTTGATCCTGTAGGTGTTGCATAGAGTGCATCAGCATTGTTCCACCTATCAATTAGCGCCCTGTTGATTGGTTCACCCATTTTCTCTCCTTTGATACGACGATGATGCAAAATAATAAGGGGAAATTTTCTTGAAGGGAGCTTTTGCCGTATTCCATTAACAACAGCATTGACCTAAAGGTTTCACCTCAGAAAAAATTAATCAACAGTCACAGCATGCACAAAAGCTGAATATTTTCCACATTCAGTAACTTACCATGGATGGCTTGAATTTCCTTTGACGGAATAGACCTACATTTGCAGCATCTACTACTGCTTCAAAAGGTCCATGGTAGTCAAGCCAGGCCTGAAATTCACAATTCTATTCATTCAACTGCATCCATGTAAAATGAGACCAGAACTAAAATACATTGTCTAGTTGCTTACTTGAAATTTCTGAAAGTTCAACTTTTTCTCCCTCATCACAGCAATGGATGCCACTGACTTAGCAAAATTCTCAGTTTCAATAGGATCAAGATCAATAG
The DNA here is from genome assembly GCF_000816755.2 of Arachis ipaensis. Classification (NCBI taxonomy): domain Eukaryota; kingdom Viridiplantae; phylum Streptophyta; class Magnoliopsida; order Fabales; family Fabaceae; genus Arachis; species Arachis ipaensis. The sequence goes on along the minus strand of NC_029787.2, from coordinate 35,409,464 downwards.
TGGCTAAGTGCACTCCACAGCATTTACACATTCCATCATCTCCAATTGTTGTATGAGAAACTTCCCATTTTCCTTTTCCCAACCAACCTTGTCCATGCCAACCTCCACCACTATTTTCCATTGCTTCCTTTATTGATCCTATATCCCATCTTCTTTTCCCTAATCTAGAAGCCTGCCTACCCTTAAACCAATCAACAATCAAAGATGCAGTAGAAGGTGAGACTTTCCTTACACTACTTCTTAGTTTATGCAACACATAGTATACCTTGTCACCCTTGCCGGCTTGTACGCTTACCCTTAAGAGTGCCTCCAATTCAGGCTCTTCAGGGTAGACGCCATGGTCAAGCATGTGCTTTTCAACATCAAATGCTTTATCTATTTCTCCATTACTGCAATAGGTAGATAGAGCAGGACCATAAGACCGTAACCGAGGATTTATCCCCATGATCTTCATCTGCTTCACCATCTCAAAAGCCCTATCACCATCTCCCATGGACATGGCCATTCTAGCCACAGATGTCAATGCAGCTTCATTCACTTGGACCTTATCCAAACACATACTATCATATATTTCGAACCCTCTCTGCAGTGCATATTTCTTGACATCCTCACTAACCATAATTCCATGATCTTCTTGTCTGCTAGAGCTAGAACCATCTTTTGCAAAAGGGTTTGCTGATTTCTCAGCAGAATTCAAAGCTGACACCAAGACTTCACTGTCTGAAGCATAATTCAAGTCTGCTGAAACATTGGCAGCTTCAGTGGCTGATGAAAGCAATGCATTCAAAGTTCGAGAACCGGTTCCACTTTTAGCGGGTCGAACAACACCAACAGCAGCAGAAGAACAAAGATACAAGAGAACGGTGTAATGGTGCTGGCCCAACTTGACCCCTTTAGCAAGAGCTGAGTCATATAAGGACAATGCTCCCATCACATCCCCTCTTTTGGAGCACATATCAAGAGCAACCCGCAACTTCAACTCTGCCGAATCTTCATCTTTCTTCTTCCTCTTCTTCTTATTCTTCTTGTCCTTCTCCTCCTCCGTCATGTTCACCAGATTCTCCTTCTCCTTCTCCTTCTTCTGCCATCTCTCAGTAACCGCTTGTCTGCCACTACTACTATCACTCAAGGTAGAGGAAGAAGAAGCGGTTCTGTCTCTGTAACCACGTGTTCTCCTATTGAATCTGGTGTCAGTGTCAGCTTTCACTGAGTTTCTGGTTGGTGTTTCAACTAGAGATTTGACCGAAGAGTAGCCAGGCCCGGTTTGATGATGTGAAGAAACACGTGCTGTGAGTTGGAGGGGGTTTCTAAGAGGAAAGGAGGAAGAGGAAGAAAAAGAAGAGAGGGAAAATGAGAGAAGGCGTTGGGGTTGGAGTGTGTTGAAGGTGGCCATGTGTGGCTTTTCCCTTCACCTCTCCGAGCTTTGAAGGTGATAACGAAGATTGGGAGAATTGAACCGGTCAAGGAACGGTCAAGTGACTGGTTCAACCGTTTAAGAATTTAACCATGATCGACCGATTTAATAAAATATAAAATAAAATTATTAAAAATATAATATAAAATTTTTAATATTTAAAATCAAAGACTAATATAATAGAATTTAAAATTTTACGACTCCCATAATCACTTACTTATATTTTATTACTAAAATTTCACATTTAAATCTAACCATCAAAATATATAATTAAAAGAAAATGAAAAATGCACATAAGTAGTAGAATAAATAAAAATAACCCAACAATCAGTCATCAGAATAAAACAATCAAAATTTACAACTTGGTTGACTCCAATATGAAGACGAAGAGAAATAGAGGAGTTCACTTCACTTCCGTGCCCAATTTTGATTTGTGAGTGATAGAGGTGTGCATGGATCGGATGAAATCAGGTTTGATGTGATCTAAATTTAGCTCAAAATATATACCGAGCCTATTTATTAGACTCGAATTCGGCCCTAGATCTGATAAAACCTATATATTTTCGGGCTACGATTATACCGGGTAAAAATCGAGTAAAAACCGGGCCGTTAACATTAGATTACCTTGATACATTCTTATAAGCTAGCATGTGAAAATATTCAAATTTCCAAGATTCCAACCATTATTTGACATAGTAAAATTCACTTAGAAAAATATAACAAGAACTAACTCTTCTCTAAAATTAAAGCATAACCATAATCAATACTAATATTGTCTAATAACACCAAATATTTAAATCAATACAAATAATATAATATTATGCATTAGTCTAAACTCTTATGCAATTTAAACATAAAACATTAACTTATAGTCTTATAATAACTAATAACACAAAATATTAAGGTTTACCATACTTATATTTCACATAAAAATAGCCATCATCCGTCACTAGTAACAAAAAATATTAATTGTGTATGATGATCGGGCCACTGGATCGAATTCAGGTGACCCGAACCATAGTCCGGATCCGACCTGAAATAATGATCAGATCTATTTTTGAGACCCTTACCTAACCCTAAATCTGATGAAATCACACCAAAATAGCCCTTAAAGTGTTCGGTACCGTGCCGGATCTTCGGGTTGGACGGGTCATACCCACTCCTAGTGAGTGACATTTATTGCTCACTACTAATTAACATATCTCTCTATATTGTACTACTATTATATACTACGACTTAGAGTAATCATCCTAATGCAACACTGGCCATGTCATAGAAGCACTATGGCTTCTTAGAATGCAATTATGAGTTAATACTCAAAATGTTTCACAAAATTTAATTTTTGATTCAATTTAATTTTTAATTTTTAATTAATCTAAATTATACTCTAAAATTTTAAAGTGTGACTCAAATTGACTCTTTCTATTTATTTTCGTTACAAAGAAAATGACGTAACATAATTAAAAGACATATTTTATTGTTTGTGCTACAATATTATTTTACTCATCTTTTCTTTTTCTTTCTCTTCAATGTCTGAACCTTCCACTGTCTAATTATCACCATCCTCAATCATATATTTTCAATCCTACTATTCTCATTACCACCACTATCACCACCCTCTTCCTTATCTCTCCCTCATTCACCACTCCAATTTGGATACAGATTCCTCATTTCTTAAATTTCTGAGTTTAAATAAGGAAGATAATGTCATAAGTGTTGCTTGATAGACATGATGTCTCTCATGGTTATTATAAAGTCGATGTCTAAAACATCTTGAATTTACATACAGAAAATGTTTTATTAATAGGATAAGCTAAGAGAAAGATGTCGAAGAAAAAGGGCAATGGATTAGTGAAGGCAAAATGCAAAAGCTTATGTTAATGAACTAAATTTAATCCTTCTATTCCTAGAACAGAGTATAGACCTCGGATCCGGTTCATTCTTTGTTTGCTTTCGTTAATGTTTATGACCTTGTTAGATTTCTGTTTGCCCGACTGTTTGTGCTTTGTAGTTTGATATAACTGAAAATAATACAATACTCTATTACTCTCTCTGTTTATTGCTGATAACGTCGCATGCTGGTAACATTGCTTTGTAGTTTGATGCAACTGAATTGGAGTGATGGATGAGGAGGAGGGGAGGACGAGGGTGGTGTGGTGGTTGTGATAAGGGTGGTGGAATTGAAAAGGTATATTTGAGGGTGGTGGCATTGGGGTGGTGGGAGGTTTAGGCATTGAAAAAGAGGAAGAAAAAGAGAGGGAGGAGTAAAATGACGTCCTTTAAGTACAAATAGTAAAACAACGTCATTTAATCGTGTCACTTAATCGTGTCACGTCATCTCTTGGATGACGGAAATGAACCAAGAGACCAACTTAATAATTTAAGTCAATTGAAAATTAAAAGGCTAAATTAAGTTTGGGGTCAAATTTTAAAGGTTATTTTGAGTATTATTAACTCCTAAAGATATAAAAAAAATTATAATTTCTAAATTCATAAACATCAAAATCTTTATAATTTTAAATATGTAATAAACATAATCATCAACCAAGTTTTTTGAAACAAAATAATAAAATAAACGTTTAAAATAAAATAAATATTGTCCAAAATATATAATTAAATATCTTCAAGTTTCTAATAAATCAAACATAAAACATAATCCAAATTATAACTTAGAACATCTTCAATTATTATCTTTAATTACAAAAAAAAATACAGACTCGTCGAGAAAGCCTGCCCCACCCCACTAAAATCTATCAAAGTTCCCAAATTTGGTGATGCGAATTAGGCGAATTTTTTAATTATAGTAGTTTTAAATTTTTAGCCTAATTCACTTTTTTTTTTTAGCGAATTGCACGGTCAACTCAATGAATTTCGGTCCATTTGTCACCTCTAGTGCTTGCAGGTTGCACTTGACAAATGAAAAAATTAGTAATACAAAATTAAAATAAAAACGAAGACCAAATAGAGAAAGAAATCAACAACCAGGTGAAAGTGCATTAGTACCTGTGTTCCAAAGAGGGAAATGCAAATCAAACCCAATTCATGAATGAAGGCTGTAGAAATTAGCCACAATTCCATCATTTTCCTTAAATTTAGTCGGAATTCCAAATATTCCAAAGCTAGAGCCACACCTTGAAGCCCTAAATGCACTATTTTTTTCAATTCCATAGAACCAGGCAACCATCTGTGCACCAAAATTGAAGCAAAAACTACATTGATTATAAAAATAAATTAATTAATTTAGATTTACATTATGATTTCTTTCAAAGAAGTTCCAGAGCTAATTAAACCCAAGTTACCTTCTCCACTTAACAGAATAAACCCAATGACCATCAGCAAAGGATGAAGAACCTGCAACTATTAGATCATTTAAGAAAAAGTAAATTCTTGGAATAGAAAGTGTAAAGAAAAAAAACAAAAAGTAAAGAGGAAAGAGAGTGGTGATGTGAGTGTGTGCACTGCATACTGCATAGATGAAGTCTTGGGAAAGAGAAGAAGGGAGAAAGATGGATTTGATTTTTTGGCAAGGGCCCAGAAAAGGACAAGGAGTGCAACTGCAGCCCTGAAAGTCTTGCTGCAAAAGAGTCAAGTGCGGGACGGCGACCGCGAGCAGAAATGAGGCGACGACGACAGCGAGCGACGCCGGCGACTGTGGAGCTGGTCGACGGAGAGTAGTTCCACGAATGTGGGGGTGAGAATTAGAGTGGGTTTAGCGGTCGGGAGTTCGGGGTTTCGGGTTCCTGATTTCAAATATTTTTTTTGTAAATTATAAAACGAGGCCGTTTAGAGTATCTCTGCAGACCGGTCATACCCTCAAAAACCGTTCCGATTCATGCAATTCAGTAATTCACCAATTAACTACCAGTTTGACCGGTTTTTCATTGATTTTTTGTTAAACATTTTTTTTTATCACTGAGTCAGTTAGAAGACCAATTTTCGGTTAATTCAATTGAACTAACCCGTCTAATTCAATTTTCAGAATCATGGTAATATGACTAATATCTGATAAGCAGTTAAAATGACAAATATGTCCCCCTCACTTAAAATGGTAGGTTAATCACTATGATTTATACTGCTATTATCATCCTTATTTAGATAAAATCAAATTACAAGGAAAAAAAAAAAATTCGCAAGTGTGAATCCCTTCATTTAATATAAAGGGTCAATAACTAAAATTAATACTGCTATTGAAAAGTTAAAAACTGATATAAATTGTAAAAAAAATGAATGAACTAATGTTGTTGGTGAAAATTGATATATAGTGTTGAGTAATAATGAAATATGTATATGTCTATTGCTCCAACAATAATAATACTGTATAATATATTTTCAGAAACATTATGTTTTAGATATATCATTTTTTCACTCGAACAGTTATTACTTATTAGTAAATTATCAGTAATATATAACTAAATACACAATTATCTAAAAAAATTAGTGAAGCATAACAATCAGACCCCTAAAGGCTAAAGAATACAAGTGAAACAATTAAAGTTAGCATAAACTTTAGAAATATTCTAAAAGTAGTCGACATGTCAGAAGAATTTTTCCCTCTTATTACATATCCCGCAATTGAGTAAAAAATCTCAGTAACTTGTTCCTAGGTAAATATTTGAAGGTTGGTCGATTTCAATAATTTATTTTTTTAAGGAAAGAAATAAGAAATAAGAGGTCAGCGACTCTAGGTAGTCAGTTATTGTAGGAGTGCATAGCTAAAATTTAAATGCAAGGATTGTAGGCAATACATCATTTTATATCTTGAGTTCAGAGAATACAACTACATAATTATATGAAACAAAATAGATAATACAAGATCAGTTGTTGAACTGTACGTAACAAAACCGCACTTATAGTGTGCTGTAGGCCAAACTGTAAGGCTCTAATATTTGAACAATAACAAATGAACAAAGCCCAGAAAAGCCCTAAAATGAAAACAAATAAGTTAAATATGAAATTAAAAGTCTGGAATTCACAAGCTATATTGATTCTAATTAAATAATTAATTCAGATATATATGAATGGATAAGAAAATAAAGAAATTGATAAAAACAAAAATTGATTCTGGTTAAAAATCAATGGCCTGCCTGTATGCTTGACACCTACAGTCCTACAAAGCTAAGTTAGAAAAAGAAGAATGACATTAACTTTATATTACACAAGTTCTAGCATACCTCAAAATACTTCTAATGGTATTTTCTGAACATCCTTCATCCTTGTAAGTTAGATTCCTTTCATACCTCTTTTTCACCATTTTCAGGAACAAGATTACTATGGACCAAAGATATTGAATTAGTCAAATTCCTACTTGTCGCCAGAGGATGAACAACAGCTTTGGCAACACCAATTTTAGTGGCTCCTTCATCTACTGTCTCAGTTCTAGCATTTTCAGTGCCATTGACCACTGGGTCCCTATGACTCTCCAATTCACTTCTGGCTAATGAAGAATATTTTGTTTCTGTTCATGGGAATTTAGATTAGCCACTTCTAACGATAAAAATAGGTAATGAAAAACAGAGATAATATTCAATCTATAAATTAATATGAATATATATTCTCCACTTCAGAAAATTAGAATATTTCAATAGTCTCCACCACAATAAGTTAATAATTCCTTTTTCCCTAATATTAACTTACCATTTATTTCTCCCATAGTGATAACTCTATTAAGAAAATCTCTGAACTTTGTCAAAACAATCTTTTCTTGCTCTGCATATAACTCAGTCATTTTTTGTCCACAAGGCAATTGAGAAGATATGTTACAAGTGTGAGAAATTGGCTCACTAGGAGAGACAGCAGTCATAAACATTGTATCATGCTCATCGCACATTAATGCTAAAGTTCCAGGAGACATTGGCCTCCCTTTGAGGACACCAACACCGTCTGAACTAGAATTATCTGGGCTGACCTTATCTATTCGGTTCTCACTTGAACAATCACCAGACGTAGCTTTCTCAACATTAGTTCCCTTTTGGCTTGGTAACTGTTGTTGAGTTGAAGAAGCAAGGGAAGTTTCTGTCTGATCTTCTATATGTTTGTGCATTATATTTTTCTGGTCTGGTTAAAATAATAACGGTAGTTGGTGAGAGGAAATTAATCAATAATTTGCATTGACCATTCTCATATTATTTGGTAAATAACAAGAAGCACCAATTGAGCAGAAACTTAGCACGCTCTAGCCCACAAACTTTAGTTCAAAGTCTACATATAATAATATCGGGGACCATATTTACTGGTGAATTTACTACTGAAATTTTCAGTAAATAACAGAACCAGTTATCTTGCTGTTTTTATTTGGCAATTGAGGGTGGTGAATAGACATTCTGAACCCCTTGTGATTAAAAACCTTTTGTTATTCAGTTGTAGTTGAATTTAGAGCAACCATTTTAACAAAATTCAATTTGTAAACACAGATTTGGCCCCATATATAATTGATGCTAACTGATTATATGGAACTACTCCGACTTCTAGAAGGAAAGTGAAGAGATTCCTCTTCAAATTTACTACCAATCTACACACAAAAAAGATGAAAGAAAATACAATGGTCTTTCCAAACCTGTCAGGAAAATTAGTATCGTGACTTAAATGACAAGTTACCTGTTACTGTCTTCGCGGCTTGTCCAGATAGTAGCACTAGGACTGAACAAAGCTCCTTCAAGTGCTCTGGTTGTAGTATGTCTGCCAATACAGACCTTCAAAAAAAAATCTAAGTTAACAACTAAATTGATTACAAGCATCTTCATTCATGAATATAACTATCCCTACCGGTATATAAATTTTGAAGGACCTAATGTTGCAGTTCCAACATGAGTACTAGGGGCAGGAGAAAAGGAGGAGGAGGGTAAAGGACCTTTGACATGGTTTGCCTGGTGAACATTAAGAAAATATTTAGTTATAAGGTTGTAAGTATATAAAATTCGAGAGCAACTTCTTTTTTTTTTTCAATTTTTTTTTAACAAGAAAAAGTCTCTGCTGCTTCTCATACTATGATAAAGTTCTACCTGTTTTCCTAGCTTTCCAATGGATGGATCCTTGGCTGTTGGCACAAAAGAGAGTTCCTGACCTTTTCTTTTCTTTGATACTGGCGGTGATGAAAAGCCAGAGGAACCGATAGCACCAGTTATTGCAGCATTTGCTGCTTGCTGAATATATGTCATGTTGATATTTTGATCTCCATGGAACAATGCTTGTCTCTCTTCACTTCCCTCAAAATTCTTGCAATCCATGCATTTACAATTTTCGGAACAAAGAATGTTGGCTTGGAAACACTCGCAGTACTTCTTGAGGCAGCCAGACTTTTTACAATGACATCCCTTATTGTGCTTTCCCAATATAACAACTTCGCCAGCATCCTCCTACATTATTTTGAAGTTCACAAATAGAGAAATAAGAAAACTTTAGAGCATAAGAAATTAATAAATATACAAAATAAAAATTCAACACAGTTTATGATACAAACCTATAACATTTGGGGTGGCCCAAATAACAAATACAAAATAGGTTTCAATATCTCATTATATTTGAGTGAGCCTAACTCAACTCCAAAGACTAGCTCATGAGGTGAGGATACCCAAACTTAAAGGCTTTTCAAGTCTTATCTCTGGGCAATGTGAGACTCTAACAAAGACCATATCAT
>NC_029787.2:35390470-35399878 GCF_000816755.2 Arachis ipaensis | reverse complement strand
GTGGGGGGAGAAGTCAAGAACATGGCATACAACACTAACCATTGAAATAGTTAAACCAACATACCCTGTTGTCATGTGGTCCATGAGGGCTGCTCGCAATCTTTGGCCTAAATGCATTTGGATTACGTTCTAAGGTAGCTCCAACAGCTTCTCGTCTGGCTGCTTCATTATCAACATTGTTGTAACAATTTACACAGTTGCAACCATCACAGTATATTCCCGATGCAAAACATTCACAATATCTGCTCACGATACTTTGAATGTTAGTATCACAGTTTTTGATTGCACGCTGGTAGCTAGCCAATATGCTACACCAGTGCAATATCAAGAGCAGAGAGAGTGAAAGGGGATTATACTTACAGCTTTAAGCACTTTGAGTGTTTACAATTGCATTGCTTTTGCTTCTTTGGAGTAGCTTCTTTTGTTTCAAAATTGGTCCTTGATCTTGGTTTTGGAGATTCTGATTTACTGAATACAATAGATGTTGGTTGAAGAATGAAGATTAAATCATTTTAGCTAAGTTTTCATGTAAAGAAAAATAATCTAAATTAGCAAAGATTTGAACTCAAGGGCATAAATTAAACCCTCACTATCTACTAGATTATTCATATCTGGTTTCCCAACCACAGAAAAACACAGAGACCGAAATGGAAATTACAGTAGGCAAAGAAATAAAAGAATATATTGTTTGCAAAGAAATAAGTTGTTAATAGAGTTGAAGCGAAGAATAATAGAGGGAGAACGGTGTTAAGGAAAAGACTGACTAATAATTTTGAACCGACCCTATCCAGAAGGAGGGAAAGCGAGTAATGAACATGAAGTAACAAAGGCCACAATTTTTCGGTTTTAAACTAAAGCAAGAAAAAGAGCAATTTCAAAATTCATGTTGTCAAAACTCAGAAGACTAAAACAGTTAGTACTCACCCAACCCTCGTTGAAAGGCGTGGCGCCTGCGGCGGATGCGGCATCGGCATCATTACCATCGGCTGCGTCATTGTCTGCGGATGTGACCGTGACTGTGACTGTGCCACCACTTGCGGCTGAAGCTGTTGTTGCTGTTGCTGCCGCAACTGCGAGTTCTCTGGAAATGGCGCGCCGCCCGGCATCCCGGCTAAGCCGGTGAAATCAAGCTGCCTTGCAAGCTTCTTGGCGGGAATATCCGACGGCGGCACCAGCACCGGCACCGTAGGTGCATCCGATGCCACATTTCTCAAAGCGCAATCACCTCCTTCTCCTTCCCCCATCACATATAAATACTAAAAAAAAAAAATTAGAAATGTTAAGAATTCACGGAGAGTTCCGAATTCCTTTCTCAATACTTGGATAATCAAGAAGAAAGAAAGCAGAGGTTGGAGCAACGATGATTCCCTCAGAATCAACAAAAATCAGCTGAAATTGGCTGACTTCCAGATCCAAAACCCATTCCAAAGTCTCGAGAAATAAATAAAGCGCAAAAATACACGCGATTGAGCAGCTCGGTAGCCAAGACCCCAAGCTCGAAGAATAGTGGGCACAATTCAAGTGACTTGGATCCGGATAGCAACGCAGAACCCGAGGAACCACACAGAAAGAGACAGAGACTGAGAGAGCGGTTGAGGGAACCGCACAAAGAAGAGGGGAAGATAAGTGATGAAGCTGAACTCAACTCAACCAAGAGATGAGAAATGGAAAGAGAAAGAGAGAGAAAGAGAAGTGAAGGGACCTTTTTGATGTTCGGCTTCGCCCTCCCCTCTTGCTTGCTCTGCTCCCTCTCTCTACCAAAGCTTTTGAAATTCAATTTTTGTAAATATTCAACGGCCGGATCCGCATGCCATCTTCATCGTGCGGCCCTTGGTTAAAGCATGCATCGTTCGGTTCAAATTCATAGAAGCATTGCTCATCTCACCTTTGCAGCCGTTCGACGAAACCCTCATTAGAAGCATTGACTCGTGTGTTGCGACCACCTTCCATGGGCCACGTGTACAATTCCCTCGTGCAGATGCAGTGATAGATGCTGGCTATGCGTATCACCGCTGCGGTTAAAGACAGGGAATTTCACTTCGGGATTAAAGAGAAACGCGTTCAGAAGAGAGAGAGTATTTGGCGCTAAAATAGAGGGGGTCCCAGTGAAAAAATTGTTGACTTCGGAGAGCAAATATTTTTACGGTCAAACTTGCTCTCGACCTCTTCTATGATCGATTTCAGTAAATAAACCTGGTTATTATGGAAGGTCTGGCATTACCATCTGCATATGCCGTTATTCAATCCGTTTCAATTTGACAGGAGGGAGTTTACAATCCGACCCCTTAATGATTGCGGAGTAGATTGATTGAGAAGAGACTCGAATTAAGACTCTTATGTATAAGTATTCCATGCCACTTAGACATTTTAGTTGTTAATATACATAAATAATTTTCGATGACGATGTAATGTTGTATTTGAGTTGGGAGATGAGCGATGATAATCTTGCAACAATTTGAAATTGAAAGAAGTTATAAAAAAATTGGTTGTTTTGGATCTCATAATATTAACTCTTTGGATACCTTATTCGACTTAATATGTTTAAGATTGATAGTCTGCTTTACTATGAAATTGGAAGTGGAGCAATTGAACTGTGGATAGAATAAAGTTCGAGTTTGGTACTAATCTTACCCAATTTACCCATATCATTGAATCTGTATTTTTAGCGTGGGTAAATATTTAATTGATTATATGTAAATGTATTTTGTTTCTGAGTGTGAATGTGCATTTCTAATTTTTTAATAAAATAAGCAATTGAATATATATAAATATTCTGTTTTTTATTGTGAATGTGCATTTCTAGTTTTCTAATAAAACAAACAATTGATTATACATTAAATATTTTGTTTGATTGAAAATAAATTAACATTTTGTTGATAGAGTCAGTTGGAGAATTTTAAAGTACAAATAGTGTTCAAACTAAAAAATTTTAAATAACCAATAAATTAATTTTTATTTAAAAAATTAAAAAATTAAATTTAATAAGTTAGAATGGTAAAAATAATTAAAATATGAATTTTGACACTAATTTTAAAAATTTTAACTCAAAATTGGGTCAAACGAGCCAAACCGACCGAACCGGGCCCATAACGGGCGCAATGCCCAACCCAATAGCCTTTTAATGAAGAGCTTCAGCTCTTCTTCTTCCCCAATTCATATGGGTTTCACGCTGAAGACACAAGGAAGGAGAAGAAGCCATAGCCAAACCCTTGATTGAGTTTCAAACCCACACAACTTTTGATTCGGAGTTCTGATCGCTACACTATTTGCGGTCACACAATCACTGCGTGGAACTCTACAAAACCCACCGAACAAAATTGTTGGTAATCCTCATTCTCATTTCCAGCTGCCCAACCCTTGAATTCAAAATTTATTGAGCTTTGGTGTTGAGATTTTGTGTAATTTTGGTAATTTAGGATCAAATTAATTTTGTGGACTTGCCGGATCTTGTTCTAAACCTCCGTTGGTAAGGTGGAAATTATCTAACCCTTGTGTAATTGTTGGTATAACAAACCCTATGTTGATTTAGTGATATTTATATAGTATTAGATTGAAATTATGAGTTTTTGGAGGCTAATTGGTGGTATTAAAAGCTTGAATTTGGGTCTCGATGGCTGAAATTCTGTTTGGAGAGGCTTTGGGGCTTTGGACACTTGAGGAACGGGTATATTTGTGGTGCTTCGGCATTAGGGAGAAATCAACCAAGGTATGATTTTGGTTTCTCATAGGTAATATATAATGTCGTGTGAAAACGTAGGCTAGATGACCATAAGATAGGTTGAAGCATGTTTGTATGTTATGAGTTAGTAATTTTAATGAAAATATTGAGTTGTCTTGAAATGGGTTGATGATTGGTGATTTGATGATGATTAATGAGGATATTGAATGTGAATGTTGATCCTATAATGAGAATGTGGCGAATCATTGATTGTTGATGAGTTTTGATGTTGATTATGAATAATGATAATAATTAATTGTTTATTTATAAATAATGTTGGTTGATTATGAATTTGTTGGATTGAAATTGATAGAATTGGACATTGATACGTTGAGAGGGGATGATAAGGGTATGGAAGGATTTTGGTTGGAATTTGGGTTGTTTTGGGTTGAGAAATTTTGGTTTGAGGATGAAATGTTGGAAAATAGAGGTTTTAAACTTTTTGGAAGAAATTTGATTTTTAATGAACTTTGCCGATCCATAACTTGAGCCTCGGATTTTGGATTTGAATGAAATCTATTTCAAATTAAAGATAATTTCAAGAGCTTTATAACGATATAAAGTTTGTGAAAAATAGAATTTTGTAGTGAAAGTTATGGATATCGGAAGTTATGTACCAAAAACTAAATTTTTCTAAGTTGCAGAAAACCAGGAATTCTGGTGTGTGTACGTACGCACACTAGTGTGCGTACGCACAGAACAGGGAGTGCGTTTTGGCTCGTGCACACGCACAAGGGGGTGTGCGCATGCACACCCTGAGGATTTTGCAAGTGTGCTTACGCACACAGCGATGCGTACGCACAAGAAGGGAACGTCATTCTGTTGCGTGCGTACACACAGCAATGATGCATATACACAACACTCTGTTTTACCCAAAAACTCTATTTTTGACCGTTTGACCTTTTCGGTAAGCCTGTAAACCTCTGAAATAACTGTTTTGATAAAAATTCATTGTTTTTGAACTATCAATCATTCCTCTAATTTTTCAAACCTCTAAAAGTTCTATTTAAGGCTTATTAGTGAGGTTTTAGGTACAAAGTAAAGGTTAGTGAGTGGAAGAAGATAGAATTGCTATCGGAGGAGTTGAAGAAGGGGATATTTGATTTGATGAGATGATGAAAGTAATGAATGAGACAATTTTGAGAATAATGCAATATTGATGATACTGATGAATTGTAATTTGACTGAGTGAATGAATTGAATGGTAACGAGGTATACGTGACCGGGTAAGAGGAGGTGGCATTGTCCATTCGCTCCGGGTATGTGTTATGACTCCGGGTAGGATGCAGTGGTCTTTTTCACTTGCTCCGGGTAAGAGTCAATAAGCCGGGTAAGATGCGGTGATGTTATCCACTTGCTCTAGGAGAGTTCGAGACTCCGGGTAAAATGCAAGGGTTGAGTTTTGTCGTCGTTAGCTCCGGGTCGAGAACTGTAACACTGCCTGGGTAAGAGGCAGTGGTGAGGTTGTCTCCTGCTCCGGGTATGCGGGTAAGATGCAAAGGTTGCAGTTTGGTCCCACTTACTCCATGTTTGGTGTTCTGTCCATGGTTAGCTACTGGACATGTCGGGTTTGGATTTATAACTGACAGATGAGACTCATCGGCTATAGGACAGGCATACATCATATGTATTTGTTTGAGCGTGCATTCTTAGGTTTTCCTATTTGATTAACTATGCTTATTTGCTATATGTTCTACCTGCTGTAACTACATTCTATTTGTGTTTTCCTTGCCTGTATTGTTTGTCTATGCAACTGAGAGGCCTCTTGTCTGGCGGAGGAGTGACGAAGGTAGTTCCACCGGAGTTCGAAGGGTTGGAGGAAGCATGAATTGAAGGGTTAAGCTAGAATTTGAGTTATAACTTGGAAACCTTAGAGTATAATCCCAAAAACTACTTTAGCTTATTCACAAGTTTAATTCTGAGTGTTGGATTTCTAGGATTGCCTCTGGCTTTTTCGAGACCTTATATATTATTTATATGGACACCATTACTATGCTGAGAACCGGTATGTTGTCGTTTTTCAGATGTAGGTCGAGATGCACCTCGGTGAGCATCTGAAGTTCCCTCTGCAAGCGAAGTTGATTATTTCGGCGTTATTGTATTTTATTTTATGCCTTGTATATATGTATATAGATTCTCCACCTTGTATATATTATGTTTTGTCCCTCTTAGAGGCAGATTTGGAGAAATAGGTGTTTTATCATATATTTTGGGTTATATATATGTATATGTATACTCTGGTTGGCCTTTGCTTCACAGGCTGAGCCTAGAGCTTGTTAATTGTATTTTTGGAAACTCTGATCTTATATATACATTATCCTTTTCCGTTTGACCTTACCTATCTTTCTACATTTATCCGTTTGTGAGTGGTGCGCCTTCCTGTTTGTATTTCGTTTAACTTCTTTTCAAGGATCCTAGATATAATATCCTTGTTATATTTATATGCATGTATTTTATTTTTAGAGGTCGAAGCGCCTCGTCACCTTTGATTTACGTCCTAGGCGTAAAGCTCTGTGTGGTAGGGTGTTACACTAGCAAACTATATCCATTACGAGTCTTACTTTTAATTTTAGCATGGATTTAATGATGAGATGAGTTGTATGGTGTAGAAGTATTAAATTTTCTATACATGTAGAAATGTGATGGCATGATAGAGATCGTGACAAGTGGCCAAATAGAAGGAACATAGAGAGGACATGATATGGGTTATGATCTGAAGTTATATAGTGCTCCTAGGGAGTATTGCAGGCTTTTTCTAACTCAATTACTAATATTCTATCTACTTATATACTATAGTTGTTAAATTTAATTTAGTGTTGTTGAATTTAGAAAATAATAATAACATTTTTGGTGATGACAAACATACTTTGGTTAGGTTGATTACCCAAATGTGTTTTTTATGAGTGGTTTAAGTGTTGCAGGCCCAAGTCAAAAATCATTAGTGCGGCCCAATATAAAGAGCAAGCAGTATATTGTATGGAGACTTAGACAAAAGCATCAAATGCAAGCACCAGCCCAATGCCTTCATGGATAGAATAGTTTCTAGCTGATGGTGATGTTATGATTTGGGTATGGCACTAAGAAGGAATAGAAAAACACTTTTCTCTTGAGTACCAAAGAGGAAGAAAGAAAAAACAATCTCTAATGACTATGTCAAATTAAGATTGAAGCAAAAGCAAATGTTCAAGTCAAGAAGAAAAAGGTAAAATATTTCCATAAACATGCAAGTAAATTACTTGTTGATCTCACTTTCTTCTCTGCACAACTATTTTGAGTAATATGGAAAAAGTGGAGGTTACTTTAATTTGCTGTGAATCAAAGGCTAATATTGAAACTTGGGGCCAAAGCACTAGATTAATAATTTTGATTTATCAAATCCATTGAGGATCTATTACCAATGAACTCGCTGATGTCAATCTACTCGCTACATTGCTTACCTCTGATTTTAAATCCCTATTTTTGGGTTTGAGTAAAGAAAAGAAAGTGAAGACCTCAGCTGGTTCAAGAATCAAAGAGCTAACTTTAAAAAGTAAGCCCTAGCCTTGGCAACCTCACTCCATACAGAAAGAAAAATCAACTTCAGTTATGATACAGGAGGGAGAACCCAAATCAGAGAAGAGAGAAACCTCACAAATTGAAGCTTGAAGTCTTGGAAGCATTGCACCTACACAAAATGGAGTATTCTGCCAAGATGAATGGTAACATTTGAGAGTTCAGAAACTAGTTAAGCGTATAGAGTTTGAGCTATTCAACATCATCTCCTTCATGATTTATTATTAATTATTCTGTTTGTATATTGTATCTTTCTTTGTTTCTATTCAGAGGAAAAAGGCATATAAAAGAGACATTAAAAAAAAAGCCATTGAGAGAAAAGGCTAAGAGAGATACTTGAAGAGAAAAGTCAAGATTTATTTCAGATCTCCTTTGGTTATATTTCTGTTTTGTATCTTGTATCTGAGGTATCCCTTGCTAAGTTGGGTGAGCACTTAGTGTGTTAAAAGGCTAAGAGGTAACCTAGCCAAGTTAAGCTTATGTTGAAGCTTGGTTTGTCCTTGATAGGGTTAGGTTGAATTGTTGGAAATTGGTGTATGTAATACTTAAAAAGATAGTAACAATTTTACTATTGTTGTGGTGGAGACTGGATATAGGTTGCATTGCACAAGGTAATTGAATTAGGATACATGGTTGAGTC
The DNA here is from genome assembly GCF_000816755.2 of Arachis ipaensis. Classification (NCBI taxonomy): domain Eukaryota; kingdom Viridiplantae; phylum Streptophyta; class Magnoliopsida; order Fabales; family Fabaceae; genus Arachis; species Arachis ipaensis. Next base: position 35,391,968 of record NC_029787.2, on the reverse strand, counting down.
ATCTTCTTCTTCTTTCCTGCTCTGATTTTGTTTTCCTGCTCTGATACATGGTGACTCCAAAGAAAGAAGCTGAATGGAATGATGAAGACAAGAAGAAGGTGGAGTTAAATGCAAAAGCCATTAACTCGATACACTGTGCTATCAGTTTCGAGAAATATCAGAAGGTATCTAGATGCAAGATGACAAAAGAGATTTGAGATAAACTCTAAGTCACACACGAAGGTACCAAACAAGTAAACAAAACAATGATCGATATGCTACGAAAAGAGTATGAAATGTTTTCCACGAAGGATGGAGAAACCATTGATGAGATGTTTGAGAGGTTCTCAATCATCATAAACAGCTTGGATGCTATGGGTATGACCCACACTGAACAAACACTTGCGAAAAAAGTTCTTAGAAGCCTATCAAAAGAGTAAGAAACAAAAGCCACTGTTGTGGCTGAGAGCAACAACCTGAGACCTTTAACCTATGATGAGTTGATAGGAAAACTTCTAGTATATGAAACCACACACACCAGTCAAGACACAAAGAGAAAAAGATTGACCCTAAAATCAAAAGTTGAGTCATTGGATGATGATTCCAATGATAGTTTTTCGGATGATGAAATTGTCTTTTTTTTTTTTGCTAGAAGATTGAGAAGGCTAATGAGGAGTAAAGGCAAGTACAAGGGATCAAGTTCAAAGGAGCAAAAAGGGATCTAAGTAAAGTCATCTGTCATCACTGTAAGGAGGCAAGACACTTCAAGTTCAACTTCCCTAAGCTCAAGAAAGAAGAAAGTGCTTATGACTTCATGAGAGGATCTAAAAAATGATTCTGATAAGGATGAAGACTCCGAATATGAAGCACAAGTCTGTCTAATAGCTGGTCATGATCAATTAGATGAGGTAAATTACTTTAATTTGTCCATTGAAGATTTATATGTTATTATTGATAATCTCACTCATTATTCTGAAAAATTGCTCAAGTCTGTCTAATGGTTGTCACCCGTACAGGCTGCTTTTGAACGAAGTTGAAAACTTGATAACAAGCCTGCAGAAAGTTGAGTGGTGTCATGCCTTGAGAGAAGCTAATAGTGCTACGGACCTAATGGCTAAAAAAGGACAATATTTACCTCCTGGAGTTCATTGCCTCCAACGAACATAGTACATTCTTTGGAAATGGATTTTTCTAGCACTTTTAGATTAAGAGGAGATTAGCTGTTTTTTTTTTTGTGTGTTTGTTTCCTTGTTTCGGTCCCTGAACCCTACTTTCACCAGTTTTTTTTGTTTTACCCTTTTATTTTTTTTTCATAATTTTTATTCTGTTATCATGCTTATTAAACAAAAAATAATGTTTATGAGCTTGCAATTAATAAGCATTCATTAATTAATCTATCTATTTTTATTATATAAAAGTTCATACTAACTTTTTTTATGTTGAATTTAAATCATGTTTTCTTTTTTAATAATGTCATGTAGCAATTTTGGTTATTTGGCAAAGAAAAAGTATTGGGGAC
>NC_029787.2:35386842-35390356 GCF_000816755.2 Arachis ipaensis | reverse complement strand
TTACTCTTTCATTTTCATTTTCACTCTCAGAAACCTAATCTCTCTCCCAAGCCCCCTACGATGCCCTCTCTCCAAAGACAGCAGCCGCTTCGTTCGTCCCGCCTCCACCCTAGTCTCCTTGCATTTGTTACCACCGCCTCATCCGCGGTTCATCCAGAAAAGACAGCCAGCATCGCACGTCTGCTTCACTGCCATTGCGCCCCTTCAGCCACCCTTCTTCGCGTGCAGCCAATCTCCCACTCACCGCCTATCCACCACGCGTCCTCCATCGCAGCTGTGACGCGTCCTGCCTTGCCGTTGCACCATCCAGAGTTCAAATTTGAATCAGGTACAGTCACTCAATGGTTCAATCTCCCTCTTCAAATTTTTTATTTGTCCAAGTATGTGTTTGATGTTTGAATTTTGGAGGATCAAGTATATTCACTGGTTTTGGAATTTTTGTTGGTTTTATATGTGAATCCACATGTGTATGGTGTTTGAATTTTGGAATTATTTTTACTAGTTGCAGACCCAACTCTTTCACACACTAAGGAGGCTCGTTGCAGTAAATGCAACCATGGAGAAGTTGTGTTTTTTCAGGTAAATTCTAACTCAATGGCATTGAAGAATTGATTTTTTTATTATTTTATTTGACATTAAATGTTTGAGGAAAAGAGAAAAGAGGGTGTTCCAATCCAATGTTATGGCAATTCCAAATTTTCAATAATTGTCTATCCCATAAGTAGGATTCTGATTTTGCAATTTAGGAATTTTAATCTGTTGTGTGTGTTCATGCATGGGAGAATAATAAGTAGAGTCATTTTGACTCGTTGAAAGTCATGACTTATTTTGTGGATAAATTAAAATCTTGACTAGTTAGGAAAGATTTCAACTTCTATCATCTACTGAAGAACAAAATTTGTCTAAGGAAAGCTTATGAGTGTTGTTGCTTAAACAGGAATATTTCTAGCTTAAACTTCATTTATGTTTGTAATCTAACTCCCTTAAGTTGTAGATTTTTCGTTTTTTGAGGTTTCAGATGTGTCTTCTTCTATTATTTTGCATGTTTCTTTTTTTTCTCTATATTTTGAATGTTTCTATTTTGTAAGTTTCAAATGTGTTTTTTTTTTAGATTTTTTGTTAAAGATTTTGGATTTTTCTTGTTATTGTACATTTGCAGAGTAAAAAACATACAAGAAGAAGAAGAAGACGACATCCGAAAATAGCCTTTGGAGAGTTTCTTATGAGTTGTTGTTTGTGTTTATGTACAATGGAGGGGTTGATGTACTGGGTTTTATGATGTAAAGTTGGGTTGATAGAAAGTTTTTTTTATTAGATTGATATTTTTTGCATTGTAGATGGATTTTATGTATTGTACAATTGAGAGTTGATGTTCTGTTTAGAGGCAACCAACAACAAATAAACGAAAGAAACAACGAGTCATAATATAATTTTTGTATAGCATTAATTTGTTTTTGGTGCAGGTAGAGATTTCAAATGCGGCATCTTAAAAGTACAATATCTATGTATGTAGTAGATTGCCAAAATTTTAATTATTTATTGAAAAAGTATTTCCTATTCTTGTGTAGAATTATCTAATCAAAAGACACCTCCATGTAGGAATAGTTAGACGACTCTCTACCTGTGTTGTACATACTTTTTATGTGATGGTTTACTTAGTCGGTTTTGGTTATTTATGAAGAATAATTATTTTTTTATTATGTACGTTTTTGAAATTCCACAAGTATTAAAATGAAGCGGAAACTAATGGACTATACTATTGTTTTTGTGTGTGATACATTGATAATTATAAAGCATTGAGAATGGGCGAGTCCTGTGCATTTAAAATTGTAACTTGAAATCTAGACAAGTACATGTTATTATATTATGTTATTATACTATTATAAGTTTTTTAGGTTCAAACTTTAAGGTGGATCAGCTCTAGTTATACAACTTATAGTGTTGTACACACGTTCACAAAAAACACCTCCATGTAAAAGACACATGAATAAGAAGATAAATCTACAAAGACACCTCCATTAGAAGACACGTACATAAAAAGATACTTCCTAAAGACATGTCCACAAAAAGATACTTCCATGAGAAGACACATGCATAAAAAGACACTTTCTGAAGACATATTCACAAAATACACTTCCTGTAGGAGACACATTTATAAAAAGGACACTACACCTAAAGACACATCCACAAAAGACACCTCCTGTGGAAGACACATGCATAAAAGACACTTTCTGAAGACATATCCACAAAAGACACCTCCTGTAGATGACACATACATAAAAAGACACTTCCTGAAAGAAACATTCAACAGAAGACACCTCCATTTTAAAGACACATGCATAAAAAGACATATCATCTGAAGACACATTCAACAAAAGTTACCTTTCAGTCTGCGTGGCCACATGCATGAACAAAAACACCCATTAATAAGATTAATGTCCCAACATAGGATTCAAAACCACCATAGACGGATCTTACATGTGAAAACAAAATTCCACAAGAGTATAAACAAAAACACCAACTAATAAGAATATATGAATCCAAAATAAATAATCAATATGTGTAACACAAGGAAACTNCCAAATCATACTTTTCGTGCTCGGTGCTATGAACGAAGTCCTTACCTCCTTATGTTTGTTCCTGGGATGATTGTGTCGCACAACAAGTTGAGGACGTTTGTCGAGGGCCTTCAGTGCTTGATTAATGGCCGAATTATTAGGATCCATGATGATATCGAGCATTATTTTCTTCCTATATTCCTTCAAGGTGTCCTGCATGTAAAATCCATCAACTAGAACTAAGTTACAAGGATAACAAAACATAAATTCATTCAATAGCAAACTGCATTAATGGAGTGAAAAACATTGAGTATTGAATAAAACCAATTAAATTCAGTCGAGAGAAGACACATTCACTCAAGTCACATTCAAGTAAGTTCACCCGAAGACACCTCCATCAAAGATACATTTAATAAAAAGGTCAGATAAGAGAAAAATGCATAAAATCTTTCACCAGGCAACATGAACTGATCCAACAAAAAAATCATGTAACACTTTCAATAAACACAACTTGAACAAAGTCAGATAAATGAATTTACTGACAAATAATCTGAATCATGGAGCAGAGCAGAAAAATCAAATTTAAACTAAAACACTAAAACACTTCTACTTAGAAAAGTTAATTTCATCAATTATCACCCACATGATCTTATACTTAGAATAAATTCGAACAATACACATAAATAAGTACTAAAAAACACATTCACTAAAGACACAGTCAATCAATTTTACCTGAACACACCTCCATCAATGACACATCTAACAAAAACTCAGGCAAGAGACACGAATAAAATCTTTCACTGGCAACATGCACTAGTCCAACTGAAAAATCATGTAACACTTTGAATCAACATAAATTCCAACAATCAATTAACACTTTTATCAACTACCATCCACATGATCCTACAGTCATACTAAATTCAACCAAAACACAAATATAAGTACTAACCAACGAG
>NC_029787.2:35379368-35386811 GCF_000816755.2 Arachis ipaensis | reverse complement strand
GCGAGCGTGGAGGCAGAGCACGCGGAGGGGCCATTTGGTGGCCAACTAGGGAATGCAACGCGCCTTCATGAGAACGGCGATGAGTGACCTGCGTAAGGACCCACAGTGGTGGCGCCGAACTACAATTCCGAGTACCAAGGGTTGCTCACCGATAAAATCGCTAGCGACGCAGGCGTCGAGACCAGTGTTGCTCACTGACAAAAAGCGCGGCCGGCGCTGACCAATGTTGACGTCAGCGATAGAAAACACAACTGAGGATGGAGGGGATAGGTCGGGAGTCGCAGCCGTCGGGGATTGGGGTTGACGCAGTACTGAAACAGTGAAAGATTGTGTTAATTACGATTACTAGTGGTAATTGGTGGTAAATCAGGTTTATTGGATGATTGAGAATGTGCTTTTTTCTACTACAATGGGCTTTGGGGTCCAGCCCAATAGGAGTTGGCAGGAGTTGGCTGGACCCCTCTTGGTTACCTAGCGGAGTTGTTTGGCAAAACTTAAAAATCAATTAATCAACTTTTTTAATGAATTTGCCCTACAACAATGAACTGTCACAACTAATTAAAATTATAACCGCATAATTAATTAATTTATTACATATTATTATTTAATAGAAATATAAAACATTAATGAAATGCAATAAACATTCACATTAAAAATGTCATAATAATAATATTGATCATAACAAATTTTACGTTATAAATATTAATATTTTATACTATTTAACCTACTTATATGTCATACATATGATTCTTACCACTATTACTTCATTCTCAATCAATTTTTTCTAACTCTAATTTCTTTGAATTATTTCTGAACTATAAAGCATCTCAAAATTACACAATAAAATACCATCTTTTAGACAATATTGTCAAACACACAGAAAATTGGTTTTTCAAAGTTCGCATAATTTATCTGTGGAAAATATTTACACTAAATGAAAAAAAGCCCATCTGTTTAGAAATGATTATATTAGATGATAAGGTACAAAATAAAAATGGTGATTTCTTCGATACCCAACTAATTTGAGGGTATTACATACCCTTCTTACATGTTCCAATTAATTGGTGACAAGTGTATTCATTAATTTCAATCAGCAAATAAATTTTTAATTTTAAAAAATAAAAAATAATGAATTTAATACATGTATTAAATACTATATATATACATAACTTAATACACTGTACATACGTTTTAACACTGGTTAAATCAAATCACCATACGTGGTAAACCTTAAATAAATTATTTCAAAGAAAAAAAAAAGAAAAAGAAAAAATTGGTTTTCCTCTTCTTCCCTAACCCTAATCCCCTCAACGGCACCAATTTCCCAGTGAGGCAGCAAGCCAACAACCCCTCCAGGCTCCAACCCCGCTGGCCGTCTCGTCGTCTTCGTCTCGCCGGACACGGTGCGACTCTGACGACCTCCCTGCACATCGCGTTTTGGCTCGTAGCTTCGCAGGTCGTCTTCTTCATTACAGCTCCTTGCTCTGTCGGTGCTGTCATCGCTTCCTGTCCGTCACTGCTGCCTCCCCTTCGCCAGAGTCTGCTTTGCCGTGCTCAAACAGGTTGGTCTCCTACTCTCCTCACTTCTCTGCGTTGGTGAAGTGAAAGTGTGAAACCCATTATCTCTGTTTTTTTTGTTATTCAACTGGATTTTAATTTAATTAAGTGAGTGAGTAACTGATTAATGATATTGAATTGTTGATTATGAATCTGTTTATATTATATTGTTAATGGCAGATTGATGATGTTTATGTTATATTTGTTTATGAATCTGATTAATGATGTTGAATTGTTTATTCTTGGCTATGTAACATACATAGGTTAATGGCAGATTAATGTTTGTTTTCTGATTATTAGTGTTTATGGTTGTTTTGTTGGCATACCAAACTTTATGCCATATTCATCCCAGCCACTCTTCACTGCTACACAGTCATCTCCAGAAACTATATATCAATCTTCAATTCTGGTGTTTGTGCAAGAATCTAAGAATAGGAAAAAAAATCAACAAAATGTAAGAAAAAAAATTTATTAATCTATATTCTATATGATTTGTTTAGGCACTCTTAGTTTGTTGTTTGGAGACGGAGTAATATAGTCTCAAACTCTACTGGGATGATTTAATCGATAGTCATATAAAAAGTTCTAACGTTAAAAAAAAATTAAACATACTTGCTGTGTTTTCAAGATGCTAAAGCAAACACTCCCTTAATAGATAGATGCATGATATTGAATCTGTCATGTGATTTGCTTCCGGCGTTGAAGCATAAGAGAATCAAGTGCCTCATAACTTGACCCACCTTTGGCCAACGATTTCAATGCACTCTCTTTGACCTCTTTGACTCTCTTTTTCACTGCCTTCCTTTCTTCACCCTCCATTACAACCCCTCACCACTCTCCCTATTAATAGTAGTTGTTATTTTGTTGGTGTCACAAAAGTCAAAAACTCAAATGTGATTTTGAAATGCTTTTAAGACTCCAATTTGAATAATGTGAACATATATATGAACTAATAACTATATCACAAGGATAGGATTATTATTATTATTATTATTACCTGCTGTAAGTTGGATGAACATGCCATGATCGTGAATTCAGGAGTGTTAGATTTGAGATTTGAATATTGTTCGAGAACATTAATTCAATTGTAGTAGTACGACTAATTTTATGGATTGTTATTCTTATTGTGTTAAATTAAGATACTATTGTAGTAGTACTAACTAATTTCATGTCTATTTTTGTATTAGTTATCTTTAGAATTTGAATCTTGGTTGTTCTTAAAATGTTGGTGAAGATATTATTTTAAATTTTTTAAGTTTTTAACTATTTTTTATTTTTTATTTATGTGGGAACAGTTTTACCGGTTCAACCAGTGATTTATCGGTTGAACTAATAAATCAGTGAACCAGTAGCCCGACCGGTTTGATCACCGGTTCGGTTCTTACAACTATGAATATAGTTTTTAATGGGAAGTTTTGAAAAATCTAAGATGCTGTTTTATAACTTTGAAAACTAAATATTGCTTAAAACTATCATCATGAACTTATAAACAACTTAAAATTAATTAATACATAAGTGCGTTTATTCAAATTTTTCTTATGTATATCTACATTTGTTTACTATTAGTTAATAATTTTTTGATTACATTGATTGATTGTGTATTATTATTTATTGTGATAATATTTTTTTTTACTATTCAAAGTTCCTTAGATGCAATTGAATAGTAGTGTGCTCATACATTTTTTTTTACATTTTATGTTAATAATAGACTTACAACACAAGTATGGGGAGCGTTCACAAAAATTCAACAAAGAGTTCTGTTGAATTTGATGATTTGAGTTTTGAGTATAGTGGTTCTAGTGAAGAAAATGATATAAATATATCTCAAAAGAAGGGTACAATTGATGAAGCTATGAAAATGGTTGATCATGGAGATGGATTTGGTGAAGTTGAGAAAAAGTTAACTGAGTTGACCAAGGATGACATTTGGGGTATTGAGCAAGATAGTGTAGAGTAGTGTGTTTAATTCTACAAAAATTATGCCAAAGTACATGGTTTTGTTGCAAGGTGTGATGAAAAGGGTTATGATTTTAACAGCAACCTTAACATGAGACAAATGGTTTGTAATAGAGAGGGTACACGGAGAAAGAAGTATCTGGAGATGGAGAATAGGAAAAGAGACCACAGGCCGATAACACGTGTAATGTGTCAAGCCAGAATTAAATTTCACTATAATATGAAATTGAGGAAGTGGAAAGTCACTGCATTTGAAGAGACTCACAATCATGACCTTATCCCACCTAAATATATACAATTTGTCTCCGCATATCGCGTAATGACCGAGGCCGACAAAGCACAAGCCAACAGTCTGCATGATTATGGTGTGAGAACTTGCCATATAATGGGGTTCATGTTAAAGCAAAAAGGAGGACCTGAAAAAATTGGTTTTACAAAGAAGGATTTGTATAATCATTTCGACAAACCAAAGCGTGCTAAAGTTAAAGATGGTGATGCATATGCAGCATTGAGTTACTTGATTTCTAAGGCCGATGAGGATCTATTGTTGCAAGGAAAATTTACTCTGAAAGATAATAAACTTGAAAATTTAGCATGGGCTGACGGAGCTAGCATAACCGATTATCAATGTTTTAGTGATGTACTAGCATTTGACACAACATACCAGAAGAATAAATATAACAAGCCATTAGTTGTCTTCTCAGGAACTAACCATCACGGTCAGACATGCATATTTGGTTGTGGCTTGCTAGCAGATGAGAAGCATGAGACATATGTATTAGTTTTGAAGATTTTTCTTGAAATAATGGGTAATAAACATCCAACAACAGTGGTGACAGATGGTGATCTTGCAATGAGAGGAGCAATTAGAGAGGTGATGCCAAATGCAACGCACAGACTTTGTGCGTGGCATTTACATCGCAATGCGTGTGAAGCTATCAAAAATTCTGAGTTTCTTCATGGATTGAAGCACCTTATGTACGGGATTTTTTTTCTGGATGAGTTTGAAGATAAATGGCATCGCTTAGTATCAAAATTCAAGCTTTCTGAAAACGAATGGGTGAAAAAAACATACGAGATCAAAAGGATTTGGGCTTCTACATATTTGAACGACACGTTTTTTGGTCAAATTAGAACTACGTCACAATGTGAAGGAATTCATTCGTTGATAAAGCACTATATTGGTAAAAAATGTTATCTTTTGTATTTGATGCATAATCTTAACGAGTCAGTGAGGCAATATCGGACAAATGAGCTATTATCTGATTTTAAGTCATTGTTCTCAAGTCCAGTTTTAACTACATGTTTCGAAGACATCGAAAAGGAAGCAGCCAAAATTTTTACCCATAATATGTTTAAAGAGGTAAGGAATGAGATACTAGAAGCGAGTAAACTAAACGTTGTCGGCCATTCAAAGAATGGTAACAAAATTGAGGTGAGAATGAACAAATATCAAGAGCCGGCTATTGAATATAAGGTTCGGTATGATAGAAGCACTAACAACTTTGCTTGTGATTGTCGATTATTTGAGAGTCGTGGTATCCCTTGTTCCCATATTTTTTGTACTATGAGACATGACCATATTAGCACTATTCCTAATACTCTTATTCACAAGAGGTGGACGAAAGATGCTAAAAAAGAATACATTAGTTCACTTACCGCTGAGGATATTGAATCTGAAAAGATTGCTGGTGTTAGGTACGGTGCTCTAGCGACGCTTTGTTTTACACTATGTGATAAAGCATCAAAACATCGAGATGACTTCATGGAGATCAGAGAAGACATTTTTGGATTGATTATGAAACTCCATAAAAGACACAATCCAAATGAGAAGCTTCCTTCTACCGCCAACTTGGTAGGTGACCCAAGTGTTGTGAAGACAAAAGGAGTCCCACGACAAACAACCAAGACTGCTAAGGCCCGTAAGTATTCGCATTGTAAACGGATTGGTCATACGGTTTGTAGGTGTCCAAAACTATATGGTGGAGAATGCTCACTAAGTTTGAACGAAGAAAAATTGAATACTTACAATGACCAATCAAGTACAGAATCAAATGGTGTTACGGTAATATCTATTATTAATTTTTCTTTGTTTAGGGTACATTCTTTTCTGTACTACTTAGTTCTTTTAAAATTTATGTGTTGTTGGAATATATTGTATTACAGGATATGTCTGATGAGGAAACAATACACCAATGTAATGAAAAACGTAGTGATTTATTTGAAAATATCCAGAAAAAAGTGAATAAGCCTCATGTCCAATCTACAGAAGTTCAAAGCAACCACTACAACGAAAACAGAACAGAAAAGCCTAGTGCACAAACAAAAATAAATGCACCTGAAGCTGCTTCTGAGGTATATAACTGCGTATTATAATATAATTTGAACTGCAAGAAATTTTTTGATAGTTTTTATAACTTTGCATGTAGGACACAAAGAAGGATAGAATTTCAAGTGTCCAAAAGAGTAATAAAAGAAAGCGGTTAGATAATAATCACATCGAAAAGGTTAGTTTGCCTTGTTGTATTCTCATGTATTGATGCAATAATGTATAAAAAATGTTTTTAATAATTTATTTTTTTATATTTATTTAGCAGAGTAGAAAACCAAATAAAGAAGATCATCAAGTCCACCGAAATTGGAACTTATGGTGCTATATCCTCTACAAAGGGTATTGAGAATTTTCAATACATGAATGGATTACCTATGTACCCCAGTTTTAATGGATATTCCATGCCACCTTGTTATTCATACAGTGGAGGTGGAACACCCATGTTCCAGATAAATCCATCACATGCTAATGTACCAAATTACTACTATTATTGGAATGCAAGAGTTCAAGATTTTAACAAGAAGAAGAATTAATGCATTCGTCAATAATTATTAGTTGTGACTTGTGTTCGCTATGGAAGTGTATTACTGTACTCCAAACAAATTTTATGTTTTGCCCCCAATTTATTAACCATCAATATTCTCTACCTTACTCTCTGTCTGTCTTTCTACATAATTTCATTTGGTTGAAACCCTTTGCATATGGCAGCTAGTCCAATTGCATGTTGAAAAACATGTTCAATGAAAATTTTTTTGACATTGATAATAGATTTTTATGATTGAATCCATATCTTATCTATCAATACGATAGTTTTTATATTTATTTGTGGTTTATCACTAAAAATAAAGTTGTTTATTTTCATAATATAAGTGAAATAGTAAAAACTTAGAGATGGTCATATGAAGAAGATAAAGAAATGCTTGAAAAATGTGATTAATTCCATGGGGAGAAAGCCTTCAATAATTAATTCACAATAAACTAAAAACATGAAAAAGAATCATTACAGTTTACAAATTCCTAACAAATAATATATTTTATTAGTGAGGATTAAAAATACAACTTTGTATGATATAACATAAAAGTAATAAAACCAGGAAAACTTGCTATGTGGGTAAAGTTTTAAAGAGCATTGATATAAATTATATTTCAAATTTTATGTGCTTAATATCTTTTATTATTGATGTAATTATTAATTAATGTTTTAAAATACTATGATACTTGGGCTTCTGGCCGTTTAAAAGTAAACTAAAATTATTTCTAAATAATTTAATTATATTTAATAGAATATTATTTTTTAATTAGACGGTATAAAAAATGTATGCTGAATACCTTATTCACAATTAAATGAAGAGGATGCAGAAGTAACTTTTGGACGCCTCTTCTCATCCTATAGTATGTTTTCTATCTTTAACTCATTCTTTTCATCTTCCGTCTTTCACCCCATAGTAAATTTTCCATCTTGTAATCACTCCTTTCATCTTCCGTCTTTCCTTTTTCTTGTTACAGAAATATGAGAAGTCACGCTTTATAAAAAATTACTTCAGAAATAATTGATGCGAAACCCATATACATGATGACCTTTCATGTATCCAGTTTCC
>NC_029787.2:35372180-35378609 GCF_000816755.2 Arachis ipaensis | reverse complement strand
ATCTCTAGAGCTACCTTACCAACTTGGTTTTAGATTAGACAAACTTAGGAAAGGAAAAAGAATGTAAGTTGCCCCTAAGAAAGGTTAAAGTTAAAGATAATGATATTGAGAGATATAGTAAAGAAAGAAAAATGAGGAACAAGGAATGAAATAAAAGTTGAGAATTATATTGAATGGGCCTTTGTGCCAAGAGCTAATGCGGAAGTGCCCGCCTAACTAATAGCCTAAGATTGTTAATGCGGGAATGCCCGCCTAACTGATAGCATATTATATGTTTAATTGAGTTTTTGTGCCAAACTGCTAATGCGAAAGGGCCCGCCTAACTGATAGCTTGAGATTGCTAATGCGGGAATGTTCGCCTAATTGATAGCACTGTTCCTTACTGTGATACACATTGAACTGTTATTATAATGAGGCCTAATTGACACGGGTAACCGTGATGCCAAGGTGTCTAATTGACACAGTAAAGGGACCATATTCGGGGTTCACTCCGAGTAACGTCGGGTTGCGGGTAGACAACCGACGCATGAGCTCATGGCCTGTGCTAGGAACAGGCATGCATCATCTTGTTTGCGCATTTACATTTGATTGCGTTTGCTTTATTGTTCATTTGTGATTGAGCTGTTGTTTTGGTGATTTGCTTGTGTGCTTGATGAATATTTTACTTGTGTTGTAGTCTTAATAATGTATTTAGGAATGTTGTTTATGGATAAGGAACTGTTAATGTGACTGGATTTTTGTGTAAGTAACGTGATTTAAAGAAAGGAATTTAAAACTGTTTTAAGTGAAATTGTTTTTGTGATATGAACTAGCTATTTGTATTTACTCTGTTTATTGCGGCATTCACGTTCCCTACTGAGAACGTGTGGCTTTGTTCTCACCCCAAAATTTTTAAAAAATCATTTTCAGAGGTACAGACAGGATGGCTAATTGAAAAGCTACGGACGAATAGAAGGCTTGTTTGGCTAGTTGCTTTTGGGTTTATTTTCCCTCGCCCTTGATGTTGAAAAGTGTTGTATTTTTACAGAGGGGTAGGTTGTATTTAAGTCTTGTATGAATAATTATTATGTAATCAAAAAGCCCTTTGCATATGGCAGCTAGTGCAATTGCATGTTGAAAAACATGTTCAATGAAAATTTTTTTGACATCGATAATAGATTTTTATGATTGAATCCATATCTTATCTATCAATATGATAGTTTTTATATTGATTTGTGGTTTATCACTAAAAATAAATTTGTTTATTTTCATAATATAAGTGAAATAGTAAAAACTTAGAGATGGTCATATGAAGAAGATAAAGAAATGCTTAAAAATGTGATTAATCCCATGGGGAGAAAGCCTTCAATAATTAATTCACAATAAACTAAAAACATGAAAAAGAATCATTACAGTTTACAAATTCCTAACAAATAATATATTTTATTAGTGAGAATTAAAAATACAACTTTGTATGATATAACATAAAAGTAATAAAACCAGGAAAACTTGCTATGTAGGTAAAGTTTTAAAGAGCATTGATGTAAATTATATTTCAAATTTTATGTGCTTAATATCTTTTATTATTGATGTAATTATTAATTAATGTTTTAAAATACTATGATACTTGGGCTTCTGGCCGTTTAAAAGTAAACTAAAATTATTTCTAAATAATTTAATTATATTTAATAGAATATTATTTTTTAATTAGACGGTATAAAACTGTATGCTGAATGGATATGTCACAAATAAATGAAGAGAATGCAGAAGTAACTTTTGGACGCCTCTTCTCACCCTATAGTAAGTTTTCTATCTTTAACTCATCTCTTTCATCTTCCGTCTTTCACCCCATAATAAATTTTCCATCTTGTAATCACTCCTTTCATCTCCCGTCTTTCCTTTTTCTTTTTCTTATTACAGAAATATGAGAAGTCAGGCTTTATGAAAAATTACTTCAGAAATAATTGATGCGAAACCCATATACATGATGACCTTTCATGTATCCAGTTTCCAAACTTCCTATAAATGGATGAAATTATTTTCAGTTACCACCATGGAATTCGAATGTCTTACATTCATATATGCATATTGCTTTTTCTACTTGTAATTATGTCTTCAAGAGGAACTAACAACTCCAGTTCAAAAAAAGCCAAAGCTGAAAGCAATCACACACCTCAATCACCATCTGATGACATTGGGAAAAATCTTGGCAGCGCTCAACAAAAATCAAATGTAACAAAAGCACAAGTGAAGAACACTCTGATGGAGGCCATCGAAATTTCGTCTAGGTTGGAATACACTTCAATTGATTCTATGAATTTTAAATTTTTTTCCGTATTTTTCTTAAGAATTTTGATATTTATTTATTTATTTATAATGATTTTCAGTCTCAATGAGGGCGTCAAGACGGTAGAAAATAAGGAGGAATTAAAATCAAAAGTGGATGTGCCAGGTGAAACCATCTTTAACAAGGTGATCTCTAATCTCTTCTCAGATTGTTATGTTGAATTCACTAAGTATTGGTCAGTCTTCAATTAATTCATCTGACAATTAGTTGATTAAACGTCTATAGCATTTCGTGGAATACTAATGTAATCATTTTCTTATCATTTTTCAAATATTTTTTAGGAGAATAAAGGTGAAAAATATGATGCGCTCAACTCACAAATCATAAAGATGCAAGAAGTTGTCACTAACTTGCAAAACATGGCCTCTGTCAATCAATCTATGATGCCAATGATGCCTTACTTTCACCCCATGCCGTCACAATTTTATAATCATTTGGGAGGATTTAACCCAAGCTCACCTCCTTATCCATCGCTTTCAATGCCAATGACCATGTCTCCATATGCAAGTCCCTTTGAAAACCTTTCTTCTGAGCAAGCCATGACAGACACGATAATGAAAAAGTTGGCCACTCCCCCGGTTAAAAAAGCTTCTTTTGACAGAAAAAAATCTATTCTCGGTGTGAAGAAGACTAATCCTAAAATTTCTAGAGCCCAGTCATCCAAAAAAATACATGATAAACAAATTTGTGTAGTAGATACTCCATCAACTGATATTGTCAAATCATTGATGAGTAATGCATCTCCTACTGGTTATCATATAAATCAGAGGATTCCAGAGTTTACAAAACTCCAACCGAGAAATCTTGGGGTTGAAGCTCCATTTGTGAGTGTCAATTGCTTAAGTTTTATTCATCCAAACACTTTTGAAGATTTTTTAATTCTTGAGTTATTTTAAATTTGGAGGCTTAATTTTTGTTACCTTTTATTTTTCTTAATATTGGCTACCAGTATTGTTTGCACCGCCAACTACCATGGAATTAGATGACACTGAAATCATGGTTGAAACCTACATCTTTGGAACAAATAAAGATAATGAGTTTGGGAGGTAACTTATTTTGAAAAAATATTATCTTTGTACTTGTCATCTTACGATCGTATTAGAAGAACAATGATAAATTATTTTTTTTTATATTTAATCAATTGTAGGCAAGAGATATATATTAGCAAAAGGATGCAAATTTGATGCAACCAGAGATTCTTTTTTTAACTTAATTCCAAAGGGTTGGATTGACCAAACTGTAAGTTATTTTAGTTGATTTAATTTTGGATACCAATCCAATCTCATGATTATTACCATTATCTAACCATGTTTAATATGCATTTAGATACTGGACGTATATGTTCATATGCTAAATGATGAGGAGAAGACTACTTCCGGAGTTTTAAGACATTAGTATATGTCCACAGTCTTTTCGGTAAGCCACGTGTAATTTATAATAAATTTTTTAATCAACATTTCAATAATTATCAATATTTGTCACACTTGCTTGTATAACGTAATATAAGTGCTCCAAATGCTTATATTATGTAAATAAGTTGAAATTTTTGCACCAAAAGAAATATATAATTTTCATCCTTATTCTGTGCAATATTTATATGTAATATTAGCTTGGCAATTTAACATTGACAAAATTATATTCTTCACATTGTATAGCAAATGAAATTGTCGGGAACTATCCCAAGTAGTCAAGCTCGAGAGGATTATAAAGAGGCATTTATGGGCAAAGTGGAAGTCTTTAGAAAGGTAAAATCATATGATATAATTTCATCTCTACTAAATAAATATCTGTTCCTCTATTTGTTATGCATGATTAATAAATAAAATAATTATCTTTGGTTTGACAACTTTTTTCATCAACATGTAAAGTGTTGAATCTTGTGATAATAAGTTTGTTTTGGATAATAAGTCTTTGGTTTGATAATAAGTGTAAAGTTGGCTTTTTCAAACGTTGCAAAACAATGCATCCTTTTCTTATACAACTAATTGAAGGAGTGACTAATTTTTAACAAATCAAATTTATAACTTCTTCATTACCTGCATGTCATGAAACTATCATTAAATAAAAATAAAGAAACCTCAAAGATATAATTTTGTATCACAAGTAATTACAAAAGCTCACATCTACAATAATTTTAACTCAACAATGATCACTATTACATAACTAATTTAAACCCGTATATTCAAAGCAATTTTTATTCAAGTAAATATTACAAAATGCTTCAAATTAAGTGCTCTGTTTCTGGTAAATTTGTGTACCAATTTTTATTGATTGGTTAAGCTGCTCGAAATGAACATCACATCTATATAATCAAGTATAAACTAATAAATCATAAACAGGAGATTATAATCATCAATACCGAAAATTTTATATGAGCTATAACCTGTATCTATGTTGTACGATTATTAAGAATTGTTACTATTAATTTTTTTTCTACTACTCTTTGAAGTACTCTTTGTTTCTGTAATTCTAAATTAATGAAATAGTATTGCTACTGAAGGAGAAAAAATTGGAAAAAGAAAATCAAAGATAATAGGCTTCAAAATAGATTATGTAAATGAATATGCCTCTAAACTATCAAACTAAATTCTGAACTTGCGGATTGAAGTATTGACAAGGAATAATTTTGAAAATTTATATTCAAAAATATTTTTAAACAACACATATAGCACAAATAACTCTAGCAGCTATATGTATCTACCAAAACGAACTACTATACGAAGTATCTAATGATCATTCAAGCATTTAGTCAAATTGATAGCAGATTAAATAATAATAATAATAATAATAATAATAATAATAATAATAATAATAATAATAATAATAATAATAATAATAATAATAATAATAATAATAATAATAATAATAATAATAATAATAATAATAATAATAATAATAATAATAATAATAATAATAATAATAATAATAAGAAACCAATTATTAATATAATTTATATTTCTTTAAATAAATTTATTTTAGAAAAATATTTTTATTATAATTATATTACAATATTACAATTAATATTTAATGAATAATGCATAATTATACTAATTTAAAAAAATATATTTATTATAATTATATAAAATTCATATTTAATACATTATTAAACTACTTATCAATTATCAATCGAAAATATTTTTAATAATAATAATAATAATAATAATAATAATAATAATAATAATAATAATAATAATGGCATCTATAGCACAAATAATTTAAGCAAAAATATTTAAAATAGTTCTGGGCTTGGAACAATGAATAAATAGCAGCATGAACAAGGAAGTGAGGCTACGGCCCGTGAGCATCGAGGGACGAATGCTACCTGTAGAAATGACGGCCAGAGCACAGAGCGCGAGACTTCAGGGCAGAGTTCCGGCGAGAGCAGCGAGAGAAGAGAAGAGAGCAACGAAGCAGAAGACTAGAAGAGAAACAGAGTTGGAGAAGGAGATAAAAATCCTACCGCCAAAATCTCTCCTTCTCTTCAAAACTAGATCTCGGGTCGGGTATTAATCAGTTACTCACTCACTTAATTAAATTAAAATCCAGTTGAATAACAAAAAAAAAAAAACAGAGATAATGAGTTTCACACTTTCACTTCACCAATGCAGAGAAGTGAGGAAAGTAGGAGACCAACCTGTTCGAGCACGGCGAAGCAGACTCTGGCGAAGGGGAGGCAGCAGTGACGGAGAGGAAGCGATGACAGCACCGACAGAGCAAGGAGCTGCGATGAAGAAGACGACCTGCGAGGCTGCGAGCCAAAACGCGACGTGCAGGGAGGTCGTCGGAGCCGCACCGTGTCCGGCGAGACGAAGACGACGAGACGGCCGGCGGGGTTGGAGCCTGGAGGGGTTGTTGGCTTGATGCCTCACTGGGGAATTGGTGTCGTTGAGGGGATTAGGGTTAGGGAAGAAGAGGAAAACCAATTTTTTCTTTTTTTTTTCTTTTAAATAATTTATTTAAGGTTTACCACGTATGGTTATTTGATTTAACCAGAGTTAAAACGTATGTACAATGTATTAAGTTATGTATATATAAAGTATTTAATATATGTATTAAATTCATTATTTTTAATTTTTAAAAGTTAAAAATTTATTTGCTGATTG
>NC_029787.2:35356870-35371744 GCF_000816755.2 Arachis ipaensis | reverse complement strand
TCTAGTGGCTTCCTTTAAAGAAAGGTTGCCTATCGATAATTTTCTATTAAATATTTAAAAAAGTATCTCTATTTTTATTGATAAAAAATTATGAATATTCTTTATATTTGTGTATTTTGTTCTTTTACCAAATGATGTTGATTATTGACTCTTCTGTAGAGTAATTCATTCAATTTGTTAAAAATAGATACACTTTTAATTAATAGTTATGTTTTGTTTTCTATAATTTGTTGTGAGTAGCCTTCATTTATTTATTTCTTTTTTTTTTGTGAAACAATTATGTTTTAGACTTTTCGATTTTTATATATTTAATTTCTTGTATCTTTATTTATTATGGAAGGTAATTTGAACAAGATAGCCTTCCAAATATGAAAGTTTAAAAAAATGATTATTTATTTTTTAATTAGAAAAATATAGTTTACTATTTCAGTCATCATAAACTTCAATAATGTTACCGAATATGAACGAAAGTATGCATGCAAATTATTATTTAAAGTAAATATGATTAAGCTTGTAATTGTTCAAATCTATTTTATTATATAAAAATTGAGTTTCTACCCTTAATGATGGAGTTGACGTGACATGCTTTTGAGAGTGTTTTTCGATTTATTTCTTTTAGTTCTATAAAGCAAATCAATTATAACTAATTAATGATATCAATTAATTAATTTGATTAGACATTCAAATCTCACAATTAATTATATTAATTATTTGATTTGATTTTATTGGAGTAAATATCAAATTATTTTAGTAAATAATAAATATAATAACGAAATACATGAATTAATTTAACTAGTTTATTTTTTTCAATGTCATCTATTTATACGAAATCATAATGTATTTTTTACTCATTCCTTCTCTTTTCTCTCTTTCTTTCTCTCTCTCTTGTGTTTAGGGTACAGTTTTTATAATTTATTTAATTTTTATTTCTTTTATCACTACTTATACATTTTATTTTTTTATACTTTTTAAAGATTTTTGTCTATTTTAGTTGCTCATTATTAGGCGCATATTTTTTCCTTTCTAGCTTTTGATTAACAAAAGAGATGTGTCTTTTTTACGATATTTTTAAATAATCTTACTATAATTTTGTTTTGTAATATTCTCTTTTATCATGTGTTTAAGGAGTTGACCTAAAGTTATAATATGATATATAAAATTATAGTATGATTTAGAGTATGCTAAAATATTTTATTAATATTTATAAATATACTATTATCTGTATAATTAATTAAATCATCTTATTCGTTTAAGTTTAATTCTATTGAATTAATTATTCGAAATGTCATCGCTATTTCTATTTTTAAAGATTTTTTTAATATTATTTAACAATTATAATAACATGATAATAGTTAAAAAAGGACAGAACAAAAAATTTTTTAATGTAAAAATAAGGCAAAAAGAATAAATTTATTTAATAACTTTTTCAGAATATATATGTTTCTTTTTTATAGATAATTATTGTAAAAAACTCTAACAATTATTAAGAATAAATGATCGTTATAAAAACAATGCCAATTTAAATGATATACAAATAAACCATGCCAAACATAACGTATAATTAAAAAGGTTACTTATGAAAAAATATAGTTTATAACATTTATTTTTTTTATTTTTTAAATTCATTCTAAAGGTTGGGCTTGTACTTGTAAAGGAGGGTCTTGTAAAGGCTGAGGGTCTTGTAAAGGTTGAGGATTACCTTGCATCATTTGGACATTAAATACTTGTATCATATTTTATATATGAAGATAATGCATCCTTCTAACATGATGAATATGTTTATTCTTAATGCTTTCCTTAACAATTTTTACTGATTTTATAGTTTTAATTTGTTGTAAAAATTTTTTGGTTCTGATTATTTTCTAGTTCATCTTTTTTATTTCTACTTTTAATTCCAAAGATTCAGTTATTAATTCTCTTATTTTCCTTTCTATTGTCATTACTCTTATTTTCATGTTTCTTCTAACTAACTTTAAAGATTTAAGCCTTTTATGAAACTCTTTTATGTTATAAGAACAGAAATAACAACTTAAGAAAATAGAGAAAAGAAATATAGTAAACTTACAAAGATAAACTTGTACTCTTATTGCTTACAAAGTTGATACAATTCTTGAAGCTGATTACAAATATTTGGAGAATTTATGAAGTGAGAAGATATAGAAGTAGAGAGAGTTCTTGAGCTTTCAAGTTTTTGATGATCTTGAATGAATGAGGCCTTTGGTATTTATAGACCCCAAATGATTACTATTTGAGTACTATTTGCCGACAGTACTGTTTGCTTTTACTGTTTCATTAAGTTCAATCCTATAGGATCTTGAAAATTATGTAATTATGTAATTATTTATTTTTCATATAATTATTGTATTGATCATTTACATTAATGAGACTATTTTTGTTATTAATATTTATAAATATACTATTATCTGTATAATTAATTGAATCATCTTATTCGTTTAAGTTTAATTCTATTGAATTAATTATTCGAAATGTCATCGCTATTTCTATTTTTAAAGATTTTTTTAATATTATTTAACAATTATAATAACATGATAATAGTTAAAAAAGGACAGAACAAAAAATTTTTTAATGTAAAAATAAGGCAAAAAGAATAAATTTATTTAATAACTTTTTCAGAATATATATGTTTCTTTTTTATAGATAATTATTGTAAAAAACTCTAACAATTATTAAGAATAAATGATCGTTATAAAAACAATGCCAATTTAAATGATATACAAATAAACCATGCCAAACATAACGTATAATTAAAAAGGTTACTTATGAAAAAATATAGTTTATAACATTTATTTTTTTTATTTTTTAAATTCATTCTAAAGGTTGGGCTTGTACTTGTAAAGGAGGGTCTTGTAAAGGCTGAGGGTCTTGTAAAGGTTGAGGATTACCTTGCATCATTTGGACATTAAATACTTGTATCATATTTTATATATGAAGATAATGCATCCTTCTAACATGATGAATATGTTTATTCTTAATGCTTTCCTTAACAATTTTTACTGATTTTATAGTTTTAATTTGTTGTAAAAATTTTTTGGTTCTGATTATTTTCTAGTTCATCTTTTTTATTTCTACTTTTAATTCCAAAGATTCAGTTATTAATTCTCTTATTTTCCTTTCTATTGTCATTACTCTTATTTTCATGTTTCTTCTAACTAACTTTAAAGATTTAAGCCTTTTATGAAACTCTTTTATGTTATAAGAACAGAAATAACAACTTAAGAAAATAGAGAAAAGAAATATAGTAAACTTACAAAGATAAACTTGTACTCTTATTGCTTACAAAGTTGATACAATTCTTGAAGCTGATTACAAATATTTGGAGAATTTATGAAGTGAGAAGATATAGAAGTAGAGAGAGTTCTTGAGCTTTCAAGTTTTTGATGATCTTGAATGAATGAGGCCTTTGGTATTTATAGACCCCAAATGATTACTATTTGAGTACTATTTGCCGACAGTACTGTTTGCTTTTACTGTTTGTCGATATTTACTATTTTGCCGATATTTACTGTTGGCTTTTACTGTTTGCCGATATTTTTTATTTATTTTTTATTTTTTATTTTTTTTACTGAGATCATTTTTTCTTTATAATTGGACTTTTACATTGATTTCATATACAGTTCTTACTACATTTCAAATGGATTTTGGGAGTCTTGATAGTAATGAGTCGGGCTGGACTGGACCTCTTCGTCTTCTCCAAGAGGTACTGTTTATATTGCTTGTAGAGAGTTTTGGATATCTTCCTATAAGGTTGCTGCCGCTAAGGCTGCCATAATTTGTCGCTTCTGCGCTAAGAATTGGGTCTCTTTTTTATAAGTTATTTGTTCATTGGTGGTGCTTGAGGCTGTTATTGCTGGACGCTTTTGTGATATTGTTAACCATTGATCAATAGCTGATCTTCTTAGTAAATTTATATCATATTTGTTCTACCATTTTATTTTTATTACTCTTACCAAATATTGTATGCTTGGACATTCTTCATATGCTGCTGAATCATATTCCCATGTCATAATCCAGCTTATTCCCATGGCTGCTATGAATGAAATAAATTTGTACTATTGTAAGAATGATGACTTGCTTTTAAAATATTCATACGCCATGCTGGCTTCTTTTGGGAAGAAGGCTTCTATCGGTCCAAAATTCTGGAACCATGATTGGAACCATTTGAAAAACTGTAATGATATTCCCTTTCTGAACTAAATGAACCAAGAATGGGACTTGGTGATAAAAATAAGATATGATTCCAGCCTTCTTGGTAATTATAGTAGGTATAGTTCTGACGTTCAAATTTTAACGAGAAGCTTTTAGACTGATATGGGGTACTTCCCACTCTTGTAAAGATAATATTTTCATGATTTTTATTTTTGAATAAATAGGCTGCTTGGTGTTGGGATCTCTATAATGTGTCAATTCAATGGATCATGTGTCTACTAATATGAATTCATAGAATTTTTGAATTTTTGTGGGTTAATATGAATATAATGGAAAGTATTTGGGAAAATAGTCTTGTATAGGATTTTTCTGTCTTTTTTGAACCACTCTTTTTCGATGGTTAATATTTTTATAGGATTAGGTTTTTCATAGTAAGAAAATTGTTCTTTCAAGGGTTGAGTGTTATAGAGGTCAGATGGTTGCAATAATGTGAATTTATTATTAGTAGTAATTAAAGAGTTCTTAGAGGATGATGATGATGATGTTGCTTTTACAACCTGTGACATCTACATAGGTCTTAATGATAATCGTTTGCTGGTACAGCAGTAATAGGTAATTTTCTTTCTTTTATTTGGTCAAAAGGTTGACCATAATCTTCACTGGAGGCTGGTTTTTGTTCCATTCTTTCCCTGCAAAAATTCTCTAGTAAGAAAGTCAGGGAGTGAATTTAATTCTCCTTTTATATGTTCAATAGTAAAATAAAAACATGATAAAATAGCTTGCTATCTTGCAAATATTTGTTTTGAAACCAAATTTTTGACATCTTTTTTCAAAACGCTTGGGGCTGCTTTGCAATCAGTTCTTATTATAAATGTTTTGTTAAATAAATCTTCTTGAAATTTTGAAACACATAATACTATGACAAGTATTTCTTTTTTGACTGTTGGATAATTCTTTTGAGCTTGGTTCCAAATTCCTGAATGATATTTTACTATTTGTTCTTTTGAGCTATTAGGAGGTATTTGTTTAAGAATTCCTCCATATCCTAATTCTGATGCATCTGTTTCTACAATTAATTTAGCCAGTGAATTTAGTATACTTATACAAGGTATTTCCTTTATTACGTTCTTTATTTTTATTATTATAGAAGTCATTTATTTTGTCCACGGAGGTGGATTTTTTCTTAACCTCTTATAAAGAGGTTTGCATGTGACTCGTATTCCAGGTAAGAATTCTGCTACATAATTTAAATATCCTAAAAATCTTTGTAATTGTTTTTTGTCAGTTATTTCATTTGGAAATTTATCTGCAAATTTAATGGCTCTTTTAATAGGTACTATAGTTCCTTGATAAATTTCATATCCTAAAAATCTTACTTTAGTTATAAAAATTTTCATTTTCTTTTCTGATAAAACTAATCCTTACTCTTTTATAATATTCATAAATTTTTCTAGATGATATATATATTGGTTTATTCCATTCGAATATACTAATACGTCATCAAGATATACTATAGTAAATTCTATATGCGGGTAATTTTTTATTTCAATATATATATATATACATAGGTAGTTATTTTCGATGTAAATATAACATGATTAGTTTTTATAATATCTAATTTTACAAATTAAAACATTAAAATAGTAAAATAATCATTTATAAATAGGGTAAAGTATATTTTTTGTCCTTAAAGTTTGACAAAAATTTTTAAAATATTCTTAAGTTTTATTTTGTTTCAATTTTGTCCCAAAAGTTTTCGACTTGCATCAAATATACCTCTGACGGCTAATTTTTCAAAAAATTTAAGATCGATTCAATAACAATTTCATAAGAACAACCCCTCAACACAAGCAAATCAAGCATAATTTTCATGCATTATTGTTATATTGGTCTTAAATTTTTTGAAAATTTAGCCTTCGAGGGTATATTTGATGCAAATCGAAAACTTCTGGGATAAAATTGAAACAAAATAAAACTTAGGGGTATTTTTAAAACTTTTACCAAACTTCGGGGACAAAAAATATACTTTACCCTTATAAATATCTATATTTTTATATAGGATAATGCTACATATTCATATTTTTTTGTTAACCAAGTCCAATTAAATTTGTCTAAGACAACAAAAATCAGTTATGACTAATATTATTTTAAGTTTTATTGTTTAACTTGGTTAGACTTAATTAATAAAAAGACTTGAATGTGTAGTATTTCTTATATATATATATATATATATATATAAGTAAATACTTATTTAGAAATTTACTTCTTATACAATTAGAAGTCAATTCTTATTGAGATTTATAATTGAAAAAGTTCTTTCAATTAATGTAGTTACAGAAAAAAATTAAAACTAATATAAAAAAGATAAATAACACTCTTTTTAGTTAATTTCTAAGAAAAACCCAAATTTCATTTAAATTGAGAATTGATCATTCTAATGACATCTATGAAATTTTTAAATTGACTATGAAGTACCAAAAGTTGAGTAAAAAATTATTATGGGGTCAAATTTAATAATTTAGTGGGGGCAAATAAATATTATTATCATATACTACTCAAAAAAATTTCAAATGGTAGTGGGGGCGATTGCCCCACACTTATGTACATACATCCGTCCCTGGTCTAAAGGGTACTATAAAAGCTGTTTTATATCTATCTTTCTCTTTTACTGCAATCTGATAATATTCTGATTTTAAATCAAATTTTGAAAAGATATTTACTTTATTTAATCTTTTAATTAAATCGCTTTTATTTGTTAAGGGATACCAAATCCATTTTAATACATTGTTAAGAGGCTTATAATTGATAACTAATCTTGGAGCACCTCTTTCTATTTCAGATACTTTCATCACATAGAAGCCTGTACAGCTCCAGGATGATTTTGAAAGCCTTATTAGCCCCTTATCCAAATATTATTGTATTTCTTTTTTACAATATTCTAGATACTCTTTGTTCATATGTATTGGCTTTGTCTTTGTTGGTATATTTTTTTCATTAAACCCATTTTTATATGGTAAAGATATCTCATGTAATTTCCTATGCTGAAAAGCTTTGGGGTTTAGGCTACATAATTTTTTTTTAATTTTTTTTCAATTGCTTTTATTTTATTTTGTATTTCAAGAGTTTGTAATTGTTCTTCTATTCTTTTGTATATAACTTCTTGATTTAAATAGTTGATTTCTCTTGTTTTTCTTTCTATAACATTAATTTAGAGTGGTAGGTGTTGTAAAGTTTTCTCTTGTTTTAAATAGTTAATTTGTTTTGTTTCTTTTTTCATAACATTAACTTGGGTAGATAGATGTTGTAACATATTAAGTTCATGTTGTTTTGGTTTAGTGAGAAATTCAAAATGAACAGGATGATTTGGAATGCGTACACAAGTTAATCTGTCGATGTCGACGTTAAAGAGATATAGTAATATAGTAAAAGGATTTCCTAATATGACTTGATGAGATATATTTCTTGCCAAAAAGAAGGTAGTGGCAAAACACACTTGATCTTTACAAATTTTTTCTTTAGATAATTTATAGTCAATAGTCATTCTATCATTTTCTGCTTTTAAGACTTTTTCTGTAGTTTTTTCATAATATTTTGTAGGTATTAGCCCTTCTTATATACAATTAACATCAGCTTCTGAATCTACCATAGCTATGAAATCAAATTTTTCTTCTCCTATAATTAAGGTTATCGTAGTGAACCATTTTTGGCTTACTAATAAAGTTAGTATATTTATGTAATTTTCTGGTCTCATGTTAATATAATTCTCAAGAATTATTATGTTACTAGTTTCTTCTGTTTTACTAGTACTATTTTGCAGAATTTGTTCTTAGATTTTTATTATATTTTTTTCTTCTATTTTTAGTAATCTATAGTCCATATTGATATTTTGTTATTTTAATTCTGAAACTTCTCTTTTTAACTTTTTTATTTCCTCTTTAAGAGAATTAAGAGAGACTTCTTCTTGTGACAAAAAGTCTAATTGTTTTATAAAATAATCTTCTGTCTCAGAAGAGCCCTCATAAATTGATTCTTCTTCTGATTCTGAGTTGATTAATATAGTTGTCAAAGCATGTTTAATTTCTTTATTTTTTATTTTATTTATCTTTTGTTCTGTTGTACATTTATTAGCGTAATGTCCTTGTTTTTTTTACATTTCCAACATGTTACTTGTTTTTTCTTATTAGAAGATTTTGGTTTTTCTTTAGGGGTTTTATAGGCTTTTCTATAATATTTTTGTTCATAATAAAGGGGTTTATCTATATTATATTTAGATTTTTTTATAAAATCTTCTCTTTTTAACTTTATGTTGACCATTGGGTGCCTTTGCTGGAGTTATTCCATATTGATAACAAAATGTTCCAAGTTCTCTTTTTTCCATGTTAGTCTCTTGTTTTATTTTTTGTTGTATTTTGGTATCTGTGTATACTTCTATTCCTGTTTGTACTATTATATTATGCAATTGTCCAAAGGTTAATGAGTTATAGGGAATCTGGGTCCCAAACTTTGTTTGTAGTTTTTGTAATACTTTTTCAGAGAATAATTTTGGTAAAGCTGCTACGAATCTTTCTTTCCAGAAAGGTGCATGTGCATCATCTCTTATCATAACTTTTGACATAAAAACATCTTTATACCATCTATAATCAGATATGGTTGGACATCTTAAATTCATTAATTGAGTTCCTATCTTATCTTTAAAAGTACTTGAATCTCCTACAAAATTTTTAATAATGGTACATATTAATGTGGATGTAGCATCTGGTGACTGATCATCTTGTTTAATACTATTAATAATTAATTCTTTTTCTTGGATGCTGAAAAAATTATCCCATCATTCTTTTAATTGTCCTGTAAATCCTTGAATTATCATGACTGCTGCTTCTTTATCGAAAGCTTTTCTCATCTTATAGGCAGTTGCAACTATAGTCATATTACAGATTTAATCTAAAATGGCTTGTTCACTTAATCCATCTATATTCCATTCTACTAAGTCTGATCCTGAGAAACTGTTTTGTACTAATTGTGTTCTTTCTTCTAAGCCTATATCTACTGGGGATGGCCTAAGATAATAATTTCTTGTTTTAAGAAAATCTTTTTTATGAGATATTTTATTTATTTATAATTCTTCTTCCTTTTGCAATGTATTAATCGTCATTTTTTCTAGACTAATACTTCTAAGTTTTTCTTTTAATTCTTCAACTTCTGCTTCTACCTTAGATTTTAAACTAATATTATCTAAACTTTGTAACTTATATATAGGTTTTTTTTATGGATTTTTCTATCTTAATGATTTTTTTCATATTTTTCATTCTTCTTAATTGATTTTTCATTATATCTAACATGGTATTAATAAAGTTTAATTGTTCATGTAATTTCTTAATATCTCTTTTTTCTATATTTCCTTCTGCATTGCTATCTTTATAGGGTGTTGCTTTAACTTCTAAGTCTTTTTCAACTGGTATTTTAATAGTTTCTTTAGGAGGATATTCAGATTCTATTACTGATTCTGAGCTTGTTTTCCATATAACAGTTGATTTTGTTAAAGGACATAATTTCTTATTATTTTTAGAGTAATAATTAATGTACCAATCAAAGAAGTATAAATTAATTCTATTTTCTTTCATAAAATCATAGAATAGTTCTCTTAGTCTAATAACTTCATTTTCTGAATAATTGGTAAAATACCAATCTCTTAATGGTTTATTATAATCAGCATTAAAATCTTGTCTTATCCATTCTTTATCAATCTCAAATGGTTCTTCCTTGATAATTACTGATAATACTTGTGATTCCATTGGATCGAATTTCGAAGGTAATTTATATACAGGAGTAGCTATATATGGCCTTGTATTATTAATTCCTATAATACTATCTATATTTTCTATTGACGAATTATTTATAGAGTTCTTATGGCTAATAGTTTCAACACTATCAAGAATTCTTAATGATTGGGATCTATTCATCCTAATTCTAATATCTGGTCCTTCTCTTATTATTTCTCTTAATCTAGTGTTTTGTATTTGTGGTTCTTCAATAACATCAGGTATTACCCATTCTTTAGGCATTCTGCTTTTTAATTCTTCATGTCTTAACCTTCTAGGGGGTTTGTATATTAGATCTTTTTAGATTCGCATGCATAATTATCGTTTCTTCTTTTGAGGATTGTTTTAATGCTTTAAAGTCATAATTAACCTTAGTAATTTTATAATATATTCTATAGATTCTTTCGAATGGATCATATTTCTTATTTATAATTTTCTCATCAGATTGTACTTCCAATTTTAAGGCTTGCCAGATGTATTCATTTTTTAAATTTATAGCATAATTCGGGTAACAATTGAAAATAACTAATCCATCATGACAGTTACTTTCTAATATTCCTATTAATGAATCACTAAAATTTTAAAATCTGGTATCTCTTAAGGTTAATAATATAGAAAGATTTCTAAAATTAGGTTTTATGGCTACCTGTATTAATCCTATATGGATGAAGTTGTATCCTTTACTACTATGTTCTTTTAGCTTATCTTCTTCTAAGATGGTAATAGTCTTATTATTACTTGTTCCTGATTTACAATATTCTAACATATGAATTTTATAATTTCTTCCTTCCCAGAAGTTTCTCTTTTTATATACTTCATCTTTATCTATTATAGGTATATTCCAATTATGAAAACTTTCTTCTAACTTAGCTATTTCTACTTCATTTTTGGTTCCAGAGATGGATGCTTCATCATTATCCGTTTTTATCACTAAAGAAATATTTTTTCCTAGATTTAAACTACTCATCATTCTCAATAAACTAGCCATTTTATGGTTAGAACTTTGTGAGTTACGGAACCACCCTCGTTAACCAACGGATTCACTACCTCACTAGGACTTACAACCGGGACCACGATCTGGGCTGATCAACGTATTAACAATTCTCACTGCTACTTCAAAGTTATAACTATAAAATGGCTAGTTTATTGAGAACGATGAGTAGTTTAAATTTAGGAAAAAATAATTCTTTAGTAATAAAAACGGATAATGATGAAGCATCCACCTTTGGAACTAAAAATGAATTAGAAATGGCTAAGTTAAAAGAAAGTTTTCATAATTGGAATATACCTATAATGGATAAAGATAAAGTATATAAAAAGAGAAACTTCTAGAAAGGCAGAAATTATAAAATTCATATGTTAGAATATTGCGGGTATTAATCATTGTAGTGAATGAATATTTATTATTTTTAAATGAATTCATTTAATTTATTTAAAAATATTGAAGGATTCCAATTCTATATGCTATAATTTTATTTTTTTATTAAGGTTTAATTACTCTGTTGGTCCCTATAGTTTCGCAAAATTTTCAATTAGGTCCCTATACTTTTTTCCTTTTAAGTGGGTCCTTGCACTAATTTTTTTTTTCAATTAGGTCCCTCTTAGCAGTAATCGACTTAATTTTATAGGGACCCAACTAAAAAAAAAAAAATTGGTGCAGGGACCTAAATAAAAGGAAAAAAAAGTGTAGGGACCCAATTAAAAAAAAAATTTGGTGCAAAGACTCAATTAAAAGAAAAAAAAGTATAGGGACCTAATTGAAAATTTTGCAAAACTATAGGGAGCAGCAGAGTCATTAAACCTAATAATTATAAAGAGTGAAAAGATAAAATTCTCTTTTTACTTAAGACGTGCAGACTTTGACTATGTTTTTTGTAGGAAGAAGCTTCTTAGGTTCTTTTTCAACATTTTTTTCTTGAAATTTGTTTAATGATATTGTATTTTAATTTTTTTTTATCTGTTATATTCATTGATTATATTAATCTTTGTAATTTCTTTATTTTTCCAAAATTTTCTATGATTTTGTTTTATATTTTTATGTATTTTGATTAATAGTTTTTAAGGGTGTTACTATTTTATGAGAATGATATAACTTGAACTTTGGTTATCTAGGAATTCACTAAATGGCTAGAGTAGTTTCACGTCACGAACCAACAAATGCTAGCAATTGAAATGATAAAAAAGACTAGCCAATCTGGGACTAAATGGAAATCAGTAAAATTTTTACAGGTGAAGATCTGTCCACGTAAAATATACTGGGATAGGGACATAAGTACCCTCTTCAAGGGCCCGTTAAATTCACATGAATATAAATTACTGATTTTTCCTTATATATATATATATATTTCTTAAATTTGGTAATCCTAATTTTTGTCTCCCATTTAAACACTTTTTTTCTTTTTAGACTCATCCTTAGTCTTGATTTTGTATCTATTCTTCCTCTAACTCACTTTCTCTGCCTCTTAAGTTCATCATTATGTTGCTTAGTCTCTCTTTAAAATATTATATTATGTTATTATGTTGGAAGATATTTTTATATTTTTTTTAAATGTTATTTTTTATAATATATTATGAGTTGTGTTGAATTATATTGAATTGATTATTTTATTATTATTATATTATAGTTTTTTTTGTTATTTTTTTCAAAAATTTTCAAAGAATATCCATAAATAATCGTGGGTATCTGCATTTGCTAAGGAGATAATTAAATCGGGGGACTTGCGACGAAGATGGAGAGCGAACGGGGATGAGTGAAGGACGGAAAAAGGAGTCCACCGCCATGCCCACACGAGTATCTGTTACTATAACTAGCAACGAAAATTCAATTTGAGCCGATTTGAGATAGGACACGTAAACTTTATCAGCATCGAATTTTAAGACAATGAACCTAATTCGGATTTAGGATCCTAACAATAGACCTAGGTTGATCTTACTTACTTGACTTAATATTTTGAGTCATTACTGTAATAAATACTATACTATTAAATATGATTATATTTAGTATATATAAAATTAGGTATACTTACAATAGATTTTATAATCAAACTAAAAAAATTCTAATTATCTTTTTTTGTTAATTTTAAATATTATTTACTATCTTATTGAAAAAGTGAATAATAATAATCACTCACATAATTAAAATAGATCATCCTAATATATACATGACACTATATATATCAAGGATTATTATATGTGATAAATTATTTCTTTATTTTTCTAAAGATAATTTATATGTAAATTAACTAACCTTTATAACATACGATCTATTGCATAATTTTCTCCTTTTAATATGGATAAATCGATGAATTTAATATATAAAGTTATTAATCAATTCTGAATTCAAATTTAAATTTAAATTTGTGTAAGAAAATATTTTGAATTTTTTTTCACTAACCAGAATTAATTTTAAAATAAAAAATTATTTTGTACATCATATTATAAAATAGTGTAGTCATTCATTTTTTTAATGGTAATTATTGTCAAATAAAATGATATAAAAATAGAGAAAAAATGTATTCCAATCTAGGAATAATATTTCATTTTTCAATAGAATAAATTATATATTGAATAACAAAAGTTATTATAGTTTCTTTTTACACAAATTAATATACTCAACTACGGTGTTTTGGTAATATTACCAAAAAATATTAATCAATCTAATAGCTTTTGTAATGACATAAATTTATAAGTTTAGAAACTTAAAAATTATGACATAAAATATAAAATTTTAACCGGTATTAACGTTGATCATATTGTTTAATTAACATCTTGAACGAATATGATACTAATAAATAAAACTGTCATAGTTAACTTTTAACAAAGGCAAATCTCCATAAGTATTGCTATCATCAATGAAAATTGTTCTACTTTCAAGACAAATACTATTTTCTTTTACTGTATTTTTCAACTCGGTAGGTCAAGAACTAATCCTTCATAGATTGAAGCTCCATTTATTAAGGGCCTACCACTAGCCAATGAGTTGTTACATACGCAAGGCGGAATTTGAAACTCTAATAATTACTTTCCACTCAATCAATCCAAATAAGTTAAGACAAAAATTAATTCTTTTTAATATTTTTAACATTAAAAATAATTAAATTTTAATTTTAATTATAACTTTGTAAAATATTTATAGTAATAATTATTATATATATTTTTTGTTTAATCTCTTTTAATAAAAAAAATTTATATATTTTTATTAATTATCCCGTACAATATACAGAAACATACACTAGTATATTTTAAAAATAAAAAAAGGAGACAAAATATTTTTCTTTCATTTTTTTCAATTTTCTTTTCTATTTTACACTAGCTAAAACAAACAATAACTACTTCTCCCTCCCCAAAACTTGTGAAGAGATGACAAACTATCAAAAAGTGACGAAAAATATATAGTTTCTCCATGAGAATAAGTAAGTAGTGGATGAACTAATCGGTGAAGTCAGAAAAGCATTAAAGCATTGACAAAAGAAAAGGAAAAAATGACAGAAAAAAATATGAAAAGTACGGTGATTTCACCAAAAGAAAATCAACTTATCCTCCTCAAGGAGGATACCATGGCTCTGATACCATGTTAGAAAGGGGAGAGAAAGCAATGGGAAAAAGGTTTGTGAGTATTCAAGTTGTGTAAAATGATACAATATAGAATGATATAGGTGATAAGAGAATCGAAATAATAAAGACGTAATATCATATAATAAATATTTAAATATATTGAATAATGCTAATTGATCTAATTGATTCTAATTATACTCGAACAATTATATTCAATTAATTGATATACATAATATTACATTGTGTGATACTTAAATATCTAATCAACTCAATTAGTTGATATAATTAATCCATCATAATAAATTGTATTCAATAAGTTAAAAAAAAATAAAGC
>NC_029787.2:35355785-35356789 GCF_000816755.2 Arachis ipaensis | reverse complement strand
CCAAATATGGATGTTTAAAAAAATGATTATTTGTTTTTTAATTAGAAAAATATACTTTACTATTTCAGTCATCATAAACTTCAATAATGTTACTGAATATGTATGAAAGTATGCATGCAAATTATTATTTAAGTAAATATGATTAAGTTTGTAATTATTCAAATACATTTTAAAAATAAAAAAGGAGATAAAAATATTTTTCTTTCATTTTTTTCAATTTTTCTTTTTTATTTTACACGAGCTAAAACAAACAATAACTACTTCTCCCTCCACAAAAATTGCAAAGAGATGAGAAACTATCGGAAGGTGACGAAAAACATATGGTTTCTCCATGAGAATAAGTAAGTAGTGGATGAACTAATCGGTGAAGTAAAAAAAGTATAGCATTGACAAAAGAAAAGAAAAAAAAAATGACATAGAAAAAAATATGAAAAGTACGGTGATTTCACCAAAAGAAAATCAACTTATCCTCCTCAAGGAGGATACCATGACTCTGATACCATGTTAGAAAGGGGAGAAAAAGCAATAGGAAAAAAGTTTGTGAGTATTCAAGTTGTGTAGAATGATACAATATAGAAGGGTATTTTTATATGTGATAAGAGAATCAAAATAATAAAGACGTAATATCATATAATAAATATTTAGATATATTGAATAATGCTAATTGATCTAATTGATTTTAATTATACTCTAATAATTATATTCAATTAATTGATATATATAATATTACATTGTGTGATACTTAAATATCTCTATTTTTATTGATAAAATATTATGAATATTCCTTATATTTGTGTATTTTGTTCTTTTACCAATTGTGTATTTTGTTCTATAGGGTAATTCATTCTATTTGTTAAAAATAGGTACACTTCTAATTAATGGTTATGTTTTGTTTTCTGTAATTTGTTGTGAGTAGTCCTCATTTATTTATTTATTTATTTTTTGTGAAACAATTATGTTTTAGATTTTTCGATTTTTATATATTTAATTTTTTGTATCTTTAT
>NC_029787.2:35340520-35354113 GCF_000816755.2 Arachis ipaensis | reverse complement strand
CCAAATATGGATGTCTAAAAAATTGATTATTTGTTTTTTAATTAGAAAAATATACTTTACTATTTCAGTCATCATAAACTTCAATAATATTACTGAATATGAATGAAAGTATGCATGCAAATTATTATTTAAGTAAATATTGTAATTGTTCTAATTGTTCAAATATATTTTAAAAATAAAAAAGGAGACAAAATATTTTTCCTTCATTTTTTTAATTTTTTTCTATTTTACAACAAACAATAAAATATGGATGTCTAAAAAATTGATTATTTGTTTTTTAATTAGAAAAATATACTTTACTATTTCAGTCATCATAAACTTCAATAATATTACTGAATATGAATGAAAGTATGCATGCAAATTATTATTTAAGTAAATATGATTAAGCCTGTAATTGTTCAAATATATTTTAAAAATAAAAAAGGAGACAAAATATTTTTCCTTCATTTTTTTAATTTTTTTCTATTTTACACGAGCTAAAACAAACAATAACTACTTCCCCCTCCCCAAAAATTGTGAAGAGATGACAAACTATCGGAAAATGACGAAAAACTTATGGTTTCTCCATGAGAATAAGTAAATAGTGGATGAATTAATCGGTGAAGTCAGAAAAATATCAAAGCATTGCCAAAAGAAAAGGAAAAAAAAATGACACAAAAAAATATGAAAAGTACGGTGATTTCACCGAAGAAAATCAACTTATCCTCCTCAAGGAGGATACCATGGTTCTGATACCATGTTAGAAAGGGAAGCAAAAGCAATAGGAAAAAAGTTTGTGAGTATTCAAGTTATGTAGAATGATACAATATAAAAGGGTATTTATAAGTGATAAGAAAATCGAAATAATAAAGACGTAATATCATATAATAAATATTTAGATATATTGAATAATGCTAATTGATCTAATTGATTCTAATTATACTCGAACAATTATATTCAATTAATTGATATACATAATATTACATTGTGTGATACTTAAATATCTAATCAACTCAATTAGTTGATATAATTAATCCATCATAATAAATTGTATTCAATAAGTTAAAAAAAAATAAATCAAGAAACACTCTCAGAAACATGCCATGTCAACTTTATCATTAGATGTAAAAGCTCGATTTTTATATAATAGAATAAATTTCTAGCTGCAAACAGAAAAACGGAGAAAATAATATACATGGTACATGACATGTTTTATTTTGTATTGATACATATTCAATACTAAATTGCTGATATGATAGCTCCAGACCGAATTAGATAACAAACTTCATAGTCTATACCACCTGGCCAAAAGTAGCCGAGGCTCCTGTTTGGGTGGCACCTAGTGCCTACTATGGAATATGGATAAGGGCGCATCTTGCTTCCATCGAATCAAGATCCTCTAAAGGGAAAACGTTAATAAAGTGGTAAATTAAGAAACTAATCATTTCTAAATTAAAATAATGAGACACAATTCATGAAAGGATGAATAACCCATCACTTTACCAACTTTCTCATTTAAGAGAATTCAAATTCCTTCCATCCATGTTCTCTATAATAAGTCTCGTGTGAAAAAGGTTAAAGAGGCAATAACCCAATAACGTTTCTCAATTAACTATTGTCCATGAACTTGGACCATTAATAACCATGCATCAAATGAACAAAATAGTCAAACCTCTGCTCGACAAACAAAAATGGTATACTCAACAGTTTCATCTTTCATGTTTGAGATTCCGTGCATCAAAGAAACAGATAGATGTACACTCATAACCAAAAGAAGAAAAAAAGATGTACACTCCGGAATCAAATAGTTTGCCAATGCGTTGACGATTGTCCTAATGCTGGAGATAACAGGAACTGATTCTCTCGGACACAACAAATGAATCGCCTAACCAATCGGGATCAACTCCTGACGAGAGATTTAAGAGAGTTTACAAAGAGAACTGAATCACTTGTACAGCAGAGATATATTTAATACTAAAAAAGTCTACGCGAAAAACCATTACAGTTCATATGGATCCCAAGCTAATACATTCCTCTAATTTTATCACGTCCCACACCACGCCTATCATCTCTTACACGATCCAAGTACATATCTTGGCGATAGCCTTTTGGCGGTGGGGCACCCCTTATTGGAGAACGGCTTCTCTCTCTCACGTCACGGGCCCACGGACCCCGGTGAGGCAAGAGAGGTGCAGAGGGTGGGGGCGATGGCAATCGCCTATCAAAAACTTTTCTTTCACCAGAGAAATCATCTCTTGAAGGGCGTCTCGGACCAAAGTCCAGTGGGGGGGACCTATCAAACCTGTTTCTCCCCCTGTATGAATCTTCAATGTAATCTATCCGCTCTCTGCGCGCATGAGGAGAATCCGGAAATCTTCCTTCATGCCTTAGTGGTGGCAGATACTCTTTAGGAGCATCCCTGGCAAAACCCCGAGGTGGAGATCTATAGCCATTCATTGCCCTTTCCGGAGAACGGGCGATCGAAGGGCCAGGAAGGCGTCTAGGAGGAGCATGAAGTGGTGGAGGACCAGGATAAGCCCTCCGAGGACTTGCACCACTAGCAAAACGAGGCCTATTACAGCTGTTACAGTGGTCCCGCCTTGCAAAGTTAAGATTGCCACATCTGCAACATCATAAAGCCAGATAAATTTTGAGGGAACGTACTCGTGTGAAGAATATAACCAACACGTAACTATCATCTAACTCAAAATACAACATCCGGAACCTCAAGACTAAATACAAGATATATAAGCGCATGTGCAAGAAGCAATTCCCACTCAAGCAGAAAACATAGTTACCTGGGATCCGGACAGAACCAATCTCCCTCCCTAGGACGCACATTTGGATTATTTCTACTGACGTTGTCCCCTCTAAGTAGTCCAGGATTGAAGCCAGGCCTATCAAAGGCTCTACCGACTGGCCTGCCACCTACTCTCCCTCGGCCATAAGGGGGTGATGGGTCTCGATATCTCCCAGCTTCTCTTGCATTACCATATCCACGATTTCGTGACAAATTATCATAATCAGAACCATAGCGATGATCTGCATCGCTACGACGAACTGGAGAGGCAGAACCTGCATGAGTTCTATGTCCTGGGAAAAGAAAGACAGCACAGTCTAAAAATAAGGAACCAACATGAAGTAAAGGACAAAGTAACTATG
This sequence comes from Arachis ipaensis, assembly GCF_000816755.2. Lineage (NCBI taxonomy): Eukaryota > Viridiplantae > Streptophyta > Magnoliopsida > Fabales > Fabaceae > Arachis > Arachis ipaensis. The sequence continues at coordinate 35,350,972 of NC_029787.2, read as the reverse complement.
CAATCTATATTAAAAGCGTAATATTAGTGATCAGCAACAGCCAGACGGTCTTTGACACTTCATAAGGAAAGTTATCACCACGCAGGGATCTTCCTCATTGTTATGTAAGAAGGTGAAGTGCGCATGAGGTTTACATGATAACCCTTCACTGTTGCTTCCCAAACAGCTGATCCTTGTTAGCAGCGAAGTTAACATGTCAAACGAGCCAGCCAGGATTTGGACTAACAAAAGTATCCATGTCCTTGATACAAGCCAACCCATATCTTTTTCTATCTCAAACGGCTACGTTCATTTACCTCATAGACTACTACATAGTTAAATATAAACTATTTAACCTAAGCATTCTATAGTTTGAAGCTACGCAACTTAATGCAATCTCCTCTATAAAGTAAAAACCAAGTTACAAACCCAGCTTCAAATGAAGTTATTTTCTAATTCCTAGAAAACGCAGGCCCGTGAAGGAAACCAATAATTAGATTTCACCCTTCACAATGTAATCTCACATCCACAAGCAGAATACCAAAATGTACACCATAAAGAAATATGCACCAGTGAACACCAACAAAGCACAAATAATCCCAACAGTTTAATCCATTGTGCCAGAGGTCAGATTTAGGCAACAAAGTTCAGAAATTTGCAGAAAACCATACCAAAGAATGATCCAGGCAGAAAACCCCACCAAGCCAATTAGCAAGTGACACAATGACCATAAGCAATCCACCCCCCGTTTTTTGCTATAAACTATAACCCAAGTAACTCCAAAACAACAGTAGAATGAAATTGAATAGAGAAGTATGTTGCCACCGTGTTAGAAGACATGCATCCATTTTCACCATATCATTGCCCCAAGCCAGCGTATTCTCAATAGGAAAAATCTTAAGGATTAAGCAGAAGATAGAAAAATCCCATTACAATTGAAACGCCCAAATTTGCATGATGATGAATTATTACTCTGAAAAGAAGCCTTTGAAGTAGTAAACAAATATCTGTCTGTACCATCCCTATATAATCAACCAAATGAGGAAAAAAACCCCCCCTAAAAGCAAAATGATAACCACTGGCCACAATCATCGCAAGGGTATTAATATGTAACTGGAATTGCAATTACCATGGGCCCAAAAACAGAACCATGTAACCAGTGACGGTATGAAGTTTATCATTGGTGAACATGTTGTCATGAGGTCAGGAAGGCTTCCACAGAAATAACAGTGCACTCACTCACGGAGAAATCCTTATCAAGGAGCCAAGACCCATCAAAAGACTGGTTACAACTAAAGATGATATCACTAAAACAATTAATAAGAGGTCAGTTTCAGCCCTCTACATGAGTGTCCTGTCACCAAAATTATGTCTCTGTCCTAGATCAAATCTCAGATTCCATTAAACCCCCACAGATAACCCAAACCAAACATATAACCATGGCTCTGCAAAATAAGAACACATGAGACGGATTCTTTGCTGCAAAAAACCCACATGTTCAGCAGAATAGACTCATCCATCATCCAAAAATCTTATAAACCCTTGAATTAAAAAAAATATCAGATCATGATCCAAGGCTTAATTCATAGCATCGTGCCTTCCTCAAGGCCCAAGTTCTTGCAAGCACAACAGAGCTGTAACACACAAATGTAAAATTTATTTACTGGCTGACACTTGACACTCCATAATTGTTAGGAGATCCACATGGTTGACAAACATATTGTATAAACATTAACTCTAATAAAACTCATCACAATATATGGTAGTTTCCATATGATGGGACCCTCACACAAATCAAAGAGAATTTCAACTCACTTATTACACGTGAAATCATACTTAAAAAGTTCTGAGTTCCTGGCATGGGAAAGAAATAACCTAATTCTCTTTAGTTATGAGAACTATATAGGCAGTAAATGAATTCACCTGTGTCATATTTCAACATGAATTTATTTTAGGTTATTGACTAATAACATACCTCCGGGATGCAGGCGAGTATATAACAACAATAGGGTAAATTGTTGATGCCGAAATCAAATTAAATTAAATTAAATGCCTATACAGAACAACGAACCCTAATTCATGGTAGCACGAATCCAAATCCATTAGAAAAGGCCTATCGGCAAAATTTCAACAAGAGACAGAAAAAGCGTCAATGCGTACACAAAAAACATGTTAACCGCACGTTCAAACGTAATTTCTCAGAAGATACAAACACATGATATATCGATCTGAATTTGAAAAGAAACGAAAACCTAAGTCGCAATCAAATTGGATAAGCGATGAAAAAACAAGGAGAGAGAGAGAGAGAGAGAGAGAGAGAGAGAGAGAAGACAAAGAAGGAGGATATTTTTTAAAATTAAAAAATACTATAATAGATATTAATGTAAGAATTAAATTTAAATATTAATTAATATATGAGAATATATTAAATTTTTTAATTTTGATAAACACAAGTTATTATTGAAAAATTTTACCTTAAATGCTTTCATTTTCATCTTTTAAAAACTGTAAGCATAAGCACGTAATTTTTTTGATATACTAAAAATAAAAAATGAGGAGTTTGTGATTTTAAAAACACAAATTGCTCTTAAAAATTTTTTACCAAACCAAGCATTTATGGTTTGATTTAGTAAAACTTTTCGAAATGGTGTTTGTACTTTTTAAAAGTTCAAACTCCACATTTTGTGTTTGGTAAATCAAAAATACCATGTGCTTGTGTTTGCAGCTTTTAAAAGATCAGAATACTTTTGAAATCAGAATTTTTTATTTAAATAAATAAAATAAAAGTAATAATTACCAAAATAAATAATTTAAAAAATATTTACCGATTTAAATTCCTTAGTCTTATCTCGTTTACACTATAAACGAGATGATATTGCGTGTATCTCGTTTACAGTGTAAACGAGATAAGACACATCAGCTGAACCACGTCTATCTCGTCTAGACTGTAAACGAGATAAGGTTGTACTGCGCCTATAAGTATAAGTCGTTTATAGCGTGTCTCTGGGATCCATTTTGACTTAGTCAACCTCTTTCTTCCCTCTTTTTACCCTTTTCTACCATATTTGAGGCTAATACGGTGATGGCACGCCAGGCAGGGAATGACGGGGACATCAACAGACTGAACGAGATGTCGCATTACACCGGGGCGGCTGACTTCGAGGTTAGTTGCGTTCTGTTCGGTTAATCTAAGTATGTGGACATTGTTAGGGTAGTCCCATAGTGACAAGCACTGAGTAAAATGCTTTAGAGATTGGATTGTATGATGAATTTAGAACTGTATTTGGTTGTGTAAAATTGGTATGACTTAATTAGGATTTGCTTAGCAACATATGTAATTTAGAGACATGTGTAGACTAGAGACATAGAAGTATGTTATTAAGTAGAAGTAGCTCTATGTTCTTAAGTAGAGTAAAAAAATTTATGATTATCTGTTTATAAGTTAAAAATGTTTTATTTATTCCACAGAGGCCTCGCCTTCTACTGCCCCGACGAGTTAGCCATACCTTTCCTCCACCGGATGCCATCGTCCCATAGCTGGCTGAGGCCGGATTCGGCGACACAGTGCTCCTCAGGGACTTCACTTTTGACAATTCCCTGATTTTGGCACTCGTGGAGCGATGACGTCCAGAAACGCACACATTTCATCTCCCGTGGGGGTGAGGTCACTATCACCCTGCAGGACGTGGCGTACCACCTAGGCATGCGTGTACACGGGAACCCCGTTGGGAGTGCCTTCGTGACTTTGGTAGGTGGTACGGCACAGAGACGTGGGCCATGGTGGAGCAGCTGCTTGGTGCCAGGCCTCCGGTGGCGGCACAGCAGACTGTGCAGAGGAATGAGTCCTTCACGCTGAAGCTGGTGTGGTTGCGTGATCGTGTCCGCCGGATACCCCCGACTGACGTTTATAGTTGCTGGGATTGTCTTCCATATATCTCGTTTACAGTACATTTCACGTATCTCGTTTACAGTGTAAACGAGATACATGCATTTTCATTTCGTTTACAGTGTAAATGAGATATGACTGAAACATGCAAAATGGTAAAAATTTTTTTAAAATTATTTATTTCGGTAAATATAACTTTTATTTTATTTATTTAAATAAAAAATCCTTTTGAAAGCACTTAAGATAGAGTTTTTTAAAGTTGGCTTGTGCTTTTCAAAATTTAAAAGTCTAATATAACCTCATATTTTAACTAATTTTCAAATTTAATGCTTACATTTATGTCTATTATAGTATTTTTTAATTTTAAAAGCTATTTTACCAAACGTAATTGATGTTGCTTGTGTTTATTGAAAGCTATTTTTAATTTGATTTACCAAACATAAATACTACAACTTTTAAAAAGCCATCTTTTAAAAGTTAACTTTTAATAAGATACTTTTGAAAAGTAAAAGTTTTACCAAACTAAGCCTATATTGAAAAAGCGAGATCAGGCATTTATTATTAGGGTCGCGCTAGTGTACAGATCAAAGTTCATACAGATATATATATTTATTTTCACCTTGTTTCACATGTCGACACGTGTTGGCCCCTTGTTGCAGTATGCAGGTGGCGTGAGCTCATGGAAGGTGCGATGGAGCCAGCTTGGTGGGGGTGTAGTCGAACGGGGTTTTGAACATCCCGCGTTACATTGGAGGGAGGCTCACGACATGGGCCTAGTTTGGGGGGAAAAAAAGGGATGGCAAGCATGCACTTGGGTCTTCGCTTTGACAATGTCATAACATTGAAGGAATCCTTAGGTGCAGTGAGGAGGACCGCCATTGCTAGTGTTATTGCTGCTGCTCTTATCGGTGGCGCGCGGGATCAGCCAGTGGTCGAAGTGGTCCGAGGCGGTGAAGGTGCTGGCCCACTGCGCCAAGCCCTAGTTTCGTCGTGGTAGGTATGGAGTAGGAGACCAGCGATTCGTCATCCTAGTAAGTAAGGAGCTGCCTGGCCCCTTTCCTCATCCATCCTCCATACTTGTAATTTAATAATGGGCACATGTATAGGATTACCTAGAACGTGAATGGTGTCTTGTTATTTGTTCTGTGATTGTATATGTGAGAAAATATACTGGATAAAAAATTAGTTAGGATAAGTAATATTTTGATGTTGGGGTAATTAATTTTGGAATCCAATTGTAAAATTAATTAATATTTTGGAAATAAAATATGTTCGAGGAGGCAAAGAAAACAAGGAACAAGTACTGTAATTAGGAGATGAACAACTATATAGAATTAAGTTTAGTCTTATGCATGATGATTCTTGGTTTTGAAAATGGCTATTACTCTGGGAACTGACTGGATGGTAGGGAGGATAAGGAAGCTTAGATTTTTTGTCTCATTAGGGACATGCCATGAATGAGATTTACAATGAAACTTGTATAGGAGGTATAGTAAGACGTTGAAATGTGAGCGATATTGTAATACATGTTATTGGTTAAAGTCTTTTAATTCCTGTGATTATTAGGTGGAGATGGTGTTTTACCCTTTCGTTGATAGTTGTGCTGAGAACCCTTTTGTGCCGAAGATAGGGTTTAGATTGTTAGTCTTTCTTTTGAAGTTAGTTAAGAAAAGTTACAATTGATGAGCTTTGGTTAGGGTGGTAACACCTCGATAAACCATGCTTTGCATTGAACCCAGAAACAGCTGAATTAAGTTTGAGAAAGAGAGTTGATGGTAGCTAATTTGTTGATGGTTTAGTTATGCCCTTCATTTTTTTTTCTGTTCTTGTGAATGTGTCGATGGATTCACCAGTTATTAACGTTGTATTTAATTATAATGAGTTGCTGTTCATCAATTTGAAATAGTCCTTGCTGAATTCTATCTCAAAGTAGATTCAATGCAGTGGTTGTATGCCTTATTTATGAAAGTGAATATTCCTTCCATTGTATATTTGTGGTACAAGTTTTTAGTGTATATCTGCTACGAATATGAGTTGCATTTCTTTGGTTTGTATGGATTCAGGGCAGAACGTTGCACATCGCTGGTCAAGACTCCGATGGGGGCAGTTCGGATGATTATTCCGGACATTATCGTGGTACTGACGACGAATACGATGATGAGGAGGACTTTGAGCCCTGAGGTGGTCCCGAAGCAAGGGAAAAAGGTGTTGGTGATGGTGTTAATTATGTCTAGTGGTGCGAATGACGAGGTAGGTGGTGCGCCAAGCCGACAAGTCTTTGCGGATGACTTCCTGGGTAGAGAGTTTGCAACGGAGGAGGATGCTTATGCTGCATACAAGGAGTTTGCCAGATTCAGGGGTTTTGGAGTTCGGAAGGGAGATGTAGCTCGGGTTAATGGGGTTTTGGTCAGAAGAGACTTTTTTCGCCATCGACAAGGGACAAGACATCCTAAGCACTATGACCGTCCTGAGCGAGTAAGGGAGGAGAGGCTCGAGAGCCAGACGAATTGTAAGGCAAAGCTGAAGATTTACTACGATGTGCAACATAGCGTTTGGAAGGTTAGAACCATCATGGACGAACACAACCACGAGCTTGCTCCGGTGATGTTCACGCATCTCCTTCCCAGTCACTGGAAGATGAGTGACGGGGACAAGGCACATGTGGATAGTTTCAAGCAGTTTGGGATCGCAACAGCTAAAAATAATGGCTTAGATGGCTGGGCAGTCTGGTGGGTATGGCATGCTTCGATTTATGAAACAGGATTTGTATAACTATGTGCATGGGTAAAGGGTTGTGTAAATATGTGATGGTGATGCAGCAGCAACTATCAGTTACTTTGAGGGCAAGGTGAATGCGGATATGATGACGGTTGCACGCTACACATGGACCAAAGATAATCGTTTGGGAATCCTATTTTGGGTGGATGATGAGATGATGTCGGATTATCAGGTCTTTGGTGATGTCTTGGCATTCGATTCCACGTATCATGCTAACAAGTACAGGAAGCTGCTGGTGGTTTTCTCTGGTTCAAATCACCACAAACAGACATGCATATTCGGGTTCGCGCTACTGGAGGATGAAGAGGTTCGAACTTACCAGTGGATGTTGTTGAACCTGCTGAATGTTATGGGATAGAAGAAGCCCTGTGTAGTGGTGACGGATGTGGACAAGGCGATGTGTGCTGCAATTGCAGAGGTGATGCCGACCGTGACACATAGACTGTGTGGGTGGCACCTGGAGAAGAAATACGTCCAAAGGGTTAAGGACACAGAATTTTGCAAGGTTTTTAAGAAAGCTCTGTATGAAAATTTTGAAATCGACGACTTTGAAGAGTATTAGAAGACATCGGTTGAGTCGCTTGGCCTACTTGATAATAGTTGGGTTCAAAGCACATACGAAACCAGAGAAAGCTGGGCAACGACTTTGACCGGTGCTAACCGGCTTTGACCGGTTCTATTTCTTAAGCTGTTCCAATACTGGACTGGACTAGTTGGGAGTCCGGTCCACCAGTTTTTGCAGTCGAATAGGCCGGTCCAGACCGATTCTTACAACTATGCCGATTCATTTAACCTATCTTGCCTTCCAGCAAAAGCCAAATCGTCTCTTTTCTCCCGGCTCTCCTTCTCTTCGGTCACGTCATTCAACAACGAAGAAAGAAGGAAACAGAAGGTGCAAAAGCTATGGTGGGTTGCAGAACAAAAGGCGTGTTCCCGTATCCATGCAAGAAGAAAGGGCTAATACCAAGAGGCTAGTCACACTACGGTCAGAGCACATCAAAAACTATTTTCCCTCATTTGTGCTGCACCAAGGATCTAAGAAGAAATCTACCAAGTCTCAAGCACAAATCAAGCAACGATGGAGAAATCATAGTCAAATCCGGACAGTAGAAAATCCATGGTCCAAATCCAAACTTCAGACCAAAGCAAAACTCTACGGGCTAGATTGACGAAACTTGAAGAAAAAGGATGAGAGAGAATGGGTAAGAAGCATGCAACAGATTCGGATCTCTCTCTTCCCACCGACGAAGCCATTGCAACTCTGATGCAGGAGAAGAAGACAGTATGAGTTTTGAACTTGCTTCAACTTTGGAAGCTCCACTCTTCTATAATAAGGGTGAACGGCCAACGGTTGAAGGCAAGAGAGTAAGAACAAAACACAGAATTCAGTTCTCATCGTTGCCTCACCTGTTTGAGTTCTTCTCCTTGATGGTTCTCATTTAGTATTTCTTTTTCTCATTTTGGTCTGTCTGAGTCTCATTGAAAAAGGCAAACATGGTGAGGTTTGTGAGAAACTGCCAATGAGAGGTAAAGGGCAGTAAGTTACACTTGGAGAAAAAGGCATAAGATGTTTCAGATTTTGTTTGTACATCTTTTTCTTCATGATCCTGTGGGGATTCCCTTGCAAGTTGGGTTAACACTTGGCTGTTGAAAGCTACGACGAGTCCTAGTCAAATTCAGCGAAAAAGTTAGTCAAATTCCATGAAGATTGCATTTAGTAGCTGAACCAGGATATATTTAGGTGTTACTTATACTGCTCTACTCCATTTCTATTTCTATCGCTCAGGAGAAAAATAGAAAGTGTCTCTCAACACAACACGAGACAAAAGTAAAAAATATCTCCTAACTTCCTTTGACAAGGCAACAAGTAAGATTTAGAAGAAAGGGAGGCTAACATACAGCCCTCGCTTCTTGATGGGATATTTTGGAGGAAAAATAAATCTCTCCCAAAACACACACATGAGATATTCATTCTTTCATAATATGCAACAAATATAGCATAAAACCTCATGAAATGGCATGAATTCATATATGGTTGGTTCAATCAAGAGAAACATGAAAATCTACTCAATTAGCTTGCTTGTAGCTCAAGAAAGTGCATAATTCTGATGAAAACAAAAGAAAAAGACTAGCTAAAATAGGCTAGGATGACTTGTCATCACAACACCAAACTTAAAGCTTGCTTGTCCCCAAGCATGAAAAGATTTATTGAGAAGAAAGAATGAAATGGAAGAGGATGTTCATGCTAGCAGAGTATTATTGATATTTCATGGTGTTTTGTGTGGATATGCAAATACTCACTTCTTATTGACTCCTAGGCCTAGAAAGTCTCCTTCAAGCTTCACAATTGAACCGGTTTTGAGGTTAGCAAAAGTTGGACCAAAAGTTTGAGCCAAAGTTAGGGGTCTAACTTTGGCTCCAACTTTTCATAGCAGCCAGCACAATTTGCTGGTATGAACGTTGGTGCCAACGTTAGGGGTCTAACTTTGACCCTGACGTTGGCCTTGCCTTGTGTGCTAGTGGCGCCAACGTTAGCCACCAAGTTAGGGGGCTAACGTTGGCGCAAACTTTTGCTCCTTCCTCATTGAATTTTCATGTGCCAACGTTAGCCTCCAAGTTAGGGGGCTAACGTTGGCGCAAACTTTTGGTGCCCAGGGGATAAATTCATGTGCCAACGTTAGCCTCATTGGTGCCCAGGGGAGAAATTTTCAAGTTCCAACGTTAGCCTCCAAGTTAGGGGGCTAACGTTGGAGCTAACTTTTCAACCAAAAGTTTGTGCAAAAGTTTGATGCTAACTTTAGGTCCAGCTTCTTGCTTCCTGGTTCAATTTCACTTATTCCATTGTCCTCTCTTCACTCCTAGCCATTCCTTCTTGCTTCAACCTTTCTCCAAGCTTTCTTCACCTATCATTAATCAACTAAACTCATCAAAGCTATGCTCAAAACCATGAGATATTCATTCTTTCATAATATGCAACAAATATAGCATAAAACCTCATGAAATGACATGAATTCATATATGGTTGGTTCAATCAAGAGAAACATGAAAATCTACTCAATTAGCTTGCTTGTAGCTCAAGAAAGTGCATAATTCTAATGAAAACAAAAGAAAAAGACTAGCTAAAATAGGCTAGGATGACTTGTCATCACATCTCTTAAGCACTGATAGCCATCAAAGTTTAATTTTAATACACTGATAGTGTAAAATATTTTGTATAGTCGTTCAATTGCATTCTTACATTTACATGACTATTCATACTATTAATAAAAAATATAACTTAAAGCATCTTCAATTATTATCTTTATCCTCTTGTAGATCAATAACATCATATAAATTTGTAAAAAAATGGCTCTAACAAAAAAAGCCTGTTCTGCCAGGGAACCCGCCACGCCCAGCCAAAGTCTGTCAAAACCCACGGATTAGTCGGGTCAGGCAGAATTTTTAAGTTTGGTGGTGTTAGATTTCAACTCAGACCGTCTTTTTTTGGCGGATTACGCAGGCCAGCTCAACGAATTTCGGCCCATTTGCCACCGCTAACCACAAAATTTACAATTACATACTTATGTATTATCATATGAAATATATTTATTGTCTTAAAATATTTTAATTTGCAAACACAAACCTCAAATCTGATTCAATTTAGTAATAAACCTAAGGACTATAATAAATGTTATTTTTTTCAACCAAAATATTTGTTTTAATACAATGATTAATATTTTGTCTTCTTTTATGGAATATAGGACTTTTACTCTAAATTTAATTATGACTATTCATTTATCTTTTAAATATTTTTAATTATTTTATAGTTT
>NC_029787.2:35288893-35340496 GCF_000816755.2 Arachis ipaensis | reverse complement strand
ATAATATTTAAATATTTTTTGAAAAAATTATTATAAAGAACCGTTAGAGAGATTTTAATTATTAAAAGAATCGTTAATAAAAAATATTAAAAAAATAAAATTTTCTAATATTTAGAGAAAATGACTAATTCTTTTTAAAGAGACAAATATATTTTTAGGTGATTTTTTTATTTATTTCTTTCTTATATAATCATACCATTTTTTTTGGTTTTCCACGACATCCCCCAATTCGACAGGCTAAGGACTAATAACCATACCTTTTTTTTACTTTACCCAAAATCATACATAACTGAAATGTATTAAAACATCATTAACAGGCAACATCATTAACAGGCCCACCCCTATTTGTTCAATGGCCCATTGATTTAAATCCAAATGGCCATTCACTAGTTAAAACGGAGCCCAAACATCAGAACCCATTACACCTTCTCAGCGTGCTCACCTCAGCTGTGCATGCATCAACTTCAAGATGTTAGACAACCTGCAGTAAGCTCTACAAGCTGCTCCCTCGCGCACAGCGTAGTTCCACGTGTCATCATTACATTCAAGAAGAGCAGACATCTTTATCTCTATATCTACTAGTTTTAAGACCCGTGCCAAGCACGGGAATATAAAAGCAACAGCTTCTAAGCATAAATAACGAAATCCCGTTGTGGCAATATTCAACAATAGCATATTCGCAAGCAGTAACTACAGTCTTAAGGAGACGGAATGCAAACAACACCTTAAAAAGATGACCAAAGAGCCAAATAACAAACGTACCATTCAAGGCAGAATGGAATGTAGTAAGTTGACAAAAACCTCTCTGTAGACAACATTCATAGTATGATTTGAGACTGTGCCATTAGAGCTAACAACTAATATCTTCAAACTAGAATAACTGTTGACCCGAGAGAGTACAACATAAAGCTGACCATCAGTGAAAATAGGTCTTGGAAGATACATGCCAACAGTTGACAGTGTTTGTCCCTGGGACTTGTTTATGGTCATTGCAAAGCAAAGCATAATCGGAAACTGTCTCTAGGTAAACCTAATCGGTAATGTTTCATTATTAGGGACCATATTCATCTTGGGAATAAAGACAACTTCACCAATATTACGACCTGCTAATATGACGCACTCAATGACATGATCACCAAGTCGCCTAACTTGCATTCGCGTACTGTTGCATAGTCCATTAGATTGGTCAATATTGCAAAGAAGCATGACAGGAACACCAATTTTAAGAACTAACCTGTGTTGAGGAATTACAGAACAATTCAACGCATTCAACGACTCTGTGCTCATTGTGTATAATTCAGATTCTAAGTGACCATCTTCATTAAGCAGTGTGTCAAAGCTCAGGTAAATCCTTTCATTGCCAGGGATCAAAGACATCACATGATTATTAACTTTAGTAACAACATCAAGTGTTGGTGCCAATATACTCCTGTCCTTAAAATAATCCACGCTAGAAGTACGTAGTAAAATATCGGGATACACAAACAACACCAAATCGTGGAAACCCGGAGACTCAATATCCAATAGCAAGTTGTTTGGTATTCTACTCACCGATTTGCCATCAGTACTGTCTCCGAATAACCTGTCACCTATTTGAAGCAGCCACTCAGCAAATTCCTCTAACTGTACATTGTGGATATCTTGCAGACCATGACCTAGCCTCATGTTTTCGGTCAATTATAACACCTAGCAAGATTGCCACAGGTACGAAGCATTAATACACGCATAAACAATATCCTCCCGGGAACCACGAGGAATCACAGAAAATATTTGACGAAAATCACCTCCCAGAACAACAACTTTTCTACCAAATAGAGCATCAGGATTATATCCATGATCAAAATGAAGAACATCTTTAAGGCACTTGTCGAGTGCTTCAAAGCAAAATTTGTTTAGCATAGGTACCTCATCCTATATAATTAATTTTGCAGATGAAATAAGATGTGCAAGAGATGTGCCTTGCCTTATATTACAAATGGAATCTTGGTTAACATTGAGTGGAACCTTAAACCGTGAATGAGCAGTTCGCCCATTAGGCAACAATAGCACTGCAATGCCACTAGATGCCAAATTTAGAACAATATGACCTTTTGACCTTATTGAAGCGGAAAGCGCATTCCATAGAAAAGTCTTCCCAATTCCACCATATCCATAAACAAAGAAAAAACCACCTATGCCACGACTGACTGCATTGAATATTGTGTCGTACATGACACGCTTCAAGTGGAAAACAAAATCGACAGAAATACTTGCCAACTTAGTCTTATTGAAATTGAGCTCATCAAAGAAGACTGTGTCTGGAGGTTCAATGGAATCCACCAAATTCGGAAACGACATGTCTGACGTGGCGAAAATTGGCGAGTCAAGAATTGTTATAAGATATGCGTTGCAAGTATAGTTCTTAACCAACCAGAATTCCGCTTATCAATTTAGAAGGTTGTCACAAGAATTAAAATTAAAATACTGGGAGTATGAATCCCAGGTCGTCTCCCAACGAGTTGCAGAAAGGTGTGCTATTTTATTAATCAGATGTTTTCAAAAAGGGTTTGAGTTGAATAAACAGGAAATTAAATTGGAGAAATTAAGTAATTTAAATAAAAGCCTTGACTGGGAGTAGATTAGTTGGAAGCCCTATTCTTGTTGAGGTACTCTCAAGATTAATTCATAATTGAAGGTTGTTTTGTTTATTTATCCCTTACTAGGTAAGGGAAAGTCAAACAAGTTGGAATGCTGTTTCTATTCACAAGTTCCAACCCGCTCAATTGAAAAGGATTAGTGTCAGTGACTAGAGAGCATTCCAACAATAAACCCAATTACAATTTTCTTTTAAGCATCCCAACTCAAGGGTTCCTTTCAATCAACTCCCCATCAAGTTAGGGAACTACTCGCTCATTGTGAATGTAGAACTCATAACATAGGAAAGGGAATTAAAGAAAGACATGATAAATAAAACTCAAAGGAATCAATTAAAAATAAAAGTAATTCTTGTATTAATAAATTCTAAAATAATCCAATAGTAAAATTGAGTAAATTAAAGGACATGGAAGAGTAAAGCCAAGTAAAGAAAACGAACTAGAATGACGAAGTCTTGGTGAGGTAATAACTCTTCTCAATATCCCAATGCAAAGAGCAATAGAAATAAAAATCCTAAGAACTATGAATGTGTAGAGAGAAAACCTAGAGGAGGAGTAAAACTAGATCTAAAAACTAAAATTGTGTAGAATGAATGTTGTCCTTGGTTTCTCCATATTCTCTGGCTCTAGTCTACTTTTCTGGGCCGAAAACTGGGTCAAAACAGGGCCCAAAATCGCCCCCAGCGAATTCTGCAGATTATGCAGATCGCGCACGTCATGCGATTGCGTCATTCATGCGGACGCGTCATTCGGCGTTTTGCTTTGCCACGCGGGTGCGTCGTCCACGCCTCCGCATCACTTGTGCTATTTCAATCCGCGCGGTAGCGTGAGCCATGCGGCCGCGTCACTGTGATTTCCTCTCTTTCGCGCGGTCGCGTGAGCCATGCGGCCGCGTCACTTCTCGCTGGTCATCTCCTCAACTTCTTGTGTTCCTTCCATTTTTGCAAGCTTCCTTTCCAATCTCCAACTCATTCATGCCCTATAAAGCCTGAAATATTTAACACACAGATCACAGCATCGAATGGAATAAAGGAGAATTAAAATACATAATTAAAAGTCTCTTTGGAAGCAAGTTTTTAATCATGTAATAATTTTAGGAAGGAAATATAAATGCATGCTAATCATATGAATAAGTGGGTAAGGATCATGATAAAATCACACAATTAAACACATTATAAACCATAGAATAGTGGTTTATCAACCTCCCCACACTTAAGCATTAGCATGTCCTCATGCTTAGTTGAAGGAGATAAAATAAATGAGTAGGAACATGTAAAACTCATGCAAAGCAATGCAACCTATATATGTAAGTGCAACTATATGATTCTTGTCCACTTGATCAATAGTAAATAAGCTCTTCAAAACAATTACAAATCAAATTCCACTAATTCAATTCTCATACAGTAAGAACAGATAAAAATGCAAGAAGGTAGCTCATGAAAGCAGGGAACATAGAATTTTAAGCATTGAACCCTCACTGATGATGTATGTACGCTCTAATGCAATCACTCTATCCTTCTCTAATCATGCTCTCTAATTTTTGTTCTTCTCCTAATCAATCAACAACATTTAATATACCAATGCAAACATCATGAGGTCTTTTCAAGGTTGTAATGGGGCCAAGGTAATGGTAAGGATACATATATGGCTAAGTGAGCTTATAAACTGAATCTTTATTTAACCCAAGCTTTAACATAACCTATATATATTCTATATAACTTTAGAATTCATACCTAGCTACCCAGAATTTCCCTTTCACGTTCCATACTCATGTATCAACTTTTTATCTTAATTTTATCATACATGCATTGATCTTTGAATTCTTAACTTAGTATTGGGGTAATTTTATCCCCTTATTTATTTATTGAATATTTTTTTTAAACATAAACATAAAAATAAACATAGCTTATCAATGCACATAGATTTTTAATTCTTATAGTTTCACATGAGTAGGTACCCAAATTCCCATTATATTATCATGACACATTCCCTTATTATCTTTTGTTCCCACAATTTCCCATACTTAATTAGCACATACAATTCTATCTTAAGCTAACCAAAGATCCAGTTTGGGATATATAATTATTTTTCTGCTTAAGGCTAGTAATGTGGTAAAATATAGAACAGATGGGATTTAAAGGCTCAAAGTGGCTAGCAAAGGTAATTGAAAGCGTAGGTTTAATTTGGATAAGTGAGTTTAAACAAATAATGGCCTCAATCATATGCAAGCATACAAATATAATAAACATTAGACATCTAGGATGAAACAAAATATAGATTACAATCATAGAGAAGTAAACACACAAGAATAAAATAATTATGGTTAAATAATGTAACCATGCATAAAGGCTCAATTCTCATAGGTTGTGTGTTCTTTAGCTAAAAAATCATGTTCCAAATACAACTTCAAGCAAATTTAACATAAAAGTTTTAATTAAAATTAGTGAAATTTTGTTCCAAAAATAGAGTCTTAGAAGAAACTTATTGTCTTTTCAATCAAGTAGAACATGCATGCAACTAATCTATTACTATGCAATTTATCCTATTCTACAAAAGAAAACTAACTAAATATCCAAATTTATTGGTGTTTAGGGAAGAGAAATTACCTCCGGAAGTGAGGTACTGACCGACCTCCCCACACTTAAGGCTTTGCACCGTCCTCGGTGCCATTTGTCAGAAACAAAGGTGGGCTGGTAGCAGTATCTTCACAGTCGGGGCCATCATGGCTTCCTGTGCTGGTAAAGGAGGTGGAGTCCAGGGTGTCTGAGTTCTTGAATTTTCCCATAATCAGCTCCTTGAGGTATGTGAATCGGTGCTTGTTACGGTGCTCTCTCATCTTAGCTTTGTGTTCCTGCCGATCCAACCTTTCGAGTATCTGATGGAGCAGTTGGTCTGTTGTAGGTGCTTGTGGTGTTGAAGAAGGAATATTTTCAACCGATTCAGTAGGATGGCTTGTGGCGGCTGGTGGAGGTCTGATGTATTTCCCGTTAGGGACATACTGATCATGCCGTGGGAGCATGGATTTGGTGTCCCCAGCTCTGTAAGAGACCCCGGCTGCTGAGACAAGATCTGAGACCAAGGCGGAAAAAGATAAGTTGCCCGCAATTTGTACGTGTCCCATGGCATTCCGGATGTGTCTCGGTAGATTCAGAGGTTGGTCTGTAAGGATGCACCATAGTAGGACGGCCATGTCCGCAGTGAAGGAGGACTCGTGAGTGCTCGAAAAGACGTAATGGGACATGATCTGTGCCCAAACGCGAGCCTCCAAGGTAAGTGCTGAAGCCGATATTCCCTTAGGGCGGGTACGATGGTATCCGTAGATCTAACGGCTGCCAGGTAGTGCGATAACACTGAGAACGGCGTCCCAGTCAAATTGGTACATCTGGCGCTTGAGTGCGGCTTCTTGAAAGGTGTCCAATCCTTCTGGAACAGGGGGAAGACCTAGAGCTCTTTGAATGGCCTCTTCTGTAATGGGGACTTGCTTCTGACGGACAAAGACAAACTGCAGGGTTGGTAGGTGGAAGTTGGAGTAGAACTCGACTACCCAAGAAAGATTGACCTGCCTCGGCTGTCTTTGTAGGAAACCCCATTGTCTTTGTGCAATTTGCGGCTCAACAAAGGTAGCAATATGGTTTGGGAGGAGAAGAAGGTATTCGTTGTTGTAACTCCTTTCTGCCAGGATGGGGAACATCTGCTCACAGTAGCGATTGAAAAATCGCGCAGTATCCTTTGCTGGGAAGGCTTTTTCTTTATCATCAACCTTTATAATCCTCTTAGTTCTTTTTGTTGAGGGTTTAACCGCAGTTGAAGAGGGATCTGCCACTAATGCTCTTTTTGTTCCTCTTCTTGCTGGTGGTTTGGGAGTAGCTTTCTCTTTTCCTTTCTTGGTGGCCATCCTGAAAGGGAGAAAAGAGGAAGTATGTCAAAATGTTAAGGGGTAAAGCAAGGAATATGATGGTATGAGTGGCAATCAATGCATATTAAAGATGAATGAAGTGAACACATGGTCATGACTACATGTGAAAAGTTCATTAAAGGGAAAAAGCAAGTGCATGTTTAGGAATTAGATGCAAGATATTTATTGGCATGCTGGCAAAGGCATGAGTAGCGTAGATCAAGCATCACTTGTAACAAACCATCACATTTGTATTGACAATTATTTACGACGAATAAAATATGAAAGGGTTTTTGTGAAAAATAAGCATTTAAGAGTGGAATAGAGTAACGTAGAAAAATGCATAATGCCATATTGGCTTTTTTACAAACACATAGCATGCATGGTAAAGAAGGTATAGAAAGTATTAAAGTGAACATGCAAGCAACCCTTTAAAAAGGTAGATAATTGCCAAACAAATTTACAACAATCCACAAGTATATAATGAGAAACAATGACTCAAATAAATTTCCAACACCAAGTAAAAAGGAAAAAGAAAGAAAAAGAAAAAATGGATAATGAAAGTAAAAAGAAAAGAAAAGAAGGTAACATATAAAAATAAGAAGAATAATAGAAAAGTAAGGAGGGGAAGAGGAAAAGAAAACCTTGTTAATGGGGTGAGAGAGAGAGAGAGAGTGTGTAGAAAGTGAGAAAGAAGGAAGAAGGGAGAAAGAAGAAATAAGGGGGGAAAAGAGAAAGTAGGATTTGGGAAAAAGAAAGATAAGATAATTGGCAAATCAGGAAAGCTGTACGGCGCAAGCGACGCGGCTGCGTGGGGCACGCGGTCGCGTGACCCGTTTCGTGCTACTGGCGCGAGGGCAGCCTCGCGCTCGCATAACTCTCTGTTCAAATTCTTATTTTGCCAAATTTTTGGGTGACGCGATCGCGTGGGGCATGCGATCGCGTGAGTGGCCATTAGAGGGATATGACGCGGTCGCGTCGGTCACGCGGCCGCATGGGAAGAATTGTGCGTTCAGCACCAATCCAGCACCACTCTAGCACAACTTTCGGTCGTGCACCCTTTTTACGTCGAATTCCAAGGCACGCAGTCGCGTGGGTCACGCGGTCGCGTGGGAGGCCAATGTTCCCATGTGACGTGGACGCGTCGGCGACGCGGTCGCGTGGGGCGATTTGTGCCACTGGCACGCCTCCAGCCACGCTCTTGCGTGACTCTCTGTTCGTTTTATTATTTCTTCCCATCTCCTGCGATGCGGACGCGTTAATGAGGCGGTCGTGTCGCGTGAAATTTTTTTTTTAAATAAAAGTATGTAAATGCAGATGCACGAAATATAATAATAAAGAGAAGAGTTATTGAATAGGAAAACTAAAAATAAAGAAAAGAACGATCATACCATGGTGGGTTGTCTCCCACCTAGCACTTTGCTTTAACGTCTGTAAATTGGACGCTCCACTAGCTCAGGCTTCGGCTATGTGGGGATCTTCCAAGAGGAAGATCTCGAGCTCCTTATTTTTCTTCAGCTTCTCGTCATGGTACAGCTTTAAACGATGTCCATTAACTTTGATAAGTTCAGAGCTTGAAGGATGGCTTAGGTGATAAACTCTGTATGGTTCGGCCTTCTCTACTCTGTATGGACCTTCCCATCTTGATCTCAACTTGCCTGGCATGAGCCTTAGTCGAGATTTGTAAAGGAGGACTAAGTCCCCAGGTTGGAACTCTTTTCTCTTGATGTGCTGATCATGTACAGCCTTCATCTTCTCCTTGTATAGTTTTGAGTTCTCATAAGCTTCTAGGCGAAGGTTTTCCAGTTCTTGCAGTTGCAACTTCCTTTCAGCTCCGGCTTTCTCAATTCCCATGTTGCACCCCTTTACTGCCCAAAAGGCTTTGTGCTCTACTTCAACAGGGAGATGATAAGCCTTTTCATAAACTAAGCGGAAAGGGCTCATCCCAATGGGTGTTTTGTATGCTGTTCTATATGCCCAGAGTGCATCTTGTAGCCTGGTGCTCCAATCTCTTCTATGAGGTTTGACTATCTTCTGCAAGATACGCTTTATCTCTTTGTTTGACACCTCGGCTTGCCCATTAGTTTGAGGATGGTAGGCTGTTACAAACTTATGAATTATCCCATGCTTCTTCATTAATCCTGTTAGTCTCCTGTTACAAAAATGGGTGCCTTGATCGCTCACGATTGCTCGTGGTGATCCAAAGCGACAAATAATGTGGTTTCTCACAAAGGAAACAACAGTGTTAGCATCATCAGTGCGGGTAGGAATTGCTTCCACCCATTTGGAAACGTAATCCACAGCTAACAATATATAAAAATAACCATTAGAATTTGGAAATGGACCCATGAAGTCAATGCCCCAAACATAAAAAATTTCATAGAAAAGCATAATTTGTTGAGGCATCTCATCCCTTTTGGATATATTACCAAATTTTTGGCATGGGAAACAAGATCTACAAAATTCAGCAGCGTCTCTAAAAAGTGTAGGCCACCAGAATCCACAGTCTAAGATTTTCTGAGCTGTTCTTTGAGGGCCAAAATGTCCTCCACTCTCAGATGAGTGACAGGCCTCTAAGATGGAATGGAATTCTGATTGAGGCACACACCGTCTAGTTACCTGGTCAGCGCCACATCTCCATAAATATGGGTCATCCCATATAGAATATTTAGACTCGCTTTTCAGCTTGTCTCTTTGATGCTTCGAAAAGTTTGGAGGAAAGATGCGGCTAACTAGATAACAGGTGCATACCAAGGGACTACCTCAGATACTGCTTGCAGGTTATCAAATGGGAAATTATCAACTATAGGAGTGGGGTCATCTGTAATGTGCTCAAGGTGACTCAAATGGTCTGCCACTAGATTCTGGTTACCACTCCTATCCTTAATTTCTAAATCAAATTCTTGTAATAGCAGTATCCAACGTATAAGCCTCGGTTTGGACCCCTTTTTAGCTAATAGATACTTTAGAGCTGCGTGGTCCGAGTACATTACTACCTTCGTACCAAGTAAATAGACTCTGAATTTATCCAGAGCAAAAACAATAGCAAGAAGCTCTTTCTCAGTAGTAGTGTAATTGGACTGAGCGGCATCTAAAGTTTTAGACGCATAAGCAATAACAAAGGGGTCCTTACCTTCACGCTGAGCCAGTGCTGCTCCTACTGCATGGTTGGAGGCGTCGCATATTATTTCGAATGGCTGGCTCCAGTCTGGTCCTCTCACAATTGGAGCTTGAGTCAGGGCGGTCTTCAGCTTATCAAACGCTTGTTTGCAATCCTCACTGAACTCGAACTCAATATCTTTCTGCAGTAGCCTGGATAAGGGAAGTGCTACCTTACTGAAGTCCTTAATAAATCTCCTGTAAAAATCTGCATGGCCAAGGAACGAACGGACTTCCCTCACAGAAGAGGGGTAAGGTAAACTAGAAATAACATCCACCTTTGTTGGATCTACAGAAATGCCAGTATCAGACACAACATGTCCTAGTATAATACCTTGTTTTACCATAAAGTGACATTTTTCAAAATTTAATACAAGGTTTGTGCTGACACATCTATCTAATACTCTAGATAATCCATCTAAGCAAAGGCTAAAGGAATCGCCATATACACTAAAATCATCCGTAAAAACTTCCATACAGTCCTCAATAAGATCAGAGAAAAGACTCATCATGCACCTTTGGAAGGTAGCTGGTGCATTGCACAAGCCAAAGGGCATTCTCTTGTAAGCATAAGTCCCAAAAGAACATGTAAAAGTGGTCTTTTTCTGATCCTCAGGAGCTATATGAATCTGGAAATAACCTGTGTAACCATCTAGAAAACAATAATGTGATTTACCTGACAGGCGATCCAGTATTTGATCAATGAATGGAAGAGGATAGTGATCCTTACGAGTGGCCTGGTTGAGGCGTCTGTAGTCAATACAGACCCTCCAGGCGTTCTGAACTCTGGTTGCAATGAGATCTCCATGCTCATTCTTCACTGTAGTGACTCCAGATTTCTTGGGCACCACTTGTATTGGGCTTACCCATTCGCTGTCTGAAACGGGGTAGATGATATCTGCCTCTAGTAGTCTGGTCACTTCCTTCTTGACAACCTCGAAGATAGTGGGGTTCAGTCTTCTCTGGGGTTGACGGGCAGGTCTTGCTCCCTCTTTTAAAAATATCCTATGCTTATAGACTTGAGGGTTGATGCCTACTATGTCTGCCAAACTCCAACCAATTGCCTTCTTGTGCCTCCTCAGCACACTAAGTAACTGCTCTTCCTGTTGAGAAGTGAGTTCCCTTGCAATGAAAACTGAAAACTTCTGCTCGTCTTCAAGGTAAGCATATTTAAGGTGTGGAGGAAGGGGTTTTAATTCTAACTTCTGATCATGGTCAGGCTCTGGGTTGTCTGGAGCTGGTAACAATGGTAAAGCACTGTCATTGTCCTCTAAGAATGTCCCCACACTTAGACCTTGTCCGATGTACTTCTCTTCAAATTTCTCCTGGTGAACTTTAGCCACAGTTTCATCTATAATGTCACACTGGAGGATAGAATGATCCTCCGGAGGATGCTTCATAACTCCATTCAAATTGAAGATTACTACTCGGCCATCTATTTCAAAAGAGTATGTTCCTGAGAAAGCATCTAATTTGAACTTCGAGGTCTTCAGGAATGGTCTTCCGAGTAGGATTGATGATGGCTTCTCTCAGTCATTTTGGGGCATCTCCAGGATATAAAAATCAATGGGAAATGTGAGCCCCTTAATGCCCACTAATACATCTTCAGCAACTCCAGCCACTGTAATAATGCTTTTATCTGCTAACACAAAATGAGCTGCCGACCTTTTTAAGGGAGGAAGCCTCAAGATATCATATATAGACAAAGGTATTATACTCACACATGCTCCTAAATCACACATGCAGTCAGAAAATATTACACCACCAATAGTGCAATTAACCATACATGGACCTAGGTCACTACACTTTTCAGGTAAACCTCCCATTAAAGCAGATATGGAACTACCTAAAGGAATAGTTTCTAATTCATTTATTTTGTCTTTATGTATACATAAATCTTTTAAAAACTTTGCATATTTAGGTACCTGTTGAATAACATCAAAAAGAGGAACATTTACCTCAACCTTTTTGAATATTTCTACCATTTTGGGGTCAGGTTCCAGCTGCTTCCTGGGCTTCCTTGCAAGTTGTGGAAATGGAATGGGAGTGGTGTCTTCTGCAGTGTCTGCACCCTTTGGTGCTTCCTCCTGTGGTTGAACTTCTTCTTTTTCATCTATGTCCTATATGTCTTCTTCCTCTTCAACATCTTCTATTTCCACTACTTCTTCAGTTGAGGCGTGTGTTCTGGTGGGCTTGGCTCCTCCTGATTCCTCTCCTGCAGTGTGGTTCCAGACCTTAGGGTGATGGCATTAATGCCACCCTTTGGATTGGATAATGGTTGAGAGAGAATTCCACTGGAGCTCAAAGGCTGGTTATTGGAGTTATTCATTGATCCAATCTGTGAGACAAGAGCTTGCAAAGTAGAGTTTAGACCATTTAGCGTAGCATAAAGGTTATTTTCCATGGTCTGTTGTCTCCGATCAATAGATTGTAGTAAGTCATCATTAGCAGATGAAGAAGAATATGTAATTTGAGAGGTCTGCTGTTGGGTATTCTGTGGTCCTTGGGATTGTCTCAGGTGAGGTGCTCTGTAAGGCTGGTTCTGGTTCTGCTGCCTATTGTTGTTGTTATTCCACCTCTGATTTCCCTGATTGTCTCTGCCTCCTCTGTTGTTGTTGTTCCTCCAATTTTGGTTAGAATTATCCTACCATTCATGGCTGTAATTGCCACCTTGATTGTACCATTGGTTGGGGCGGTCATAGAAGTTATGAGTGGCTGCCACGGTGTTGTCTTCCTGCTGGAGCTGTGGACATTCGTCAGTATAATGGCTATAATCAGCACAGATTCCGCAAACTCTCTGTGGGACTAACTATTGGCTTTGCTGTGGTGGAGAAGGTTGAGCTTGCTGAACTTGTTGTTGATTCAATTGCATCTGCTTCAGCAAGTTGGTCATTTCACAGATACTCTGAGTTAGAGCAGCAGTCTCTCTGCTAGAGGATACTTCTGCAACAGCTTTTGAATGGCCTTGTTTCTGCCTGTGATTCCGAGTAGATTCAGCTAAGTCGCTGATTAATTGCCATGCCTCATCAGTGGTCTTGTACTTTTTCATAGACCCATTGCTAGCACTTTCCAATGTGGTCTTATCTTGGGGCCTCATGCCCTGTGTGACGTAACCGAGTAACACTATCTTGTCAATCATATGGTGGGGGCAAGCTTCCAGAAGATTATTGAAGTGCTCCCAGTATTCATAGAGAGTCTAAGATTCATCCTGAATAATCATGGAAATGTCTTTCCTCAGTTTATCAGTAACTTCAACTGGAAAGAACTTTTCCAAAAAATTCTCTTCTAAGTGTATTCCAGTTGGATACAGTTGCTACAGGTTGAGTGTAGTACCACTCTCTTGCCTTTCCCTCAAGAGAAAATGGGAAAGTTTTCAACAAAATTGAAGTTTCATCTGCACCATCACGCCTGACAGTAGAACAGGCTGCTTGAAAATCTCTCAGGTGCTTGATAGGCTCTTGAGCAGGTAAGCCATGAAACTTGGGCATCAAATTGAGCAGTGCGGTCTTTATTTCAAAGTCTATAGCCACCGCTGGGTGATGCGCTTGAAACGGTTGCATTGTAAAATCAGGGGCTCCAGCCTCCTGGATAGTAACTCTCCTAGGTTCTGCCATGTCACCTACACGTAAATCAACCGAATAAATAGAACGGGGGCTGGTTTCTCGAGCTCGCCTTATTCGTGAGATGGTTCTTTCAATCTCAGGATTGAATACTGGCAAGCTTGGATCAGGAAGTGAACGCGTCATCTAGCGAAAGAAACAAGCAGCTCATAGTAGCAAGATAAAATAAAATTCAAATAAATAAATTCTGATTAATAACTTTAGCACTTTATTGCAACTCCCCGGCAACGGCGCCAAAAATTGACGTGGCGGAAATTGGCGAGTCAAGAATTGTTATAAGATATGCGTTGCAAGTATAGTTCTTAACCAACCAGAATTCCGCTTATCAATTTAGAAGGTTGTCACAAGAATTAAAATTAAAATACTGGGAGTATGAATCCCAGGTCGTCTCCCAACGAGTTGTAGAAAGGTGTGCTATTTTATTAATCAGATATTTGAACTATGAATGTGTAGAGAGAAAACCTAGAGGAGGAGTAAAACTAGATCTAAAAACTAAAATTGTGTAGAATGAATGTTGTCCTTGGTTTCTCCATATTCTCTGGCTCTAGTCTACTTTTCTGGGCCGAAAACTGGGTCAAAACAGGGCCCAAAATCGCCCCCAGCGAATTCTGCAGATTATGCAGATCGCGCACGTCATGCGATTGCGTCATTCATGCGGACGCGTCATTCGGCGTTTTGCTTTGCCACGCGGGTGCGTCGTCCACGCCTCCGTGTCACTTATGCTATTCCAATCCGCGCGGTCGCGTGAGCCATGCGGCCGCGTCACTGTGATTTCCTCTCTTTCGCGCGGTCGCGTGAGCCATGCGGCCGCGTCACTTCTCGCTGGTCATCTCCTCAATTTCTTATGTTCCTTCCATTTTTGTAAGCTTCCTTTCTAATCTCCAACTCATTCATGCCCTATAAAGCCTGAAACATTTAACACACAGATCACGATATCGAATGGAATAAAGGAGAATTAAAATACATAATTAAAAGTCTCTTAGGAAGCAAGTTTTTAATCATGTAATAATTTTAGGAAGGAAATATAAATACATGCTAATCATATGAATAAGTGGGTAAGGATCATGATAAAACCACACAATTAAATACATTATAAACCATAAAATAGTGGTTTATCAATGTCAATAAATTCTTTGAGTGTCCTACCATTTGGCTACAAAAATTTTTCAATTTTGGCGAGAGTGGTGGACTTGATCTCATCAGCGGAACGCTCGAAACCTAAACCCATAATAGAAGAGGTTAACATCACAAACTACTTCGCCATAGTGCTAAAGAATAAATCCATAAAACATAGTAGTATAATGAAAAATAAAAAGGGTAGTTTTTAAATAGCTAGATGTGAATTTGGTGAAATAGCAAAATAATTGTGCAAAAAAAAAAATGCAAACTTCACCTAAATTATGTCTCCTATCAAACATCATGTCATCTGCACAATGTTGCCAACATTGTTCCCAGACCATGTCGGGGCGGACCATGTTATTTGACATCAAAAGCATTGCAAACAACCTCCTGATATAATTCGGTGAAGCCCACGAACTGGCTTCATTAATTGTATCAATAAATCCCTTGTCATCTTGTAACTGCCCGAGAGCATAACAGGCTTCTTTGAATGTGTCGTACACAACGCCACCAACAGAACGAATATCAACAAAACTCTGGCACCCTTTTTGATAGTTCAATAACAAACGAAGATAGTACTCCTCTCCATGCGAGTGAGGAATATGTGTGAGACGACCAATCACATGACCTTGCTTCTGCGGCTTCCATATGTGCCCTTGCTTATCCCAAACAAAATACGATGGCATTTCTGCATAGGTAAGGGTACGAGCAGCATCAAAATCCTTGTTAGCCTTCAACCATCCAATAAACACACTATCCTTTGAAATTGCAATCTCGATTACATTTTCAATAAGCTGATGATCTTCATACAAAACATTCTGTTCATTCGGCAAGTGGAATGGAAGGCGTATGACGTTACGCTCTTTGAACTGAATCTCAAACCTGAATAGCCTCCAGGATGCCTCGCAGGCAGATATATATCGATAATCATAGTAATTTTGGATTTCATCCACACTGACAAGAATCATCTGAATCATGTGATCGGAAAAACGAAGCTGTGACACAATCATTACCTTTGTGCATGTACTTAAACAAATACTTTATAGCTGACGTCTGGCAAGTGTACTCAACATTTATGTGACAACCATACTTAAGAAGCAATGTTGCATTATAGGGAACAATGAACTGATTGTCAACGTCAACATTTTTCTTGCTCGTTGTATGGCTATTATCCGAACGTTAATACTTTGGGAAACCTGCACTGTCTATGGTTGTTTTCTCACGGAAGACCATCAGATAGAACTTGGAACACTTTCCGTTAACCATACATGGGCTGCTCATATTTAAAACCCCACAGGGTCCATGAACCATGAACTTCTGGACTAATCTGTGTAGCTTAGGTTGCATGTGTTCGTCAGGTATCTCAGTTGAGATATGATGGTCAATATCATCGGAGGATCTAGGCTTCTCATTTGGCTGAGTAAACAACAAAATGTGACAGTGGGGAAGGCCACGCTTCTGGAATTCAATTGTGTAGACAACTAAATCAAAGGAAGGGAAAAAAAGAATACGCTATGTTAGGAGACAAATAACATATGATAAAAAAAAGACTAATCTGCTAGTGTGAACTTGAAAGAGACTAAATGAAGAATGCTCACTTGCTTTTGGCTTTCCAAATATAGACCCATTCTTTAAGTCTTTTAGTAATTCGTCGAACTTTATCTTAAACACTCTAGATATGATATCCGGCCTGTCACTTGGTTTTAATGAATATTTGGCAACACATTCTTTAACCTCATTCCACTATGGGTTACATATTATAGTAATAAAAAAAGCTAGGATAACCGGCATATAGCAAATGCATCTTTGCAATTGTTATATATGTATCGGGGACCACCGACAAAGGACGACGGCAAGATAACTTGTTTGCCAGTTCTGGCAGCTTGTGTTTCCCCATGAATTAGGCACTCATGAAGCCCCTGCAGTTGATGGGTGCGAAACTTGTTCTGGTGGTGCCTGTGATATTGAAGTCTTTCAGCCTCTACCATAGTGTAACTATCCACCAAAAATTATTGAAACAAACGTCTTGATTTTAGTAGTACTTGTGACTCATGTGCCCTCATTTGAAGTCAGAAAAAAAATCCCTCATGCTAATGGTTTCTCGCTTATGTATATTTTGCTTAGATCTTTCTTCGGATATTAAAATGTCACTCCTAAAACCATCTTCTCTGTATGAAAATAGCAAGGGATACTGTAGAGCAAGATACTGAGGATGATTAACATCAATTCATTTCAACTGATTTGAGCGTGTCTGAATGATAACATCCCTCGCAAGGTTTTATGTATCAAAATCACCTACAATAAGAACTGCAACTTCGTATGCTGATGGTAGATTACATCTTCTTCCATCCGTATTCCTCTTCTTAATAAGACGAAGTTGTAGCGGAGTGGTTGAATCTTTAGCAAACCTTTGCCTAGCATACCGAAAAGACTTAGCAAGAGAGTTATGGGAATCAAGCATGTCACTGAGGTCGGCCACAATTGTCTGATCAATGGAATTATGATGATAAGAGTGGCTACACAAAAAAAAAAAGACAAAAGGATAAATCAAGGTAACAACCCAAGAAAGCATATGATACGTAGTTAAAATATAAAGGGTTGAGAAATTCGGGAGAATGACTAACAAAACCAACTCACCCAATTGCATCAATCCTGTTTTGAACTTCATTTTCTATATCATAAAAATAGAGTTGTGCAAACTTTGGCTTGCTAGAATGTTGTGGCATCAAACTCCCAATGGAATGATAATTTTGACCACTAATAACAAACATCGGAGGAGCGGTTCCCTTGTTAAGTGTGTACTGAATCTTTCCAGCCATGGATATGAACGAAAACATACCATTGAAGGCCCTGATATGTTTCTGATAATGCACAGCTCGTTCATCAACACCATCCAACAACAACACCAACAATGGAGGCGGAACCAGCAACAAAGGCAGCGTGACCTTCCCACTCATGCAACAAATGCCAAATAATACAGTGTTATTAGTTTCAGCTTTCGCAAGGAACTCGTGCTTCCACATGTTCACACCACAAAAAACACAACTTTGCATGGGTAGCCCAATTGACCAAACATCTAGTGGACAAAAAAAATCAAGAGAAATTAAGTGATCTAGTTGTGCATGAATCAGAGACTTGAACTTGGACACCGTTGGCCTCAGGCAAATAAGGATTTGTCGGCTGGGATAAAGGGGAATGGGCAACATGCCTGCGTATTTGATCAGCACCAGTTAGCAATTGTCGGAGAAGAATTCGAGACAAATAAAAGAAGTGGAGTTGGTGTACGGAACAATCCGCTGCAAGAGCACTACATAACCGTGGCTGCGGTTATTGGGGAAATAGCTTCCATGCTCATGATGAGCAACACCGAACCAACTAATGGGAAAATTTGTTGTAGTGCGACCTAATTGGTCGCATCAAAGGTTCAAGGAAAAGATATTACTCAGCCATTACTTACGTCCTATGTGTTATGGCATGCTTCAGATTGCCCCTGATCTTAGAAAGGTTGCATGGAGACGACCCTGCAAGGGAAACAGGGTGTTAGATGCGATGGGAGAAGTTAACTTGGTGTTGTCGGACAGGAAAAAAAATAACACCAAAACTAATTAAACAACTGGAATGATCACATCAACTAAGAGTGATAAGCGGTAATCCATGCATGTGTGGGGAATACCCTAACGTTCGATCGAAAGTCAATGAACCAAAGAAAGAATTTACAAACAGAACCATGTTCAAATAACGAAGTAAAGCCAACCTTGCACTGCAACAACCGTGGCGGGTAATTGGTCCGGCACACCCATAGTGCTGTGGGGCGGCACATATATCTGTATGTTAGGATCATCTACAACAACATAAATCAAGGTTAAACGTTAATAAGGCAAACATAAACAAATTAGGAGACCAACGACCTCACATGAATGCAAAACTGCCAACATAAGCTAACTTGTTTCATCATATGAAAAGCATGGATCATGCACAAAAAGAAAGATAGCAGAGCAAAATGAGGGTGAACACTGAGCGAATTCACCCAAAGATAACCAATAACAAACCATTCTTGGGGCCGGCTGGGCACAAAAACCCGTTCACTCGTCACCTCTTATTGCTCAGCAAATTCATCTGTCGTTGCCGTGCAAACTTAGCATGGTGGTCCATGGAACCAAGCCAGCGAAAGGAAAGAAGAAACCTTGGCAAAAAGGCTAGTTGTGGGGAAGATTTTTGAGACAGCTATGCAAAATCAGTTCAGTTAATGCCAAAATTCAATAGCACTTGGTCGGCCAGGAACAACAACACACAATGCTAAAAGTCAGCAAAGAATGGCAAGATAGGGGAACGACTAAAAGCGCTATCTCAGAGAAAAGGTCAAACTTGGACAACAAAACCCACCCGTCGTCAGCAGTTTGGTTTATCTTTGACTATGAAGTAATAGAAACCACTTCACAAAGGGAAATGATCAAATCGCCATTTTATGACCTCGAAGAAATTGAAAATACAATGAGGCCAAGACATAATCGACCGATGACCTTGAAATAACGAAAAAACAAAGGATGAAGTTGGCTCATAATGGCAAATTGTAATAGCAAAATGATTGTCACTCTGTCTAATTGTAATAACAAAATGAAGACTGGAAGATGAATACAGGAGTCCGTGTAACCAAAAGTTCAGTTTGACCGCTATACGTTGATATTTGAATGTAAAAAAGCTTGATGGTCTCACCCAAAGTACATATCCATCACAGCAGATTAAATTTATGCTATTGCATTCAGGTTAAAGCATTTACGCTCTATGCTTACAGAGCAAAGAGGAGTTGGCAAAGGTTATTGTTGAATGTGTGTATGAAGAACGTGATGCTTATTCAAATTTAATCGTGTGAATAATCTGACAGTATGGTCGAATGGGTGTGTGTTTAGCTGATATATATTCTTATGCATCTGCAGTGATAAGCCATGTTATAGGTGCATCTAATAATTTTAGTCGTTGGCAACTCCGGGTGCATGGTTTGCGGGTTGGGTATTCATTGTGATTCAATAGCGCCCATGTTCAAGCGGCTGAATAATGACAGGAAGTTTTGAAAGCTTAGGATTTCATAATTGTTTGTATTACGTGGTTATGAAGACATGTTCTTAAAGCACATCTTGCACCGTAGAGGCTTTTGCATATTGGAAGCAGTTACAGCAACTCCAGACGCTTTTAATCATTAGCTTTTGAAGCAAAATAGAAGAAAACTATACAGTAAATCATGCAAACCGTAATTACTTGTAGACCAGGTAGTGTAAGAGATCCTTTTTCGGACAGAGATTATATGTAACTAATGTGTAAGAAGCCTCGGAAAACACATTGCAAGTGACTGTTTGTTGATGGATCTACCATAATGCACAACACAGATATATAAATATCGGACCGCGTGAGATGTAAATGAAATGGCTATTCCTTGGCAGTGTGATTATGAAACTCCAGAACATTAAACAATGTCAATAGTAATTAACAAATAATTAACAAAGAGAGAATGTGAATGAGCACTCTGCTTCATACAAAGGTCCATTAGTCACCTAACCGAACGGCTTCCCAGCATAAATAATGTAGAAAAAAATTAGCAGAGCATCTAATAGCAGAAACACCAACTGACAAACAACCCGGGGCATAGGAAAGCAAGGTAATTAAACAAATCCCGTTGTGTAATTTGATATTTAACATCATACTTTTATTTGGTTGCATGGAATAATAGAACAAAAAAAGAAACATTGAGATCTTAACCACATCAGTTATATTTTGATTGCCATATGTAGAAGTGACATAACATAAAAAGGAGAAGATAATTCCACATTGACGCATAAACTGACCATGATATTGACATGCGGCATTTCAATCTCGGACACGCCAACAACCCCATCAAGATCCACCAGTATATTTTAACATTTGACCATTCAAAACCACTAACAATTACGAACATCATGAGTTACAACGTGAATCTGAAGTTTAGATGAACCTCCCTGATGTGTAAGTGGAAAAATAATTGACAGTTTCTAATGTAACACCAGGAAGACTAATGAATAAACTTGAAAGTATAAATATATAGAAGTCACTTGCTTCTATATAGAGAGAAAAAAAGATGGGGAGAAGAATTGACCAGTGCCAGATGATTAGAGACATTGAAAACAAAGTAGATAAGGCCCGTACCCCTAAAATATAGAGGAAGAATTAGGGTCACGCTGTATAAAACCCTAGCAGAATCACAAAGAAGTCACCAACATCGCTGGAATAAGGCGAACTGAGAAAGATTGTGTAGAGGAAAATATATGGTAGGAAACGACAAACAATACACTTAGAGACACAAAATCAACCTTCACAAGAGCAGGAGGAAGTAGCCAAGCATGCAGATAATTTCTGAAACCCAACACAGAGAAAACTGAACATAGAAGAGCGAGGAAAAACAGAATCACATGCAACAAAGCAGATGCCAATGGAGTCGTAAGGTGTTGATAACTCCATCGACGAACAAACCCAAACAAATGGATGATGTGTTCGATCACCCCAGAAAACACAAAGTTATCTGAACTTCTATATATCAGAACAATATAGTCGAATATAGTGATCACGTTAATCAGTGTGCCGCGATTAATTGATGACAGTTTTGCATCAACTGGTCTAGAAAAAAGTTCACAAAAACCATGAAGCACTATAGTAATCTGGTCAGGGTAACATAAGGCACAGAATAACTGGCACATATTTAAAGCAAAAGGTCCATATCAATGGCATAAAACGAAAAATGCACAGCTCTTTATTTAACGCCGATTAATTCGACTGGATTTATTTTTATTAGATCTCTATCTAAACTAAGGGATGACAGGCTCAGATATCCTCGACTCCAGGATCGTTGGCATTCTCTGTCATGTACTTCTCAAACGCAATGAGTAAATTATTGGATGCAGTGCAGGGAGCACGAGAGGAACCGCTATCATCGGTTCTAATACAGATCCGTTTCACAGGTGTATGGGTGACCATGGGTTCAGAGTCCACGGCGCAAACAGTTTTGGCTTTCGAGATCGGAGGGGTGATGGAACCAGCAACCTCGCCGATGTCGTCAGTGCCAACCGCTTCGTCATTGCAATCAACCGGGGTAATGGCCACCTCCTGCAACGCAGCCTGTAGCACATGAAAGTCAACTTGGAAACCGCTTATGTATACAAAAGTGTCCAACAATTGAATTAGAAAAGTAATCATAAATGGGATCATCTATTAATGAAAGTAACGTACCAAATTAATATTATTTTCTAAAGCAACGGACGCGATAATTTCAGGATCAGAACATATCCTGGACACGGTGATCACCCACGGCTAAAATTTATTCAGGCTATCAAGTCTAGCAGGTAGCTTGAAAAGAAGTGTCTTCCCAATTAGTGCATTAAGCTCCCCTGGGAAATGATCCCTTCCATAACCCTTTTTGTGCAACAAAGAAAAGGTTAGTCTTCAAGATAAGATTTCACAAAGTTTAAGTTAAAGGAAACAAACTACAAATCATGAACCATAGCAAGCAGATCGCAACGGATGTCAGCGGCAGAGACACCTAAGTACTTTGAAGCAGAATTCTTAAAGAGCACAAAGGTTGTTGTATCGGAGTCATTGATGAGAGAACTATTGTCAGTCTAGAATTTCTCAGGATATGGAATTTCTAGGTTCGTTGCAAGTATAGCCTAGACCAATAAATAATCCTCTCAAATCAAAGTTTAATTCGAAACAATATAAACCGAGATCAAGAGTAATTCAACCTCGGGTCGTTCTTTCCAAATCAAAGAACAAAAAATTAAAAGAACTTAAGAAATAAAAGAACGAAGAGATGGTCAAAATTGCAATCAATGCAAGTGAAAAGGAGATAAGATCAAAACTAGTGAAAATGCTAAAATGCATAAAAGAGTCTTGACTTGGGAGTGAGAATCCAAGGAATCCTATCATTGCCATAACCACAACTATGGTAATTATCATGAGTTAATCTCACTTAGTTAACCCCAAACATCGAGGAGTAAGTCAAGCAAGCATAATTGATCTTAATCCATAAGTCCTAGCTAACTTACCAAACTAGTAGATAAAAAGCTAGCTTTAATGGAAACAAGAGTCAACTAACTCCCCAAGAATTACCACTAAATGTCAGACATTATGACTCTAGTATCCTAAGAACTCAAACCCCAAGCCAAGGTGTGAAAATCTACTCAAAATTACCAAGTGGCATTTTCACAAACACTTGGTGGGCATAAAACCAAAACACGAGAATTTGCAAGGAAAATTAGAAAACTATAACCAACTATTCACAAAACCAACTATAAACAAGCAATCAAACATAAGTATAAGGGCTAAAGCAATAGCAATCAAGAAAGGGTATCAACATTTATTCAATACAAACTAATTAAATGCAACCTATCTAAATGCAACATATCTATATGAATGCAACTACTTGGTCAAAATAAATCAATTTCCAAGAAACACATATAAGTATAAGGGCTAAAGCAATAGTAATCAAATCAAACCCACAATTGAATTGAGTTATTGAATATTTTTACAAACTTGCAAGAAAAGATGATCATAGGTGGAGACATGTAATTGAGCAATCAAACCCTCATCGGATGTATATCCGCTCTAGTCACTCAAGTGTATCGGGTTGATTCACTCAATTCTCTCCTAATTATGCTTTCCAAGGTTTGTTTTTCATATAACAATAAACACTTATTCCATGCATGCATACAAATATCATGAGGTCTTTCCACAAGGTTGTAATGGGGCTAGGGTCAAGGTAGGATGCATATGGTTAAGTGGACTAGAATTTGAATCTTTGATTAACCTAAACTTCCCACCTAACCTATACAACCTATACGATTCTAAACAAACCTAACTACCCATAATCCTCACTTTTTCATACACTCATGCATTTTCTTTTCACTTCACCACACATATGCATTGATTTTTATTGAACTTTACTTTGGGGTATTTTGTCCCCTTTTTATTTCTTTCTTTTTCTTTTTTTTTTCTTTCTATTTATTTATTTATTTATTTCTTTTATATATATGTATTTTTTTTCTTTTTTTCTTTTTCTTTTGTTTTTCTCTTTTTCTTTTTATTGTAATAAAATACAAAGGTATCAATGCATATGGTTTAAACATTTAATTAACACATGAGTATGTACCCAATTCCCAATATTTCCAACAAAATATAAAAACATACTTTTACCTTAATCAATGTCCCAAGTTTTCCCACACTTGAATGATACACACACTCACTAGCCTAAGCTAATCAAAGATCCAAATAAAGGATATTTATTGTTTTTCGCTTTAAGGCTTGTAATGTGTTAAATTAAAGAACAAAGTGGATTAATCGTAGGCTCAAAATTTGTTAACAATGGAAGGTAAAAGGTAGGCTATTTGGGCGAGTGAGCTAATGAAACAATGGCCTTAATCATATAAATGCATGTATACAAGGAATAATGGATATAAAGAATTAAACAAATCAAAGATTACAATCATAGAAAGAGAATAATCACACAAGAAGGAAAATAAGTAGT
This sequence comes from Arachis ipaensis, assembly GCF_000816755.2. NCBI lineage: Eukaryota > Viridiplantae > Streptophyta > Magnoliopsida > Fabales > Fabaceae > Arachis > Arachis ipaensis. The sequence goes on along the minus strand of NC_029787.2, from coordinate 35,316,526 downwards.
TATAAGATGTAACCACGCAATTAGGCTCAAAACCTCACAAGGTTGTGTGTTCTTAGCTCAAAAATCATGTTCTACAATATATAATTCAAGCAAGTTCAATGAAAATTTTTCACTCAAATTAATTGGGATATCCATGCCCTATTAAGAATGTTTTTTTTTGGAAAATTTCATTATTTTAACTGAGTTTATATATATATATATATATGCGCTCCCTATCGATCCATGAAAAAGATTCAACAAAAGACAGAAACAAATCCATTATCTGTTTTACGTCAAGCAATACGTAGAGATCATTTGGTGTAACGAAGAAGGAACAGCACCCAAAGGCATGGTTACAGGGCCCGCCCAGTAAAGTAAGAGATTAAAAGAAGGAACTCGGAGCTTTTCAAAGAAATGAGGACAACCCTTACGCTGGGTCCTCTCCATCAAGAGGAAACTCACTTTCTTCAGTGAGTCCACAAGAAAGTGACTCAACCTGGGACATTAATCACTTAAACGATTGGCTGGTCCGACAGGGGGAAAGCCCCCTTCCCCAGGAGGTAGCAGTTGACCAACCCACTCCACCCACACGACAAGTGGTCAATTTCTACTTGTCTGCAATTTCCATCAAGGTGTAAGGATGAAACCAGTTCAGTAGGTTTTTAACCGATATTGGAGAAAGGTCATTTGATAGACCTTGCACTCGAAACCTCTTGGCAAACTCAGCTACCCCGGTACTAGAGATTACAGATCCTTATCGGACGTTGTTCCTCTATCCTAGTGCTTCTATTTTCCATAGCCTTCCATTCCAGTGCTGGTAGTTGAATAAGGCCAGGCCAATATGAGTTGAGCTGCTATTAGCTATCTTTGCCTTCCTTTGCGAGTATCCCAGTAGGAGTAGTAAGCTAGGGCCAAGTAAGTAAGATGGAACTCATACCTGTAGTTTGACTCGGACGATGCGGACGTTAATGCTCACATCAATCCTATCTTCCTATCGTCCTTTACTTTAGGTAAAGATGGATAAGGAATGAAAAGGTATGCAAGCTGAGGCTCTTTTAGGAAAAAGATTGCCTTCCTTCCCTAACTTTTATTGGGATAAGGCTTGTATCTTCTTTGATAGCTAGATGTGACTACCGGTGATTTCGAATTCTTATAACCCGAAGGCCAAGAGAATGGGGAAGACCTTTCCTAACCCAAGCGGAGGGACTTGCTTGTTCTTTCACGTATGCGCATAGAATCCCTTCCATTATGTTCTTACGGTAGTTGCCGTGTGATGGTTTGAAAGTAGTTTCAAATATTCTTCGCATCCCCAGAGAGATACATTGTAACTTGTTCGTCAAAAGGTGCTTTTTTGAAAGCCTTTGCTATGGTCTTTACAGGAGAATTTTTGATTCAATAAAGGGGAGACTATCCAGTTGCAAAACTAAAGGAACCAACTGGACCTCAATCCAGAACTCCTACTTGATATTAAGCTTTCGCCCCCTCGATTCAAAAAGGTACTAGGCGGGATGTAAGAGATTCAGAGATTGCATTTCTATTTATCCTTACCACATTCAATTAAAAGGAACTTCAAGGAGGACTACTTTCAAACTAGTTTTTCCTCGCCTTGATGGATTTGACTTTCCCAGCTTATTACTAGCACACTCAAAGAGGGGAATACATATGACTAAAAGCCTAAAAAAAATATCCACCACTTAGGAAAAGCACTAGTCGAGGCACTGGGATATAGGGGAAAGACTCCATTTTTGATAGGGTTTCCTAACGTTCAACCGAGAATCTAACCTATCAACAGAAATTGGAAAATGGTCCCCAACTTGGGAAGGCCCTTTTGTGATCCAAACTTGACTGCCCAACGGAGCCTATCATTTGATGGATATGGACCATATATATATATATGCAACTAAAAATCCTAAAAGACCTAAATGAAATGCAAAAGTGTTGGGATTAGAAATTGTCACCCAAAAATGCCGACTGGTCGGACGACCTCCCCACACTTAAAAGTTTGCACCGTCCTCGGTGCATTTAAAGATGAGCAAAGGGGGTATGGCGACTCTCCGAGTTACTATCTTCAGCTGGTAGGTCAACCGATTGCTGCGTGTTCTTTTTTCTGCTTCCGTTTTTGCTTATGACAAAACATCTTGAAAATTGAAAATAGGATAAGAAGACAAGTAAATGCAAAAGCAAGGAAGCATATATTGTTGGAATGAGGTAAATCACTAGAATTGAGTGAGTGGATTAGTGTGACATTAATGAAACAAGTGTGTGAGTCCTAAGATTGTGCGCGGTTTATAACACACACTCTAGCATAAAAAGATATGTCACCATTATACAAAAGTGGTATGCACTTCACTCATTCTAGTGTGCTTGAGATACTTCAAAAGACTTGTAGGTTAAGATAACCAAACAAGTAGTGAAGAAGCATAAAAGTACTCAAGCAATTAATCAGGCAATTGTGAAATTGGATAATGCATGGGCATTGGTTGATGTGTAAGTGACTTTAATAAACAAAATTGAATATGAACTTATACATCAATCAATGACACATTTTGAAGTTGTTGCAACACCTAAGTGACATAGAAGTGGAACACATGGATGCTATAGAATTTAGGGAAAAAAAGATAGAAGTTAAACTCAATCACATAGCAAGCATGGTCCACAAAGCTTAGAAAGCTCAAAAATATGTCACTAGGTAAGCTTTCGATCCAATTTTCACAATTCTAAAATCTCAATGCATGAAATAGGTGATGTGAATAAAGGTCAATTAACAACAAGCACCACCTAAAAAAATGCATTGATAATGTACAATTGCCTAACAATAGATGATGAATGCATGGTGGCCAAAACATGCAATTCAAAAAATTTAGAAAGCTAGGAGGCAATGTAACATGTACTTGGTATTCAAAAGTGCTAAGCATGAAAAGTTCAAAACCAAGTAACAATGTATATCTTCAACAAAGAATCCAACAATGAATACAGTAATCGGCAGCAATAAACAGTAAGCAAGATTAATAATCCAACACTTGTCATGAAAACAAAAGTTAAACTAACTAAATAACTAATAAAATAACCAATGATTAATGGTGTATGGTAGTGTTGGATGATGGGTGAGAGGTGGAAAGAAAAGAAGAGAAGAGAAGAAATGAAAAGAAGAGAAGAAAAGAAATGAGTGAAATAGGGCAATCCACGCGTACGCGTGGTGGGTTATTTAGAGGGGTGACGCGTACGCGTGGGTTGATGCATACGCGTGGGTGGACTTTGTGCTAGAGGCACAATTCCAGCCCAAAACTCGCACAACTCTCGGGCTTTTGGATGGGAGGTGGAAATTTTGGATCCACGCGTACGCGTGGATGGTCGAAAAGCTTGGGCTCACGCATATGCGTGAGTGATGCGTACGCGTGGGTTGATGCTCTGTTTTTCAAAATTTTTCCAAGTTCTTGCATCAAACTAAGCATTCTAAACCTCCAAACAGCTACCAAAACACCATAAAACCTTATTCAGCATACCAAACTACCAATTAAACTCAACAAACTAAACAAAACTTGAAATCAAACTAATTTTTACTAATATGTACAAAAGAGAAAAATGAAAAGAAGTTACCATGGTGGGATGTCTCCCACCTAGCATTTTTATTTATTGTCCTTAGGTTGGACTTATGGGGAGCTCTCATCAAGGTGGCTTGTGCTTGAATCCATCCTTGAACATCCACCAATACTTGGACTTCCAATAAGCTCCATCATTCAAAATTAATAGCTCCAAACTTTGATGGAGTTCTTCACAAACCATGAGCTCCCAAAGTTGATCCTCCTCTTGTAATCCGGGATCCCATACTTTGTTTTCACACTCATCTTCAAATTGATCATCATTATTCCATTTGGGTGCCATAATCTTGGAATTCTCACTCAAGCGATCAAACATCATCCTAGACCCAAGCAATCTAGTTCTACACCAACCTTTGCTATTAAGCTTTGAACATGCAACCATCATGAACCTAGAGTGATGTTTCCAACCACTAACCCTCTCTCTTTTGCTCTTAATCCCACAAACATTCCTAAGTTGACCATCCGTCTCAAGCAAACCATATTCAAGTGGAATGAGAAAGCTAAGGGATATGAATTTTACCCACTTGAATGTTGATGATGGTGACTTAGGGAGAGAGGTCTCCAACAACTTTGGCAAGGTAATTGCAAGCTCCACTCCCTTGTGTTCTTCTTCGACAACTTCCACCTCATTGCAAGCTTCTTCAATTTCAACCTCTTCCTCTTGGTAGCTTTCTTCCAATTCAATCTCTTCTTCATTGCTTATCAAGGGCATGGGAGGTTGTGCCTCTTCTTCTTTAATCTCCATGTCAAGTCCAATGGGAGAGGATTCAATTGTAGATAAGAATTCTTCAATGATTGAATCCATCTCTCGATCAACTTCTTCAAAGTCTTCAACCATGATATGCCTTGGAGGTTGTACACCCTCCTCAACATCAATTTCAAGCTTCTTGGAAGAGGGTTCCATGATGCTACATTCCCATGGACTTTCAAAATCCCCTAAATCTCCAACCACTTCTTCGTCTTCTTCAATAATCATAGCTTCCTCCAATTGCTCCAATACAAAATCCCACTCCTTGTTCTCCACCGGAGCTTCCAATCTCTCTTTCATACTCCGTTCCTGATTAGATTCTTCGCATGTGGCCATGGAAGTACTTTGAGTGCATGAGTATCGGGAGGCCAAAGTGCTTACTACCTTGGTCAAGGTAGCCACAAATTCTAGTGCGCTCCTTTGCATATCTTCTTGCCCTTGAAGAAGAAGGCCAATGGTGTCATCCATTGGAGATTGGGGTAGATAGGAGGGTTCATTGTTTGGAAGAAGAGGTTCATAATAGGAAGGTGGTTCTTCTTGGTGGAAATATGGAGGTGGTTCTTGGGAGTAAACGGGTTGGAATTATGATGGCTCTAAGGATTTTCACTCATAATGGTCACAAGGATGTGGTAGGGTGATGTGTGAGCATCTTTCCTATCTTTTCCTAGTGAATTTGTATTTAATTTATTGAGTTTAATCAAGAATTAATTATCTTTTAGCCACTATGGATGCTACTTTGAGTCTTGTGCAATTCTGTTTATTTTAGGTAGCATTTGGTTGGATTTGGTGGAGCTTTCGCAGAAAAAGAGAAGAAGGCTATATAGGGCAGGAATAGCTTAGAGGATGGAGAGGAAGCTTGCACAAATGGAAGGAGCACAAGAATTAAAGGAGATGACCAACGAGGAGCGACGCGTACGCGTGATTTGAAGATTTGCACAGCGACGCGTGCGCGTACTTGACGCGTACGCGTGACACGCGAAGAAGACCATCGACTGACGCGTACGCGTGACATGCGCCACGTGCAGAAAATGCAGAAAACGCTAATTATTTAATTAATTTTGATTTAAACTTTATTATTTAAACTTTATTCTTTATTTTAAAATAGGAAAATATATTATTTTAGTTTTAGAAAATAGATTTTAAATTTATTAGGATTAGATATAAAAGAGAATAGAAACTTCTCTTCTGGGGGGGATTCCATTCCAATTCACAATTATTCACAATTCACAGTTTAAGGGAATCCTAGTTTTTCTCTGAACCATATGAGCAACTAAACCTCCACTGTTAAGGTTAGGAGCTCTATCTATTGTATGGATTGATGCTATTATTTTTCTATTTTAATTCATGTACTGATTTATATTTCAAGGATTGTTTTTGTTCTTTATCTTATGAATTTGGGTGGAACGGAAGTATGACCCTCTTTCTAATTGAGTTCTTGTGTAACTTGGAAAAGCTCTTTACTTGAACAACAGCTTGAAAACAATTTCTCCTAAATTCTAATTATCTGGACTTAACGGGATACGTGACATATAATCCTCTTATATTTGGATAATTAGGATTTTTGTGGCATAGTAACTAGAATTAAACTTCACCTCCTAATTGGAATTAATTGACCAAGGAATTGGCAGTTGATGAAAGTTAGAGGAGACTAGAAAGGTCTAAGGAATTAGGGTCTAGTCACATATAGTTTGCCATGAATTAAATCTTGCATGATTAAAATAAATTAATAAGAAAAGTCAATCCGGAAAATAGATATATCTGAAGCCTTAACTGTTTCTCCATATATTATTCTCATCAATTTACTGCTTGCTGTTTTAATTTCTGAATTATTGTTTAATACTTTTGAATACCAAAACACTATTTTCTGTTTGTCTAACTAAGTAAATTAATCAACCATTGTTGCTTAGTCCATCAATCCTCGTGGGATCGACCCTCACTCACCTGAGATATTACTTGGTACGACTCGGTGCACTTGCCGGTTAGTTTGTGGTTGTAAATTCCGCACCATAGGGGCGGTTGGGTGTATGATGGATATGGATCATAGAATGGTGTTTGGTAGAAAGGGGCTCATGAGTATGGTTGAGGGCTATGTTGAGGATGAGGTTCATAGGCATATGGTGGTAGTTGTTGATAGTCACAAGGAGGTCCACCATAGCTATTGGATTGATATGCATCATAGAATGGCTCTTGTTCATAGTGCATTGGTGGAGGTTGTTGCCAAGAGGATTGATCATATGCATATGGCTCCTCCCACCTTTGATTGTTCCATCCTTGATGCACATTCTCATTGAAATTCCCATTTCCTACAACATAGTTAGAACCAAACTCATAGCCAAAGTGGTGAGAATTCATAGTAGCAAGAGAAATAACAACAAATACTAATAACAAATAAAGGAAACAAACTCCTAAAACTACCAAAAACTAACAAAGAAGCAAAAGGCAAACAGATTCACAATATTCACATATATACAATAACCAGTAACAAGGCACACATTTGCAAGTTCTCGGCAACGGCGCCATTTTGATGAACGTAAATTGTTGTGTCGGTATAGAATTTCACAAATAAAATCTTGTTGCAAGTATAGTTCTAAACCAACAAACAATCCTCAATCAAAAATTTTGTTTGTCACAAGTACAAACCCTAATAAAAATAAACCGAAGTATTTAAACCTCGGGTCGTCTCTCAAGGAATTGCAGGGAAGTGTTCTTGTTAATGGTTAGGAAGTATGTTTTGAGGTTTTGGAATAAGAGAAGAAAAATAAATGGCAAGAAAGTAAATGAAACTCAAATGATAAAAGGTCTTGGCAAGGGTTGATGGTTAAGGATCTCTATCCTTATCATTAACCACAATATGATAATTGCAAGGATCAATCCCATTAAGTCATCCTCTAACAAGTGAAGATGAAAGTCAAATGAGCTATATCAATCCTAATCCATAAGTCCTAACCATTTCACTAATTGACTTAGTGAGAGCTAGTGTTAATGGATTCCAATTATCAATCACTTGGACATTAGTAACTCAAGGGTTCCTAAGTTATCATCCCAAGCCAAGAACACAAAAATCTACTCTAGCATCATTTCAAGCATTTTGTCAAACACTTGGAAGGCATAAAAGGAAGGCAAAATAAGATTGCAAGAAATGTAAATCTACAACTACCAAGTGCAAGAAATTAACAACAACAAAGCAATTAAACAATAAAAGAAATCAAACATAAATTGCATTAAAGAAAAATAGAAGAAACAAGAGTGCATCAACAACAACGTAAACAAATACAAAGAGTAAAATACTAAACTAGAAAAGCAAAGGTAAATGAACAAGAAATTAGAAAGAAAAAGTAAATCAAAGCATGAATTAAACATAGATCTGAAGAAATCCTAATCTACACCTAACCTAATTCTAGAGAGAAGAGAGAGCTTCTCTCTCTAGAAACTAACAAAAACATGATCAAAACTCTACTCAATGCTTCCCCTATCACTACTTGGTTCATTTCCCTTCAATCCTTGGGTTCAATAGCATCAGAAATCAGTTGGATTGGGCCTGGAAAGCTCAGAAATCGCCCCCAGCGTTTTCACTTTAATGAGGTCACGTGCGAGAAACGACGCGTATGCGTGGGTCACGCGACGCGTCGCTTGGTATTTTACTTTCCATGCGTATGGGTCATGTCACGCGTACGCGTCACCTTGCAACTTCATATTCAAGCGTGCGCGTCTGTCACGCGTGCGCGTCTGTCACGCATGCGTGTCGATGTATGCACTCCAAATCCTTGATTTTTCATGAATTATCCACTTTGCATGCTTTTATCTTCACTCATTTGATCCATTCCTAGCCTTTTCAACCTGAATTCAATAACAAACACATCAAGGCATCTAATGAAATCAAAAGGTGAATTAAAATTGGCAATTAAGGGTCTAAAAAGCATGTTTTTACACTTAAGCACAAATTAGGAGAAAGTCATGAAACCATACTTTTTCATTGAATAAATATGAGAAAAGTTGATAAAATCCCCTAAATTAAGCACAAGATAAACCCTAAAAATGGGGTTTATCAGCAGGGGTCGCGCGAAGGCAGCAGAGAAATGGAGAAGAAAGAAGAGAGAGGGAGGGGGCGATGGTGGTCGCCGGCGGTGTAGCGGTCGGACGGAGGTGGCTGGTGGTTGTTTAGCCTGAGGCTTGGAGGGTTGGTGGTTCAGAGAAAGAAGAAGAAGAGAAAGGGAATTGGAGGGAACTGAAGCACGCTAGTCCTCTTTTCGAATTAACGTTCAAAAAGTGACCTGTGCGTATGCACAAGGTGGTATGCGGACGCACACAAAGGAAAATAAGGGGGCATGCGCGCGCACAGCAGCATGCAGGCGCTGTAAGCAGAAGGGCAACGTGACCTGTGCGCGCGCATGAGAGTGTGTACGTGCGCACAGAAGGGAAAAGGGGGTTGCGTTCCCACGCACAAGGGGTGCGTGCGCTGCAACCAAAAGGGGTGTCAAAAGCTGTGTGTGCGCTCAGAGCTATGCGCACGCACAGGTGGCTATCTTTTTTTTTTTGGTTAAACACGGTGAAGTGTGCATGCGCACACATGGTGTGCGGACGCACAGGAAAAAAAGGGGGCAATGTACACATGCACAAGCCGTGCGCGTGCTGTGAACATAGTGGGTGTTTAGGAGTGTGCGTGTGCACGTTGCTGTGCGGACGCACAGGGACAGAAAAATAGGGGAACTGTGCGCATGGACAAGACTGTGCGTACGCACAGGATTCTGTTCCTGCAACAAAAATTATGCCTCAAAGGCATCAATCATGACCTCCAAAATAGGTTTTCAAGTCCCAAAACACCATAAAACTCCAAAGAAAAACACGAGATAAAAAATAAATAGGATGGGCAAGATAAATTCAAGTTTATAAGATACTTATGGCAGAAGATTATAGAAGAATTAATTATGAGGCCAAATATTAACGGCATACGATGAAAGGCATAGCTTGATAACATATGGTCGCTTGTTTAACAGTTTAAGATCCCATTAAACTTTAATAGCTAAACTTTTGTTAGTGGTGTATATTAGCAGATAAAAAAGTATTTTGAATAACATTAACAACAAAGTAGAAGGCAAGTCTAACGATGACTATTCTTTGGAGGTGTGACAACTAAAAAACAGCTAACCAAGTACATGCGCAGAGACGATTCCAAACTCGCTCCAAAACCTGTTAACACCCCGTACATCCACATGAAGCCCGAAATGTAGCCTTGCCCGTGTATACGCTGGAGTTGGACATGAAGAGAGGGAACTCAATAGTCATGGATCTGAACTCATCCAGGTCAAAGAAAGTGTGCACAAACTAAAGATGGGATCGCCCTGGCAAGCAGATTTAAAAAAATTTGACATGCATTAACTCGGACCGCGCACTTTATGGAAGAATGAGAAGTGAGCATAGCATGATAACCCTGTGAGACCATAATTTTTGTGAAACCATTTTCATAGAATAACCAAGAATTATATAACCAGAGAAGAGATAGATAACACATAACTGAACACATATTAAAAAAGGGAGTAAGTTGTCGATGGTGAATGAGTAGCCACCATAACGACGGGTCAAAGAATCGGCCTCAGAACGATCAACGAAGCGCCTGATGAGCCGGACTAAGTATTGGGATCGTTGGCCAAATCAAGGGTTTGAGGGTGGAAACAGTATGAAAACACCAAGTTAAGGAAATAACAGCATAGTGGGCCGTCGCTCACGTAAACCACATAGTAAAAAATATCACACTGGGCCGATGTGCGCTAAAACAGGCCGGTTATCGTTGAATTAAAACCGGAGCATCTTAGTACCCAAAATTTTGAAATCCTCAAAACAAAACGCGAGCATAAAGCAACATAAAACTGCTGTGTGTAAAAAGAAACGGAATAGAGCATGCTAAATGTGAACTGCGAAAGAGAATGCCACGCCAACCTAGACATATTCGTTACCATGAAAGCAACATCGAGGGCTTACTAATATGGATCACATAATAACCATGAAATACACAACGTAAATTAAAAAACATTAATAAATAAAACATGGAGCTAGCGAGCCCAATCATGGGGAACGCATCACATAGAGGCGACACCATACAATCAAAGGCGGAGATACATTAACTAATGACAAATGCCTGACGAGCGGTTTTTCTGTCGGTAAAGAATTTTCACAAATAAATCCTCGTTGCAAGTATAGTTTCTAAACCAACAAAGAATCCTTTCGTATAAAAATTTGGTTGTCACAAGTAACAAACCCTAATAAAATTGATAACCAAAGTATTTAAACCTCGGGTCGTCTCTCAAGGAATTGCAGGGAGGTATGATTTATTATTGGTTATGGAAGATTATCTTTTTTTGGGGTTTTTGAATAATGAACAGAAAAAGTAAATTGCAGGAATTAAAGTAATAATTAATAAAGATCTTAGCAAGGTATGAGAACTGGAAATCCTATCCTAGTTACCCTTATCAATTGTGATGAGAATTGTTCATCACTTCCACTTAGTTAGCCCTTACTAAATAAAGGAAAGTCAAGTGGACAAATCAATGAGATTCCTCAAGTCCTAGTCAACTCCTATGGAAAGACTAGCTTTAGAGGGATCCAAATCAATCAGCGAATTCCAATTTTTAATCAACAAGGAGTTTGATAACTCAAGGGTCACCAATTACTCAATTCAAGCTAACAATGTAAAAAGCTAAATTAAAATCATAAATCTGAAATACCTCAAATTGCATTAAATAGAAATTCAAATCTAACATTAAGAGTTCATAAACCAAATTGGCAACATAAAGTAATCAACAAAGGGAAAGAAATAAGCCAAAATGCTAGGACAGATAAAAGTAGAAGAGAAAACTAAATTAAAGGAACATTGAACCTGGAATTGGAGAAGACATAAACCATAAACCTAAAACTAAGAAAAATCCTAAATCCTAAAACCTAGAGAGAGGAGAGAGCCTCTCTCTCTAGAAACTACATCTAAAACCTAAAATTGTGAATTATGAATATTGTTTTTTATGAATGAATAGATTCTCCCACTTTATAGCCTCTAAGCTGTGTTTTCTGGGCCGAAAACTAGGTCAAAAATAGTCGAAAAATCACCTCCAATGATTTCTGATATGTCCAGCACGCGGCACTGTCACGCGTATGCGTCGTCCACGCGTACGCGTGGATTGAATTTTCTCCAGGTCACGTGTACGCGTGATTGACGCATGCGGGTCGCCTATCTTCGGGGAAGCTATGGAAAATTATATATCGTTGTGAAGCCCTAGATGTTAGCTTTCCAACGCAACTAGAACCATCTCATTTGGACCTTTGTAGCTCAAGTTATGACCATTTGAGTGTGAAGAGGTCAGGGTTGACAGCTTTTGCAGTTCCTTCAATTTCTTGTATTCCTTCCACTTTTGCATGCTTTCTTTCCATCCTCCAAGCCATTCCTACCCTGTAATCCCTTAAATCAGTTAACGCACATATCACGACATTGAATGGTAATAAGAGAGAATTAATATTAGCAAATATAAGGCCAAAGAAGCATGTTTTCAATCATAGCACAAAATTAGGAAGGAAAACATAAAACATGCGAATTGTATGAATAAGTGTGAGAATAATGGATAAAATCTACTAGATTAAGCACAGGATAAACCCTAAAAATGGGGTTTATCAACCTCCCCACACTTAAACATTAGCATGTCCTCATGCTAAGCTCAAGAGAACTAAAAGAGTGAAGAGGAATGGTAGAGAGTATGAAATACAACCTATCTATGTGAATACAACTACATGCAAAATGTTTCTACCTACTTGGTCAAAGTAAATAAATCTTCCAAGAACAGACATGAACTGGATTTCACTAATTCAATCATAAAATAAAGTACAAGTAAACTTGTAAGAAGAAAGCTCATGAAAGCCGGGAACAAGGAATCGAGCATCGAACCCTCACTGGAAGTGTATACAATCCAATTACTCAGGTGTTTAAGGTTCGATTCTCTCAATTCTCTACTAATCTTGCTTTCTAAGACTTGCTCTTCTTCTACCAATCAACAAAGAATTTAATGCACAGATACACATATCAAGAGGTCTTTTAAGGGTTGTAATGGGGTTAGGGTCAAGGTAGGATTGTATTTGGTCAAGTGGACTAAAATCTGAATCCTTAATTAACCTAAACTTTCCACCTAACTTAAGACAATCCATGTAATTACAATGCAAAATCTAAGTACCCATTAACTATTTTTACCACATATTCATGCATCCCAACTTTAATACAACTCATATGCATTGCTACCAACATTTACTTTGGGGCATTTTGTCCTCTTTTTGTTATTTACTCTTTTTTTTCTTTTTTTTTTCTCTTTTTTTTTCATAATTTTTTTTCTTTTTCTTTTCTCAAGGCATATGATTAAGGTATTGAATGCATGAACATATTCTCAACATTCTTTCACATTTTCAGAAAATTCTAACATACTCAATTCTCAAACCAAATGTTTTCAAACCCAATTTCCCCACACTTAAATCATAAGCGCTCTCACTAGTCTAAGCTAACCAAGGATTCAAATTAAGGACATTATTATTTTCCGCTTAGAGTTAATGATGTGCTAAAGTAAAGAATAAAATGGGTAAAATAGGCTCAAATTGGTTTGCAAAGGATAATGAAAGGTTAAGGCCATATGGGTATGTAAGCTTAGTGAAACAAGGCCTCAATCACATAAGTGCATGCATACATTAAAAAATAGAAATATAGAATCAAGCAAGACAAAGATCACAATTTTAGAGAGAACAACACACACCAAAAAAATAAAATATTGGTTGATAAGATGCAACCAATCAAGTAGGCTCAAAATCTCTCTGGTTTTGTGTGTTCGAGCTCTAAAACCATGTTCCAAATTAAAATTTTTTCAAATAAGTTTTTCAAAAAGTTTAATTCAAATTAGTGAAATGCTATAAAAAGTTTCTTGAAAAAGAAAATATTACTTCAACCAAGTGGTAAAATATGCACAAAATCAAACAAACATGCAAATGCAACAACTAATTTAACAAAAAAAAGTTAAACATTGGTGTTGAGTCAGGAAGTACTAACCCGCAGAAGTCGGTATCGACCTCCCCACACTTAAAGATTGCACCATCCTCGGTGCATGCAGAGATGTACAAGTGGACGGGTGGCTCCAACTGATGCTTTTTCTCCAAAGATTGTGTGGCAAACTTGTTTATTACTCCAGTTAGAAACTTTTCCTTTTTCCTTGTGGTGGCCAGCCTGAAAAGGGAGAAAATAAAGGTAACATACAATTCAAAGGGATAGAGCAAGGAAGAGGGCAGTACAAGTGATAATCATGCTAAGATAAAGAAGAATGTCATTAACACATGGTCGCAATTTCATGTAATTAGGACATCAACGGAAATATAGCAAGAAATATGAAGGCAATTAGATGCAAGATGTTTATTAGCATGCCGGTAAGGCATGAGTAGCATAGATCAAGCATTAATTGCTAAAATGTATTATCACTCGTAACAAACCAACAATCACGTTTGTATTGACAATTATAATTAATTAATAAAATATAAGAAGGGTTTTGTAAAAAGCAGGCATTAGAGTAGAAGAGTAGAATAATTAAAAATGCACAATGCTATACGGGCTTATTCACAAACACTTGGTATGCATGTTTAATATGATAGAGAAAGTATTAAATTTGAACATGCAAATAACCCAAAAAATAATAATTAGTGATAATTGTCAAATAACTCCCTAATAATCCACAAGCAAATATGGACGAAATCAATCACAAAATTAGATTTCTAACGCCAAGTAAAATAATACAAAAATAGATAAATAATAAAAAGAAGAAGAAAAAAAAATAGAAAGAAAGAACCTTGAGAAGAAGGTGATAACACTACAAGAAAATAGAATATTTTTAACAAAAAATTTGTATCAAATTTAAAATTGTTACAAAAAAATAGTATTTTGTAATAATAATTAGTGATTGTTACAAAAGGATAATGTTTTGTAACAACTTGTTTTATTTTGTTACAAATTATGTTAGTTTTTGTAACGAGATGGTGTTTTGTAATAAGTTGCAAAAATTCAAAATATTTTGTAACAAAATATTTTTTTGTTTCAAAAACTCCAACTGTTTTGTAACAAAATAATTTTCTGTTTCAAAAACTCCAGTTATTTTGTAACAAAAAAATAATTTATCACAAAATTCAATATTATTTGTAACAAGTTAATTATTTTTCCCAAAATATAAGTATATTTTATAACAATTTTTTTTCAAAGTGTTAAACACTTTAAGAGTAAAAAAAAATTGTGTATATATTTTTTTTAAAATAATTTTATTTTATTTCAAAAATTAAAATTTTTTATATAGTGTGTAAGACATAAAAATTTTAGAAGATCTTATTAAGAGCTAATCACAAATAATATTTTAAAGTTTAGAGATTAAGTTAGTTTTTCAAATATTAATACTTTATACTCTAATTTTATTAAAAATATTGTACTCAAATTAAATCCAAAATTTCTAATTCTATACACAAACCCTAACCCTTTTACTCCACCATCTTACTGCCATTCACCACCGCCATCCCTTCCCAAAAACCCAATACTCAGCTGCTTTTGAAAACAAACGAAAAGAAAGAAAGAAAGAAAGAAAGAAAGAAAGAAAGAAAGAAAGAAAGAAAGAGATGGAGCGAAGAGGAAAAAGGGGGAAAAGAAAGGGAGACGTCGTCGCTGCTGCCACCGTCGAGGGAGAGAGAGCACGTCGCGAGCCAAAGACGCCGCCAGGGAGAAGAGGAGCCGTTGTGCTCTGCCGATGACCAGCCGCCATCGGACTTCGAAGAGAGAAAGACAGTGCGCGAAGATGAGAGAGAGGGGAAGCCAATCCTGTCACCGCCGCCGCACCCAGTCGCCGTCAACGTTACGAGAGCTTGTTGCCGTCACTGGCAAGAGTCGTCGCCGCTGCTGTTGCTGTTGCTGAAGCCACTGTCTTCGTTAGTTACTCAGTCTTGTCTCTGTTTTTGGTCCTCCTTGTGTGCTGAAGTCGCTGCTGCCGTGATGGGTGGTTGTGGGGTTGCTTGTTCTTAAACAAAGCTATTACTGCTGCTGCTCCTTGTCGTTTGTTCCTTTCAAGTTTTAGTAAGTTGTCCTTGTTCCAAAACCCTTATTGTTACCGTTCTGTTTTTATGGTTGATTGAGAATGCTGAGATGTTAATATGTTAGGGTTATGTCAATACCACTACAAATTGTTCACTGGCATTGCCGTTGCTGATCTGATTTAAGGCTATTGCTGCTGCTGCGGGTTAGAACGAAGTTGAAGTCATGCTTAATTTTGTGGTTTTCGACTAACTGAGGTAGGGGATTTGTTTTAAAAATAAATGTTTTAAGTTATGAATGCCAATAAAATTAAATGAGTAACTATAAATGGTTTATGATTGCTTTGTATGAATAATTGTTAGTATTGAGTTGAATCATAGCTGTAATTGGTGATTGGTTTAATGATTTAATGTAATGATTATTGATGATGTTGTGTATTTTGAAGTTATACTTGCTGCTAGTACTTGTTGATGTTGATTTTGTGTATGGAATGTTGCTATGGCTGCTGGAAATTGATTTTATGAATCAGAACTTGAGATATGTTGTTATAGATGAGATGCTGAAGAATGGATGCTGTGATACTATGGTTACGTTGCACCTATGATATGAAATTGTGATATATTGAATTAAGAGTTCTTGGACAACTTTGGTTAGTCAAAAGAAAGTTAGAAATATGGTTTTAGATGAATCCTAGGCTTGAATATAGGAATTGGTATGTGAGGTTGTTGGAAATACTTTGTGCAGAATTTCTGCAGAAAACTGCATAATTGGCAGCAGAACGAATGACTTTTTGGGAGTAGTCCAGACCTAATTTTTAGATGAAACTATTTTTCTGTAAAACTTTAGTGTGTCTTGAATATTCCATAAAAATTTCAGGGAATTTGGCCAAGTGGTTTGGAAGATATGATTTTTGAAAGTTTAGTGGTTGCTGCAGATTTTTCTGGTTTTCTGGTTCTGCAGCACCAACTTCCAAATGCTATAACTTTTAATTTAAACAGAATTTTGAGTTGATTTCAAAAGGATTTTAAAGATCTATCAGTCTATTTTAAGTGAGTACAAGTTTCATGTTCATATCTGTTTTGTAGACTTAGATAAGTCACTTGGAAGATCGGTTGTTTGCTGAAAACTCTGAACTGGTTTATGAAAATAGGGCTCCACTTCCAATTGATAATTAATTAATCAAATGAAGTGATATGAACCTGAATCCTGATAATGTAAACTTCATTTTTAATTGATCCAATGTTGAGTACTGTTGTTGTGTGCTTGTTAATACCACCAATACTTACTGATTTTAATTGTTCATTGCTTAGTCATGGTGATTCTTTTAATTATTGAATGTCAATGATATTTTTTCTTATAAATGATAATGAGTAATGGTTTGGGGTTTGGCTTGAAGCCTGAAACTTAATTGAACTAATTGTATTTGTCCACCTATCTGCAGTGGCTGAAGATGATACTTTCTTGGTCAAGCAAATTGGCCAGAGTTTCCAGTATTCTAAAATAGAGGTATATTCCTCTTCTTATATTCATGAATAGTTAGTTTTGTTCCTTGTTAACATACATGCATCATCTATGTATGGAAGACTAAACATAGATCGAATCCATTTTCTTATCAAGGTAAGAAGGGAGGAACAAATCCAAGCTGCTCATGACGAAGCCATGTTTGGTGCTTCAGCACTTCCACAGTTCCACCTCCTACCTGTACTGACAGTGAGCCTGAAAGGGAGAATGAGAAAGAAGTTGATAAAAAAGCTGTTGTTACAAGCCTCTTAAGTGAAACGGTAAGTGGTTTCACTGCAGACTTATGTGGATAAGCATGATGAGTCATTTAAGTAATCCTTGTATTTGTGTGTGCATTTGTTGTTGAATAATTTCTCACATTAAGTTATTATTGCTGCTCTATACTTGCTATTGGTTGCTGCTGATTTTTCCCCCTCATTGCTTGCTTGTTGAATGATTGTTAAATTCAAAGAGAAAGGAAATGCTGCTGAGTTATTGTTGTTTGTGTTGGAGTAGATGATGGTTGCTGAACTGAGATTAGTTTTATTGATAAATCTGTTGCTGAAATCGTTTAGTTTGGCTTGATTGATTTTCTATTGAATTAATGGATAAACTGTTGTGCCCCTGCTGCTTGCAAGTGTAATAGTTATTGACTTCAATGAATAGAATGCTGCCTGAATCCATTATCTTTGTTCATTTTACTGTTTTGGGTGCTGTATGATGGGCTATTGATTGCTGTTCTGCTGAGTGCTGCTCTACTTCTTGGTGGTTGGATTGGTTTTAATTGTTTCCTCATATTTTTTTTGCTGGAATTGGCTTATTTACTTCCTTCCTATGAATTCATTATAATTTTTTGTGTTTTTAACTGTCAAAGAATTCATATGGAATTTGAATTGATTGATTGAAATTGTGAAATAGGCAAATTTACTGCTGAAATGCTGCCGAAATTTACCTTAAGCTGTTTTCAATATTCATCTTTGATTCTATTAATTGATTGAGTTGGTATTTAATTGCTTTTGGTTTTCAACTGTTGCTAAGCTTAATTAATTGATTATCCGGTTAAGTGCTTCACTGTTTTGGTTGTTGGAAGCTGGAAGCTTGGGTTTTGTTATTCACTATTTGGTTGTTGTCCTATTTGGTTGCTCAATTAAACTGCATTGTGTTGTTTGAGCAAACAAGTTCTATTTTTATAAATGTAGATTTGCTTAATAAAATAGTTAATATATTAGTTAATTAAAAAAATGTTACAAAATAATTATTTTACTTTTGTAACTAAAGAAAAAAAATGTTACAAAATCAAGTTATATTTTGTAACAAAATTTTTTGATAGGAAAAAATAGATTGTCACGAAAAATACCTTGAAGATCAAAATTTGTTACCACTTTTGTAACGGCTTCTGGTTTTTTGTATCAGAAAAAATTGTTACAAAACATCATATTGAATTGTAACAGTTCCATTTTTCATTACAAAAACTTTTTGTAACAGGACTTACTGCAACGGCCCCTTTTTTTGTTACAAAAAACTTTTGTTTCAAAATTTTGACGTTTTGTAATAATTTTTTTTGTTACAAATACGCCTTTTTCTTGTAGTGTAAAGGGGGTAATGAAGAACGTGGGGTGAAGAAAATATGATGGAAGGAAAAAGAAGAAGAGAAGAGTAAAGAAAGAGAAAGAATGGAAAAAGCTGGGAGAATAAAGAAGAAAGAAAAGAAAGAAGAAAGAAGAAGAAAGAAATTAGGATTTAGAAAGATAAGATATGAAAAACAAGGCTGCGCAGGGTTCAGATGCGGATTCGCGAATGACGCGTACGCGTACTCCACGCGTACGCGTGGGTCGTGCACTGAGGGGGGCGACGCGTAGGTGTCGGTCACGCGTACGCGTGACCATATTTGTGCTATTCGCGCGAGGGAATCATGGCGCTTGCACAACCCTCTGTTCATTTTGGGATATGTGCCAAAATGTCATATGACGCGTGCGCGTCAGGCACGCGCACGAGTGGAAGTGCAAAAGTGGAAAATGACGCGCACGCGTTAACGATGCGTACGCGTGGGTGGGTTTGTGCTTCTAGCATAATTCCAGCACCAAGCCAGCATAACTTTCGGCCAATACACCTTTTACGTCGAATTCGCAAGGTCACGCATGCGCGTAATTGACGCGTACGCGTGAAGTGCCAAATTCTCAGATGACGCGTACACGTGAGGGACGCATACACGTGGTGATGCTTGTGTGACTGGCACACTTTCTACACTGTTCCCACACAACTTTCTGTTCATTTTTTTTGCAGATGAAAATGCAGACTATATGCAATACTAATGAGAAAAGTCACTAAAATAAAACTAAGGAGAGAAAAGAAAGAACGATCATACCATGGTGGGTTGTTTTCCACCTAGCACTTTTAGTTAAAGTCCTTAAGTTGGACATTTGGTGAGCTCCTTGTCATGGTGGCTTGTGCTTGAACTCGTCTTGAAACTTCCACCAATGCTTGGACTTCCAATAAGCTCTATCAATACCAAGTAAATTTCTCAAGTTTTGATGGAGTTCTTCACAAGCTTTGAGCTCCCAAATTTGATCCTCATATATTCCTGAATCCCAAATCTTGTTTCTACACCCATCTTCAAGTGGATCACGATGATTCCATCCGGGTGGTTCAGCCTTAGAATTCTCATTTAGGCACCCAAACATCCTCCTAGACCTAATTAATTGAGAATTATGCCAACCCTTGCAATCAAGCCTTGAGCTTCCAACCATAACGAATCTAGGATTGTGTCGCCAACCACTAACCATCTCCCTCTTACTCTTAAGGCCACAAAGAGCTCTAAGCTGACCATCTGTCTCAAGTAGCCATATTCAAGTGGGAAGGTAAAGGTTAAGGATAAGTGTTTTACCCACTTGAATGTTGTATTGGATGGTAATGGCTTTGGGGGAGAGGTCTCCAACAGCTTTGGCAAGATGATTTTAAGCTCCATTCGCTTGTGCTCTCCCTTGGCAACTTCCACCTCTTTGCGAGCTTCTTTAGTTTCAACCTCTTCCTCTTGGGAGCTTTCTTCCAATTCAAACTCTTCTTCATGGCTTACCAGGGGCATGGGGGGTTGTGCTTCTTCTTCTTTAATCTCCATCTCTTGATCAACCTCTGCAAAGTCTTCAACATTGATATGTCTTGGAGGTTGTACACCCTCCTCAACATCAACATCAAACACCTTGGAAGGAGGCTCCATGACTGGACTTTCCCATGGAGGTTCTGCATCTCCGAAGTCTGCAACCACTTCTTCCTCTTCAATAATTGCTGCTTTGTCTAGTTGTTTTAGTATAAAATCGTACTCCTCCTTGATGATTTTCTTTCCATGATAACTCCCTTCAACTACTCTTTCATCTTCAAGGGTCTCTCCTATCTCCACATTTTGGGCCTCCTCTTGCTCTAAGACAAAATCAGACTCCTCTTGATGTCTTCCTTCACTAATTCTTCAACCACTCCTTCGACTTCAAGGGTCTCTACTACCTCCACCTGTAGGGCCTCCTCTAGCTTCTTATGAAGTATGAATTCGCGAAGATGATCCCTTCTCTCTTGTTCTATGTCAATAGCATGACTGGGATCATCTTGCTCTTGGATTGATGGATGTGGGTGCTCTTCCATAGAGGGTGGTGATGGGATGGAAAGATCATTATGTGGTTAAAAAAGAAGCGCACTAGAGTTTGAGGGTTGAATATTGGAGGTAGAGGGTTGGTTCATATGGGATATAAGATTTTGGAGTGTAGAGGTGAGACCAATGATGTTAGAGATGAGTGTGTTGTTATCCAATGGAGGTTGGGGTGGATAGGAGGGTTCAATTGTTGGGAGAAAGGGCTCATAATACAGAGGTGGTTCTTCTTGATAAGGATATGGAGATGGTGAATATTGAGGTGGTGGTTCTGGGTGTGGTTCATATGGTGGTTGGTGTGGTGGATAAGGATTAGGGTCATATGGAGGTGAATGGTGGAAAGGGGCTTGTGAGTATGGTAGTTCAGAGTTATGTTGAAGAGGGGGTTCATAAGCATATGGTGGGGCTTGTTAGTAACTACAAGGGGGTCTACCATATTCATCATCTTTGTACGCTCCCTGGAATGGCTCTTGACCATAGTAATTTGGTGGAGGTGGTTTGTCACGAAAGGGTCCACCATAACTATTGTCTTGGTATGCATCACAGAATGGTTGTTGGTTATAGCGCATTGGAGGGGGTTGTTGCCAAGAGGGTTGATCAAATCCTTGTGGCTCCTCCCATCTTTGATTCTTCCAACCTTGATGCCTGTTCTCATTATAGCTTCTATTCCTTATAACAACATTGGAACCAAACTTAAAGCCAGAGGGGTGAGAATTCATAGTAGCAAAAGAAATAAAAACTAATAGAAATTAATGAAAATAAACTCCTAAAACTAGAAACACTAACAAAGAAACGAAAAAGCAAATATTTACAATAACCAATAATAAGGCACACGTTTGCAATTCCCCGGCAACGGCGCCATTTTGACGAACAGTTTTTCTTTCGGTAAAGAATTTTCACAAATAAATCCTCATTGCAAGTATAGTTTCTAAACCAACAAAGAATCCTTTCGTACAAAAATTTGGTTGTCACAAGTAACAAACCCCTAATAAAATTGATAACCGAAGTATTTAAACCTCGTGTCGTCTCTCAAGGAATTCCAGGGAGGTATGATTTATTATTGGTTATGGAAGATTATCTTTTTTTTTTGGGTTTTTGAATAATGAACAGGAAAAGTAAATTGCAGGAATTAAAGTAATAATTAATAAAGATCTTAGCAAGGTATGAGAACTAGAAATCCTATCCTAGTTACCCTTATCAATTGTGATGAGAATTGTTCATCACTCCCACTTAGTTAACCCTTACTAAATAAAAGAAAGTCAAGTGGACTAATAAATGAGATTCCTCAAGTCCTAGTCAACTCCTATGAAAAGACTAGCTTTAGAGGGATCCAAATCAATCAGCGAATTCCAAATTTCAATCAACAAGGAGTTTGATAACTCAAGGGTCACCAATTACTCAATTCAAGCTAACAATGTAGAAAGCTAAATTAAAATCACAAATCTAAAATACCTCAAATTGCATTAAATAGAAATTCAAATCTAACATTAAGAGTTCATAAACCAAATTGGCAACATAAAGTAATCAACAAAGGGAAAGAAATAAACCAAAATGCTAGGACAGATAAAAGTAGAAGAGAAAACTAAATTAAAGGAACATTGAACCTGGAATTGGAGAAGACATAAATCATAAACCTAAAACTAAGAGAAATCCTAAATCCTAAAACCTAGAGAGGAGAGAGCCTCTCTCTCTCTAGAAACTACATCTAAAACCTAAAATTGTGAATTATGAATGTTGTTTTTTATGAATGAATGGATTTTCCCACTTTATAGCCTCTAATCTGTGATTTATGGGCCGAAAACTGGGTCAAAAACAGCCCAGAAATTACCCCCAATGATTTCTGATACGTCCAGCACGCGGCACTGTCACACGTACGCGTCGTCCACGCGTACGCGTGGATTGAATTTTCTCCAGGTCACGCGTACACGTGATCCATGCGTGCGCGTCACCTATCTTCGGGGCAGCTATGGCAAATTATATATCGTTGCGAAGTCCCAGATGTTAGCTTTCCAACGCAACTAGAACCGCCTCATTTGGACCTCTGTAGCTGAAGTTATGATCGTTTGAGTGTGAAGAGGTCAGGGCTGACAGCTTTGCAGTTCCTTCAATTTCTTGTATTCCTTCCACTTTTGCATGCTTCCTTTCCATCCTCCAAGCCATTCCTACCCTGTAATCCCTGAAATCATTTAACGCACATATCACGGCATTGAATGGTAATAAGAGAGGATTAATATTAGCAAATATAAGGCCAAAGAAGCATGTTTTCAATCATAGCACAAAATCAGGAAGGAAAATGTAAAACATGCGAATTGTATGATGAGAATAATGGATAAAATCCACTAGATTAAGCACAGGATAAACCCTAAAAATGGGGTTTATCAATGCCTAACGCCTAATTTATTCACCTAATGGGAAGAGAAGATCATATAAAACAATGCACATAACACCACAACACGTTTTTTCACACACATACAGAAAACTCCATGCTACCCTTGAGGGACACAACTCCGGCCCATCTTATGCGGCCAACAAATCTGACGACTCCATCAGTCAGACCAACAGAGCGGAATTGCGCCTCCGATACGATGGCATCAAGTGACGGATCAAAAACATTGAAGCCACGGATGAAATGACTGATACCGAGGAGGTTGAGACCAAACATAACACATGGCGTATCGGTCAGGTTAGGATCACCAACAAAGAGATGTCGACCCCACTCCATTCCATCAGAAGGTCCAAAGTTGATGGTCATTAGATGGACCCTGAACCTAGCAGAGGACCGCTCATAGCTAACAAAATCCACACAATCATGGTACCCAATCAAAGCAGGATGCTCCACACATACACCTGTACCTATTTCAATCTCATTCCATGTAGAATCTAGCGTGGAGTACCTAACCACAGAAACCGGTTTCTTACGAAACCTCCCTTCACTATTGACCCAACAAACATAATGATTGGCAACCGCATAGCTACTGCCCAGTCTATCAACCATTGGCGGGGTCCGCACAGAGTGACTCCACTGACCCACATTCGAATTAAAGATCTACATGTCATATCCAGCAGCTGCCGAGTGACGCTTGGCGAGGCTGAGAATCTTATAATCATCACTATCAACCACACCGACAAAGGCATAAGCAGACCAGTCATCACAGTGGTTGAAGTGGTAACAGTCAGACCCTGGATCAGGAATAATAGACCTCCAGGAGCCCAACGGATCCCATATAACCAACGAACTAGAACGGCCATCGGTAGAATACCTAGCACAAAGCTTGTCCATGGTCGACCCCACCAAAGAAAACCACGTCCAGACGAGAGGAGCGGTCACCGGAACCTCCACACGAGTTTCGAAGACGTACAAAGACAGCCGCCCACAATCAACCTCTTTCAGGGGATTGTCCAAATGAAGGACCGCCGCCTTCCCTCCCTTCGACTTCAAATAAGTGACCATGTTATCTGCTAGGTTCAACATATTGTACCAATCATGCGACATGCATATGCCCTTTCTTATTATTTTTCCATCGGATAGAAGAAATATCTGTGTGGTAGATGATCGTGAGCTTCTAACTAGGTGCTGATCTTCAATGCTAGCCGTTGAGGAGGAAAAGCGAAAAAGATAAGGAATAATGTACGAGAAAGAGAGAAGACAAATGCTAGGTAAATGGGGAAATGAAATCTTTACGTGGTGTGATGTGGCTAGACGGTGAGTCTGATCCTTTTTAAATGTATTAATTCATGATAACCCGAGGTGATGACACATGGATTTCGTATGCATTGCTGAAACCGGGATTTAAGATATTAACTAAGGATACACTATAATTGGTTTTATTTATTATTTAACATATTTAAAAAGAGTTTAATTTTGGTTCATTAAAATATTTTGCATAGTGTCCTATTACATACGTTCTTTTGAATGATCATTTATGCAATTAATATAAAAGTAGTTATTTTTATTAATTTAATGTTATATAACTAGATACATGTATCAAATAATTTTATACTGACAGTATATTAAAATTAAATCTATTTAAAAAATAAAAAAATGAGTTAATAGATAAACTTGACAAGAAAGGTTCGCTAGTGTGAATTTTCCCTCTGTTTGGAGCCAGTTCAACATCCAGAGACAAGAATCATTACTACGTAACCAAAAATTATGTCCATGTCATTAACTTTGACCAAATCCACTAAATAAACCATTGTTTAAATTCACTTCATAATTGATAGTAAATATGAAGTATACCATTGTGGATCGCATGGGACTCCTTCAGGATACTGTACTGGTCCTCATGTGGTAGGATCAGTGGAAACATGGACAAAACTCTTTAGGTTCATGTCTAGCTTGAAAATCTGGGCTAGCATAAGTAGCTGCATATGGTTAAACGAAAATTGTTGTCATAAACATGTTCATGAATACCACGACAGCCTGTTGCCAAGTCTTTCATGTTTTAAAATCATAAACCACTTTTCAAAATACTCACAATAGTTTGCATATTGCGCTCCCCCCGTTCCTTGTATCCAGGTGCTCTTGTTACATCTAGGCAGTACACTGTGGCTCGCTTCACGTCCACAACCATCAAGTACCATGTGTAGGTTTGTTCGCATACCGGCACAAAGACCTATCAATGCAGTCAGGTCATTGTATGCTTAAATTGGGTACTCTAGATGCAGTACAAAAAGAAAGAGTTATGTTTCTAACATGTTCAAGCTTAGGTGTCACCGATATCCATCTGTTCAGGTATTTCATGATTATAACTTCCAACGGCCTCAGAAAAAGAATGTCATCGACAAACACGAAAGGTGTGTACCAAACACAAGGAGGAAGAACACAACAAGCTTTCATGGAAGCGCTCATTAACATGATGTTCATAATCTGACAAAAACAAAAAGACAAACACTTCAGCTTCCCAGGCAGATAGAAATTTTAATATGGCAGGGTTAGATTTAATTCACATTGACATTAGGCATGTAAATGGGGGACAGAGAGTGGAACACTGCTCTAGGGACTTCTAATGTCGAGAATTTAAACAACACTTCCCTGTTACAACATACACACAATACCGTGTGTGATCCATGGTTTCTATGGAGAAATAAACTAAACAGTACTAAATTTGCAATATGCACATAAGTATACTTACAAATACTGATCAGTTTTTCCATAAATGTAAGTAGCCATTTTGCATTCATCATAAGTCAAATCCATGTGCACAGTTGGCCTGAATACCATTTGAAACCCCTAATCAAACAATCAAAAATAAAGTATCACATCAGCCACTCAATACTAACAACAAATGTACGTCATGATGCGTAATATATGATTCATTTAGAGTGTGTGCATGACTTGCCAGTGGAATTAGTAACACGGGGGGAGTCTATTATGTTCGACATCCCATATGGTCTAAAACCACTTCCATACTGCAGAGAAGGAGAACTTATGTAAGATTTTTGTAACTAATTTTATATATTAGTTATTGTAAAAGTTGTTCATCTTAAATGAATAAATTTTCAGTTTTTATTTTCAGTTTTTTAATATATAAGAACATAGGCCATGTTTAAAATATATAAAATCAAAGTAAATATGATTATTATTTCAACAATATAATAAATTTTGTATTTCAATTAATTAAAACGAATGTCAACATTTGATTTGGCTTTTATTTTACTTAAATACCGTCCTGGCTTTTGACAGCGAGCTAAGCCCTAGTTGTGGGAATAAAGTGGAGTCGGTTACTCACTTCCTTTTAACCTCTATAGCAAAGCTAGGGAGTTTTGAAGCCACCTCATGCCTTCTCAATCCGCCGTCGGATACAGGATTCAAAGTTTAGGTTCAAGCAAGTGTCGATGATGGAGAATAAAGCAGCACTGCTGCCGCACGTGTATGGTGGGTTTTGAGACAGAAATTAAAATTGTTTGATTTTAAAAATAGAATAAGAGAATATATTAAGATATAAAAATTAGTATCTTTATATTTTTGTTTGGTTAGTTTAAATATAAGATAAAATAAATAATAAAATATTTAATTTATTTTATTTTTTTTCACATAAAATTTAAAATAAAAAATAAAATAATAAAAATATAATTATAAAAATTTGATAGTAATAATAAAAAAATAAATTATATTTTTGTATTTTTATATCATTTTTGTCAGAAAAAATATAAAATATACTAATTCAATATTTATAGAATATAATGTTTGTGTCTATATCTTACTTACTAAATACAATATTATATTTTTATATCTTGTCTTTATAAATAAACGCAATTCAAGAGATCTTTAATCCTGGTAATATGTGGTTGTCAGTGACAATGATTCTTAATATTTGAAGGTTAATTTAAGACACTGAGATATCTAATAAAAGATCTTAATATTTACTAACTCAAATCTAGTGTTCTGTGTGGTTGAAATTGCCACTAGGTTAGGCAAAAATGAATTACGATGCTAGTGTCTTCGTGTAGCAATAGCGTGTTGGCTTTGGGTGTGTCAAGGTCACGTCAGGCCAGGTTTTATTCTTAATAGGCCTTGTCTGTCATGTAGCTAATTGACCTGAGCTTGACCTGCAATTTGCTATAGGCTCTTTATAAAGTATTAGGTCTGGCCTGTTGTTCAGCCTAGCTTGACCTGAAGCCTGTTAAAAGGCCTGATATTTTTTTTATTATATATTTAATTATGTTTTAATAGGCCCAGGCAGGCCTGACAGGCCAGTAAGACTAATTAGTGAGCCTGGGCCTGACCTATTAATATATTAAGGTTTTTAAAAGAGTCTAAGCCTGAGCCTCTTCTATAACAGGCCAGGACAGACCAAACATAGACTAGGCTGCAGGCTCCTGGCAGGCCGCCTGACATTTTTCCACCCCTAGGTGTGTGTAGGGGTGGAAATAGGCCGAGTCGAGCTGAGTTTTGGCTTTGATGAATTTGACCCATGTTATAAATAGATGGTCCAAGTCTAGGCTTGTTATTTTTCATAGGCTTTTTTTTCAAACTCAAGTTCAGTCTGTTTAAAAACCTACGAGCCTATTTGAAAAGCCTGTTTTGTGAATTAGAACTCAAATAACAATAAACTCAAAAACATCTAAATTAACATCAAATAGATTCTAAAATTTATAA
>NC_029787.2:35269542-35288870 GCF_000816755.2 Arachis ipaensis | reverse complement strand
ACGAGCCAGTCTAATGAGTTTCATAAGCTATGACCTAACCTTTTTAATTAATAAATTTTACAAAAAAATCCAAGCTTAGCTTGTTTAATAAAATGAGTCGAGTCAAACTGAACCTAAAATGAGTCGAGTTACAGGCCCCCGTCAAATAGTCTGACCCACTTTCACCCCTAGGTGTGTGATTCAAAACCACTAGGGAGTGTGGATTAATGGTTGTTTTAGGCTTTTACTGAGTAAACACCCAACCCGGTCCCTGTCCATTTCAAATTAGGACAAGACGATCCCTCACCAAAAAAGTAACCCATGCCGGTCCCTATCTATGCATAAAATAACTCATCGCGTCCCCTCCCGTGTATCCCCGTCCATAGTTGACGGAAAATTCTGATGTGGCACTTACCGGCGCTGATCTGGTAGTTAGTCCAGAGTTAAGTACCAACCTGGATTAGGGTAAATGGACTGGGGTCGATTTGTCCCCCTGTCACATTCAAAAATGACGCCGTTGCTAGGTTAAGAAGGATTAAACGTCATTCTCACCCTGATAACCCCCAAGCCGTAACTCATATTTACGAATAACCAAAACCCATCAACCTTCTTCGCACGATAGGACAGAGCGTGGTGGAAGTAGCAAGTATTGGTGCTGACAAGGGTGCTGACAAGGCCGCCAGGAACGACTCGGAGGACTCCTCTAACTCCGTACTTGACGGAGTCACTGACGACGTGCAGTGGAGGCAGCTTGTGTCGGCATTCAGGTTAGTAACAAATTTGGATATCTAAAACATTATTCTAATCCAATCTCTGTTCCTAAATTGCATGTTGGTGTTGCAGTGTTCAGTAGGTTGAAATGGGTTGCCTGGTTGTTTATTTTTAAAAATGTTGTGGACGTGAATGGATTTTGAAATTTTTTAGTTAATTTGTTAAATAGTTAATGTTAATTGTCAGTAGTTTAGATGATTGGCACAGTGAGATAAACTGTCATGAATTGGATTTTGATTAGTAAAAATAATTTTGGGTATAGTATATTTTTTATCCTTAAAGTTTGACAAAAGTTTTAAAAATATCCCTAAGTTTTATTTTGTTTCAATTTTGTCCCAAAAGTTTTCAATTTGCATCAAATATACCCCTGACGGCTAATTTTTCAAAAAATTTAAAATCGATTCAACAACAATTTCATAAGAACAACCCCTCAACACAAGCAAATTAAGCATAATTTTCATGCATTATTGTTATATTGGTCTTAAATTTTTTAAAAATTTAGCCTCCGAGGATATATTTGATGCAAATCGAAAACTTTTGGGACAAAATTGAAACAAAATAAAACTTAGGGGTATTTTTAAAACTTTTACCAAACTTCGGAGATAAAAAATATATTTTACCCAATAATTTTCAGATGGATGAGTTTGAAGTAGTTCATGTTTTCCATCATGGAGGAAATTTTAAGAAAAATGCAGAGGGCAAATTAGAATATACTGATGGAAAAGTCAAGAAGTGGCCACCTTTAGACATTGATTTGGTGAACTTCTTTGATTTTGAAATGTTACTGAAGGAGTTGGGTTACACAGAGTACAAGACGATGTTTGGTTTAATAGCATGGCACCTGACTTGGAATCTAGCTTACATGTTATGAGGGGTGATACTGAGATAAATGACATGAGGAATAACAAGATTAAAAACAAGGAGACAAACGAGATTTATATCTACTTTGATCACCCAGTTAGTGTGCCAGAAGTTGTGGATGAGGAGATGCAAGCTGAGGAGGTTATTATGAGTGACTCATCTTTCTCAGGTGATGGGTATGAAACAACTGAGGACGAGCCATATAAGCCACCTCCTCCGGAATATGAAGAGACTCATAGTGGTGACGATAGTAAAGTACAGAAAAGGAAGGAGAGATTGAAAAAAAAAAAAGAAAAAAAATGGTGTCACCAAGGAAGAGAGCTAGTCAGGGTCCAGCTGGAGAGGTGAAGAGTGGTCCAGCTGGTAAGGTGAAGGATGGACCAGATGGTGAGGTGAAGTCTGACCCAAATAGGGAATTAAGCAAGGGTGGCCCAAAAAATAGGGATAAGCCTAGACCAAGTAAAGGTGGTCCATGTTATTCTCCAAAGACAGTCAAGAAACGGGCTTCCAAGAAGTATTCAGGTAGGAAGAGAAAACATATTCTAAGGGATGGAAAAACTGAGGCAGAAGGTGTAGTAGTTGATGGGCCTGAAGCAGGTGGTGGTGTGGAGGCTAGAGATGGACTAGCTGGGAATACAATGGCATCAAATTCTGATATTGTTGGGGAAGAGCTAGACTCAGATTATGACAAGCCTTATGAATATGAGAGTGAAGCATTTAATAGCCCAGTGTTTGATGATGATGATGAAAACAGGACTACATTTGATGCTTTCAATGAGGAGACAGAACATGGGAAAGTTGAATTTAGGGTGGGACAAACATTCATCACAATGAAAAGTTTTAAGAATACACTAAAGGACTATTTTGTGTATGAAGGGAAGGATGTGATGTATCTAAAGAATGAAAAGAAGAGGGTGAGGGCTGCATGTGCAGGAGAGAACTGTCCTTGATTGATTCTGACCTCTTGGAACAGTGCTGGAGGGTGTTATCAGGTGAAGATACTGGTTAATGAGCACAACTGTGCTAGAGATTTTGGCAGTAATCTAGCTAACAGAGAACGGGTGACATCAAAGTTGGTGAAGAG
Source organism: Arachis ipaensis (assembly GCF_000816755.2). NCBI lineage: Eukaryota > Viridiplantae > Streptophyta > Magnoliopsida > Fabales > Fabaceae > Arachis > Arachis ipaensis. The sequence goes on along the minus strand of NC_029787.2, from coordinate 35,286,175 downwards.
GCTACTGACTCAGCCTGAGTTAAAGCCTAAACAGGCCAGTGAGTATATGATTGAGGAGTACAATGTACATCTTAGTGAGAAAATGATAAGCAGGGGACTGAAGGTTGCCAGAGAGATAGTTATAGGCAATGAACAAGCTCAATATGGAAAGCTCTGCGACTATCTGATGGAACTACACAGGAGTAATCCAGGGAGCACAGCTATGATTGATGTCATACCTCAACCAGAGTCGCTGCCACTAATCGACAAATTGTATATAAGTTTGGATGCATGTAAAAAGGGTTTTAAAGATGGGTTCAGGCCTCTAATCGGGTTGGACGGGTCCTTCCTCAAAGGTTACTATGGTGGACAGCTATTATCTGCAGTGGGGCAAGATGCCAACAACCACTTTTTTGTCATTGCGTATGCTGTGGTTCCGAACGAATGTAAAGACACTTGGGGCTGATTTTCGTCAATACTGAAACAGGATCTAAGAGATTGCACTGAGTTGGGACTGACTTTTATCTCCGATCAACAAAAGGTCAACTCTAAACCCTGCTAATTAGTTACTTGTGTTGAATACTTATGTATGGTGTACTCTGTTTTGTATCATAGACTTGTACTACTCTGCTATGGATTTGATCATAATTATATATAATTTTGCACTCTGCTTTGGTTGGTTACTATGTTCCATTGAGATAAAACTTTTTTTATTTTTCAGTTTATTAGTTGATGAATTAATTTTTATGTTAGCTAAGACTCTATGTCATTCATCATCAATTGATAATTAAATATGTTGTATTACAGCTCCCTGATTAGATATTGTATTTAATTTGAGTTACTTTAATTTGATTCTTAGCATTTGAAGTGTGGATAATTGCTAATTAAAATTTTCTAATCATATCATGTCCTTGGACTGATACAGGAGTTGGCATTGGCCTTGAAGAAGATATTTCTGAGAGCTCACCATAGGAATTGTGTACTACATATCTGGAAGAACTTCATCAAGTACTTCAAAGATGAAGAGATGAAGCAAATGGTTTGGGAATGTGCAAGGTGCACCACACACCACCGAATGAGCTGATGTGATGGAGAAGTTAAAGCGAGTAAGTACACCAGCATGGGAGTATATGCAAAAATTTGAGCCGACTGTATGGTGTAAGGTGTACTTTAGTCATGGGCCGAAACTGGACAACATAACTAATAATATGTGCGAAGTATGGAATGCAAAGATTGTGGAGCATAGGGAAAAGTCTATTCTAACCATGTGTGAAGGGCTGCAGTGCTACATAATGAGAAAGATGGCAACGCACAAGAAGAAGTTGGAGGCTCACATTGGACCACTTGCACCAGTCCAACATAAGAAGTTGGATCAATTTATTAAGCCTAAGAGTTATAAATGGAGAGCTATATGGGCTGGTGATTCGAAAAGAGTCCTCTTTGAAGTTCATTCCCAAAACTATAAAGTGAGTGTGAATCTTCACAAGAGGACATATACATGAAATGTAATGGCAGTTGACAGGTAAGTCTGGTTATATAGTTATTGGATAAATATTTAGTTGCTATAATTTTTGGTTTATCACTCTCTGTCCATTTTCTTTTTCTGATTCTGCATCAATTCGTTATTGTCCATAGGAATGCCTTGTAGACATGCCGTTGCAGCACTAGCTAAAATGGGTCTTAAGGAGGCTGAGGATTTTGTGCATAAGTGGCTAACTATGGAAGCCATCAGAGCAACTTATTCACATTGCATTAAACCAGTCAACATTGAAGAGTACTGGATACCTACCAATGCACCAAGGCCACTGCCTCCCACTATTAAGAGAGCTGCTCATAGACCTAAGATAAAGAGAAGAGCCGATCCAGTTGAGAGAGAGATGAGCACCACCAAGGCGAAGAAGACATTCATTGTTACTTGCTCTAAGTGTGGCCAAACGGGCTATTACTACAAGACATGTCCGAATGCAGCATAAGATCCCAACTGGAAGCCTATGACTAAAAAGGAGAGACGAGCACAGAAGAAGACAACAACTCACAAATCATCAACTGATCCATCAACAAGCACTGATCCAGCAACAAAAACTGCTCCAGCCCCAAACACTGATCAGGTACAATGTGTTAGCTTTAAGAATTGACTTGTCCTAAATAATATCTTCTTTACTCTATGTTTGAGAATTGAGCTACAATGGCTGTGTTATGTACTGATTAGGTTTATATGTTTCACTAATTTTGTTGCTTGCTTTCTATAATATATTGAATTTTATCATAGAGGAAAGCCAGAAAAGCTAAAAAGAAACTACCCAAAAATCAGAGAGAAGAAATTTCAGTTTCGCAATCTGCACCACCAGCTGAGAAGGTCCTTTTTTTCATGTTGTTTAAAAAAACAAAACTTGTTTCATCCAAGAAATTATTACATCTCAATCACTTAAAGTTTTCATTCATATAACTGTTATACCTACATTGTTACAGGTTGTAGGAGAAAACTCCAATGACAACCTTATAACATTTAGGGAGAAGCAGCAGATTGTTAGGCCTCCAACTCCATGTTTCGTGCCTCCACCCATATCAACACCGGGGCCAACCTTATGGTTCAAATCTCAACCTTTCCAAGCGCCAAACCTGATGCCTCACAGCTCCAATCAAATGACTCAATAGTTGGAAAGACTACTCCAGGAACCAGTCATGATGCAATTTCTGAAGAGACGATGGCAGCTGCAAATTCAAATACTACATCACGACTTTTAAAATTTGTGCCAACACCCAGCTACAGGCCTCCAAGACTCGGGCCTCCTAAGCAGGGGTGACACTTATAATAGGGATTTAGATATGTAATACTGAGATATGTGATACTGTTAGTTTGGTATTTTGAGACTTTAGTTTGAAGGATACAATTATGTCAACAAATGTCTTGTTGTTCTTTTGGTATTTTGGTATTTACAAATGTGTAAGTTTTATTTAGGGCCATGTTACTTCTGCAATGATATTATCACTGTGAACATATGAATTACATGTTTCTTGACAATATGAATATAATGGTATGAATTGCTATGCTTTACAAGGTTTACTTCAATCTATGTTACATGCACAAATATTTGCTGCTCTAATTTGCATTAAGTTCAGGTAACAAACTTTAAACAGTCATTATAATAATTCATCTTTATATAACTTACATCCACAATGTTTACATATTCAATCTCATCTTGCCACACAATTCTTAGATACCCTAAAATTATTCATTAGGTTGCATACATAATTGTTCTAAATGAACAGGCAACCATAACCCCAATAAAAAATACAAAAATACTACAACCTAACCCCAAGCATCTACTTTCACCCATTTTTTCCCGCTCTTTCCTAATTGATTTTCTAATCCAATCAACCTAATTTCTAACTCTTTCACTTTGTCATCCACCGCATCACTAAGGCTTTCAAATCGATGCTGGTTCTACGGCAATACCCCTTTTGATGTTGTCTTCGAAACATGCTCATTAAAGGAAGAAACATAATAATCTAGCCATACAAAAAATGAGCAACATCCTTCTGCAGTCTACATATAGACAAATTTAAAAAGGTTAAAACCATGAACATACCTGGAACTAAGTATAGAATCAAACACATTCAACACAAAATTTTTCATGAACATACCTTGAATTTAGGGCAACGTAAGAATAACCTATTCGGATTACTTTTAGTCCCAGACATGAACAGAACAACATCAGACCCGCAACAGCATTTTGGGAAGACCCATCTCTTCTTCCTTCTACCTACAATACTCTCATTAGAGTTCATGCTATAACTCCAATTATCACCAGCTCGCAGGTTGGAGGATACACAACGTTCTCCACTTCCAACCATGGTCCCCTAGGATTTCGTTATAAACTATGAATACTTTGTGCAGAGGTTGGGGAACGAAAAGATGAAGTAAACGTTTGCTCCTTTTTAACCTAGCAACGGAGTCGTTTTTGAATGTGACAGGGGGACAAATCGACCTCTATCCATTTACCCTAATTCAGGTTGGCACTTAACTCTGAACTAACTGCCAGATCAGCGCCAGTAAGTGCCACATCAGACTTTTTCATCAACTATGGACGGGGGATACACGGGAGGGGGCGCGATGAGTTATTTTATGCATAGAGAGGGACCGACGTGAGTTACTTTTTTGGTGAGGGATCGCCTTGTCCTAATTTGAAATGGATAGGGACCGGGTTGGGTGTTTATTCGGCTTTTACCGGTTTAGAATATCCGCCACAGTGAACTTTTTGCAATATAGAGGAATTTAATGTTTCTTGAAAAAGTGGCATGAGTAGGGACAGATTCATGTTGAAGGGAGTGGGGCAAGTGCCCCCAGTGAAATTTAAAAATTTGTTAATTAATACATAGTAACAAACCAACAAAATTTATTTGTCCCCACTATATAATTAAATTTGACCCCATTATAAGTGAACTTCACTCATTAACTTAAATGATCAAAAGATAAATAATAATTCATAATTCAAAATTCAAATGAATCTATTACAATAATTTTTTAAAAAAAGAGTGAAATAATTATAGATTTGTTATTTTATAATTGTGACTAATAAATAAATTTAAAATTTGAAAAAATTTAAAGACTAATTATATTTTATAATAACAAAGTATAATTATAAAAATTATTATCATATTATGTATATTTTATCCCACTCAAATGAGAAAAGTAATTTGTGGGATTGACTACGAAGATGCGTATTTTGCAGCTGTGTTTGGTGGGTTTGCGAAATAATGATGATCTGCATGCCAAAATTAAAGAGCTTGTGTAGAGAATTAGAGATCGAAAAGTGCAAATGAACCTTGTCCTAACAGAAGGGAATAATAATGTTAATTTTTTAGTTAGAAGAAGTATTATTTGTAATGAGAACTGTTTTGAGTGGATTCAACCTTAAAAAGTGATTTATAAAAGTTTATTCATATTGAATCTCGTGAAACAGAACATCCCTGTTTGAAATTTCTTTTTCTTTCGTCACAAAAAAAAAAAGTCCTGGCTTGAATGTTGTTTATAGAAAATATCAACGCCAAAATATTTTTAATACTCCTACATTAAATAAATAATATTGATTTAATAAGATAAATCAACAAATAATTATCTCAAAATATTAGAAAATGTTTGTTTCCATTAATAGGTGGTGATTGAAGAGGAATCTAATTGAAAACGTCCGCAAGAAACATATTATTTTTCTTTAAATATTCTCATATGATATTTGAGCATTTAGTGGGTAATTTATTAACAAAAGCATTGAGTAAATAGTTAAATTATTTTTAAAAGATAATTTATTTTTAAATTAATTTTTAAAATTTTTTAATTAAATTCATCCTTTAAAAATTTTAAGTTAATTACGTTAGTCATGTCGACACTTTATTGCTCATGGCGCGTTATAGTTTGCTAATATGACATGTTAGCTAACTGTCCTAATTAGCTACTAACATGATAAGTTTATAAAATTAGACTAAATTAATCCTAAATTTAAGTTGTTGACACCATTAATAAAAAAAGTGACGGAAAGACTACCGAATTTTTTATTTAAATAAATTAAAAAATATTTTATTTACTGAAATAAATAATATTAAAAATAATTACGAAAATACGTAGCATGTCTTATCTCGTTTACAGTGTAAACAAGATAAGACAGTGTGAGTGACATGTGTATATCTTGTTTAAAATGTAAATGAGATATGTGTAAACTTATCTCCTTTACACTGTAAACGAGATAAGTATAAGTGAGGCCTATATATACATGTCGTTCACAGCGAGGTTCTGGACCCTATTTCTAATCTTTCCACTACTTTCTCCTTTTCTGACTATGTTACTGAGTAACGCTAAGATGGCGCGCGCAGATGCACGTGATCCGGACATCAATCGACTGAACGCCTATGGCACGTCGCCAGGGCAGTCGACTTTGCGGTTAGTTTTATTATCTTCACGTTTATGTTATCGCATATATGTATAGCCATAGTTAGGATACTTGCCAAAATCTATTATACAATTTATGGTTTAGGTGGCTAAATGTATCATTAGCAACAAATCACTAATAGGGTATGATTTTAGGAATGTGGTTCTGATTTCTTTGTGATTAAGTTTTTAAGTACATAATTATTAATTTATATATTAAATGTTGGGATAGATTTTTGAAACCCATGAAGTTAATTTAAACGTATTGAGAAAATGTTTATTAATTAACTTAGTAATTATTAATGTAAAAGGTTTTATTTAAATAAATTCAGTTAGTACGTATTTGTAAATTTTTGTTAAATAAATGTATATAATAGTTAACTCAGTTTGTTATCTCAATGCATGCATATAATATTTTTTTAATTGTGATAATTTATTTGTTGTCAGAGGTCTCGCCTACTTCTTCCTCGGTGAGTAATACACACGCTTCCACCACCGGACGCCATCGTCTTGTATTTGAGGGTGGTTGGCTTCGGCGACACGGTGCCTTTTAGGGATTTCGTCTTTGACAACTCCCTAATCACGACATTCATGGAGCGTTGGCGTTCGAAGACCCATATGTTCTACCTGCCACGGGTTGAGTGCACCATCACCCTGCAGGACGTTGTTTACTACCTCGGGCTATGCACGCACGGAGAGCCAGTGGGAGGATTCTTCCGTGATTTCTACAGATTTCGTTGAAGGTGACATGGCTTCGAGACCGAGTCCGACATATGCCTGACACCACTGATCCAGAGACACTCCGATAGTATGCAAAGTGTTACATCATGTTATTGATTGGGGGTTATCTGATGATGGACGAGTCGAACAACTTGGTCTATCTCCGATGTCTGCCACTCCTTGTCGACTTTCAACATGTCGTGGTCTATATTGGGGTTTGGCAGTGCTTACATGGACCTACCATTCGCTGTGCTTTGCAGCACACCTAGGCACGAAAGACATAGCCGGTTGTACTCCGCTGTTGATGTCTTGGATATACCAAAAATTTTTATAGTGGTGTCCATCTAACCGACAAGTTTTCATGTATCCTATGGCAGTAAGGTAACCATCCTTATGATTTGCTTATGTTCCGAAATTGTAACTCATTATGATGTTTCGTGAATTGAATTCATGTTATTCTTGCAATTGTTGACAGGTTGATAGGGTTGACACAGCAGAGCAGGGACCAGCATGAGCAGAGGGTCTTCCAATGGCATCTGTCACTAGATCAGTTACTGATGAATGAGATTAGCGCTAAGATTTAATTCTCTTGTAGTTCCATGAATAATTTATCCTTTAATTTAGCTTGTATCATTGATGATTATTTCACAACTATCGTTGCAATTTGTGTGGATGCCGTACGACGACCCTACACTGCAGGCTATGTGCCCGTCATGGTTTATCGATGAGGCAGAGTGGGGGATATGGATGTCTATTTTCTCCTTCGTCTACTTCAGCATTGTCGAGGATGGTGGAGGAGATAGGGTTCAAGGATGCATTCCGGATTCATACCACCGACCAGTCCTCTATGCAATGCCTGGTGGAGTAGTTTCGTACTGCCAGGGAGCAGCGCATCAGATAGGTTCATCACTCCTTTGCTCCCGTGTGCACCTCAGCCTGGATTCCATACACATCACCGGATCCTAGCACATCATATGGAGCATGGGTGCGATCGGGTGTCCAGTATTAGACTTCGACTCTTGCCCACATCATCCCGCCTACAGCTCACGCCGCTGTATCCTCCACCACCTCAACCTCAGCCTCAGCCTCAGATGCATCAGTATGCCCCGGTTCCTTACTCAGGGGGGTTACTATGTCCCACCTCTACCACCGCCTCCACCGCATCCACAGGATCCCTCTGCACAGCCACAACCTCATGCAGACCCATGGCTCAGCAGACCTCAACGCCAAGCATAGCCTCCACGATGTGGCACCGGGCATTGGTTGCACTACCAGGACCACCAGCACTAATGATGTTATATTATTTATTATGTTGTTTATCATGTTATTAACCTTGTGTTACATAGTATTTTATGTACTAAACGTTTCATGATGTATGCAACTTCACCGATATTATGTATGAATGTTTTGTATCAGTGATGTTTCGGTACTACAGTCCAGAATACATGATCTAAACACAGAACATAACGATAAAGCACATTGTAAAATAGTTAACAGAGAACACAATCTTCAACTATTACATAAACGATTCACACAAATTAGAACATGACATTCATAGTATTCAATACAACAAAAATAACACTAAACAACTCCGTTACTGCCAGCACAGTAAATGGAAATAGCCATCTAAGCTTCGTCCGTGGGTTGGCTGGGACAACCTCTCCTAGTAATCCCAACTTGCCTGCATAAACCACACCTCTTCTCCTAGCACTCACCCTCATCCATGTCATTCCGTAACCTAGTGCACACAGGTCTTCCGGTAGCCCTCCTACACATGAGTGGGTTAGGACGAAGCACAGTCCCATACCACTTTAGCCAAAGCGCCTCGTCTGGTATTGATGGAAACTCCATATCGTACACCTTGAACACAACTTCCTACATGTACACCGGATAAACATATAGAGCCCACTCGATGCTTGCGGCGGTGATGAGTGGATATTTTACACGCTTTTTGGCATCATTTTCATATAGTTTTTATTATGTTTTGTTTAAGTTTTATTATGTTTTAATAGGTTTTAGTGCTGAATTCACATTTTTGGATTCTACTTTGAGTTTGTGTGTTTTATGGTGAGTTCAGGTATTTTCTGGCTGAAATTGAAGAGCTTGAGCAAAAGTCTGAGTCATTGAAAGCACTGCAGATGCTGTCAGGATCTAATCTCCGTGCACTCGAAGTAGCTTTTCTGGAGCTACAGAAGTCCAAATCGCGCGCTCTAAACGGCTATGGAAAGATAATATCCAGGACTTTCTAGAAATATATAATAGTTCATACTTTGCTTCAAAAATGAAAGCCCAAAACTAGCGTTCAATGCCAGCCACTAGCCCCATTCTTGCCGTCCAACGCCCACAGGGGAGCAGCTGGTGTCCAATGCCCAAAAGGGAGTCCCTAGCCAGCGTTCAATGCCCCTAATGAATCCTAGCTCATGGAGACACTCAAAGCTCAGCCCAAACACTCACCAAGTAGGTCCAAAAAGTGGATTTTCGCACCCCTAGGACTAGTATATCATATTTCTGTAATCCCTAGTCATTAGATTAGTATATATAGACAAGAGTTCACCCTTGTTAAGAGCTTTTGGACACTCTACACGTTTTTCATTACTATTTTCTGTACAGTATGAGTCACTAACCTCCTAAGGTTAAGGTTAGGAGCTCTGCTAAGTTTCATGGAGTAATAATATTACTGTTCTATTTCAATATGTCCGATTCTATTCTCTTATGCAACCTCATTCTTCATCTTATGAATTGAGGGTGACCTGTGACAATCACCCTTGTTCTACCTGGCTTCCGTGCGAGTCCTGACCCGGATAGCGTTGAACCAAAGCTAAAGATTGCATTGCGAATTCCAATAGAGTACCTAGGCAACTTTGGATACATGACATGAAATCCTGTTGACCGTGGGTAAGTGAGGTCTCTATGGCATTAAGGCTAGAGTCAGAGAAGCAGCACTTTCTGATCCGAAAGATCTGCCTTGTCTGTGGCATCTTGAGTAGGATCGTGAAGGGGAGTGGATTGCTTAGAGCTTCATCTTCTGCTACAGTGAGAAACCTAGAGGTGGCTTGATGAGAGGACATGAGTCACTTTAACATGGTGGATTACTGCAGTAGAGGAGGTTAACTTGATGAGAGGACATGAGTTAATCACTTATGGTTGCCATTGAAGGAATAAAAAAGTTATTGAAGTAGACAGTAAGAAAAGTTAATCCGGAAAGAGAAAGCATCTCCGAAGCCTCAACCGGTTTCATACCATTGATTTCACACCTATCTAGTAACGTTTTATTTATTTATCTGTTTTATGCATTTTTCCGTGACAAACTATATTTTCTATCCACCTAACTAAGATCTGTAAGATAACCACAGCTTGCTCAAACCAACAATCTCCGTGGGATCGACCCTTATTCACCTGAGGTATTACTTGGACAACCCGGTATACTTGCCGGTCTATCTGTGCGAAACATGTGGAGTTAGTTTCATGCACCAGGCGGCACAAGCGGCAAGTGCATGATGGCATTTGAAGTGGAGAGATTGAAAAAAGGCCACATTCACATGTTCCTGCCGTGAGCCGAACACGGAATAAACCTTACGACCAACCCTTGAACGGCTTTAACTCCTCAATGACAAATACTGAAGCCCATCTGTCACAATGAGTAACACACATCTTCGGGATGCCATCTCTATTCTTCTCAACGGCATCCATCAGCAGTTAGGAGAAACGATTTCCAGCCGCTAGTTGTGCCTGTGCCTGCCTGCCCTTCATGACAAATAACTTTTGCAGCCTCTCGTAAGTGCATTGCACGATGGAAAAAATCGGTAAGTACCATGTACCCTTCAGCATTGCATTGATGCACTCCGAGAGATTTGTTGTCATGTGACCAAACCGGTGATCACCGTCGCAGTGTTATAGCCATATTTCTTTGTTAAACCTACCAACCTAGTCCGCCATCTCTCATGACAAACCTCTCAAGGCATCTATGTACCATTGTACCCAGCCTTGCTTGGACTATAAGCAGTGTTTATGAGGTATCGCTTGCCCTCGACGGAATTAAAACGAGACATAAAGTTTCCGGCCATGTGTCTAACACAATAAGCATGGAACACCCTGGAAGGATGCTATCATCGTCCCTCAGTGCAGCCTTGATCGCCTGAGATTTATCAAAAATAATCAACATGCCTTCCTGTGGGGTGACATGTCGTCTCAAATTAGTCAGGAAAAAAGACCATGAATCTGTACTCTCAGACTCCACAATTGCAAAAGCAATAGGAAGGATATTGCTATTGCCGCCTTGTACCACTACAATAAGCAGCACACCACCGTATTTGCCATACAAATATATGCCATTGACAAAAATAAATTGCCTGCAACGCTTGAAAGCCTCAATACAAAACGGGAAGGCCCAGAATACTTTGTCAAACATGCTACAGTTGTGGACCATAAGATAAGGCCTTGAGCTCACATGTTTTCTGGGACAACAACTTTGCAATGCTTGTAGCTTGTTGTATGACTCCTCCCAATCCTCGTATATCTACACAATTGCCTTTTGCTTCACCATTTAAACCTTTCTATACGAGGGTTTGAAGTGATAGCTTTGCTGAACTACATCCTGTAGGATAGGGATGCTGACGGATGGGTTGGACTGTATCAACGGCAGGATGATATTGCAGATGAGGTTGTTGTCCAACTATCGATGGTCTTGAGACATGGTGGGTGCTAGACACGTATGCGCTCCACCAACTCTTCGGACCTCCCTAACGAAATAAAACATTCATGATTGGAAACTACACCAGATATAACAATCATAAATGAGTAAATACGCCACAATTAAACTTGACCTCACCAGTATCCGAGGTTCTGTCAGATGGCTATACAGAGACTCCAAGGACATCCAGTTGCAGCTTGGCAGTAATGCACATGGTACTTTAATCAGTCCGATTCGACCACTCGGTACTCAGCACTTCTATGAATGTTGTAGTTCTTCACACCTTGCAGTACTGCATCTCTACTTTTGAATCTGTGGCCAACCCGAAACTCCACCCCACCGTCTAGGTTGTAATTGTATTCCTTGGTGTTGGAAAATGGGGATTTCTCATGCATCGCGTCCAGATCCAATGCATGATAGTGACTTGGTACATCTGATAGCGCCGGAATCGGGTGGGGGGGAGGCCAAACTTAGCGCCCCGCTGCCTTGGCCGGTGTCTCTGGTACAAACTCCTCCTCCTCATCATCTTCAGAAGAACCACTATCGTTGCTATCTGCAATGTACTCTTCGTCGGAGTCTTCATCATCCACGTCCATGTCTTCTATTGGACTAGTAGCATGAATCGGTGGTGGTGCGAAAGGTGGGTCATTCTGCACAAAGGTCGAGTGGACGGACCCACCGCCACCAACATCACCAATCTCGGCAGAAAGCTCCATCATTTGTTCCACCATAATTCTTACATGGATGTCAAACATGAGTTGCACATGCTCATCGTCCTGGAGCCAAAACAGACGAAACTGAAAAACTCCATTTTCCAACGGTGCTAGCAAGTTAAGGCCAACCCTTCCAATCTCTTTTCTTCCTAAACCACCAAGGTTACTCAATATCAGACTCTTCAACTCGAACAAGGAACTTACTCGCCGAGTACGCAATAATAACAGATTATCACACTCAAATATCACCTCATTGTCATTGTTTCTCATGCGTAATTGGAATACATACAGACAACCACATATTCGTTACTACTAGACATTCTTGCCTATTTTTTGGAAGAAAAACAGAGAAGAAGAAGATATGAAATGTATATGGAGAATGCCAAGTGATGCACATCCTTTTATAGCTGTTGAAAATTTGTCTAACTGTATCTCGTTTACAGTGTAAACAAGATAGGTTTACACGTATCTCGTTTACAATCTCGTTTACACTGTAAACGAGATATATACATGTCACTTGCACTGTCTTATCTTATTTACAATGTAAACGAGAAATGTGTAAACTTATCTCGTTTACATTGTCAACGAGATAAAACATACGTATTTTCGTAATTATTTTTAAAATTATTTATTTCAATAAATAAAATCTTTTTAAATTTATTTAAATAAAAAATCCAAAGACTAACATAACTAATTTAAAATCTTTAAAAGACGAATTTGATTAAAAAATTCTTTCCGGGACCAATTTAAAAAACGAATGATCTTTCAGAGACTAATTTTTTTGGTGATGCTAGGTAGCCAACGAATAATTACAATATATAAATGTTAAGTAAAACTTTTTATTCTCTTGATAAGCAAGTGACATATACTTTCTTATCACTCATTCTCCTTATCACCTACTGATGCGTGAGCATCTTTCTTATATTTTTCTAGTGAATTTGTATTTGAATTGTTAAGTTTAATCAAGATTTAAATACTTTTTAGCCACTATGAATGCTACTTTGAGTTGTGTGCAATTCTGTTTATTTCAGGTAGTATTCGGATGGATTTGACGGAGTTTTATAGAAAAAGAGGAAGAAAGTGGATGATGTTGTCAACCTTGACCTCCTTGCACTCTAAGAAAAATAACTTGAGCTGCAGAGATCCAATTGACGCGGTTTCAGCGGCATTGAAAAGCTAACTTTCAGAGCTTTCCAATGATATATAATAGTATACACTTCTTTTCCAACCTGTATGGCCATATTGGCGCCTCCAAGTTAGGCGCTGGAAGAAGAACTTGTGCTCCAAAGCATGCTGCTAAGGCCAAGTCTAACTTCAATTTCTTAAAGTTAGGCGCCAGTTCAATGGGAAACAATGGTCTCCATGTTTCATAAGATGATTGCACGAAGATTTTATTTAATTCTTTATTAAAATTTTTATTTTAATTACAAATAGGAAAAGATATTATTTAGTTTTAGAAAATATATTTTATATTAATTAGGATTAGATATAAAAGGGAAAAGATTAAGCCCTTCGGGCTCTCTTACCTCATTCCGCACTTTACAATTTTTCAGAATTCTTATTTTTCTCTCTAAGCCATAAGCAACTAAACCTCCACTGTTAAGGTTAGAAGCTATGTTTAATTTATGGATTGATACTATTATTCTTCTATTTTAATTACTATTTTGATTTCAATTTCAAGATTTTATTTTCGTTTTTCATCTTATGAATCTGGGTGGAACGGAAGTATGACCCTTATTCTATTTGAGTTCTTGTAAATCTTGGAAAAGCAATTTACTTGAACGACAGTTTGAAAATAATTTCTCCTAAATTTCTAACTATCTGGATTTAACGGGATACGTGACATATAATCCTCTTATATTTGGATAATTAGGATTTTTGTGGCACATAAACTAGTTTTGAACTTAACCCTCTAATCGGAATCAAGTGACCAAGGAATTGGCGGTTGATGAAGGTTAGAGGAGACTAAAAAGGTCTAAGGAATTAGGGTTTAGTCACATATAATTTGCCATGAATTGAATCTTGCATGATTAAAATAGTTGGTATGAAAAGTTAATCCGGAAAAATAAACATCTCTAAAACCTTAACTTTTTCTCACATATTATTCACACCAATTTACTGTTTGCTTTCTAATTTTCTGAATTTACTGTTAATGCTTTTGAACTGTCAAAACATCATTTTCTGCTTATCTGACTAAGTGAATTACTCAACCATTGTTGCTTGGTCCATCAATCCTCGTGGAATCGATCCTCACTCACCTGAAGTATTACTTGGTACGACTGATGAGCGGATATTTTATACGCTTTTGGGGTTAATTTCATATAGTTTTTAGTATGTTTTAGTTAGTTTTTAGTTTATTTTCATTAGTTTTTAGGAAAAATTCATATTTCTGGACTTTACTATGAGTTGTGTGTTTTTCTGTAATTTCAGGTATTTTTCTGGCTGAAATTGAGGGAGCTGAGCAAAAATCTGATTCAGGCTGAAAAAGGACTGCTGATGCTGTTGGATTCTGACCTCCCTGCACTCAAAGTGAATTTTCTGGAGCTACAAAACTCAAAATGGCGTGCTTCCAATTGCGTTGGAAAGTAGACATCCAGGGCTTTCCAGCAATATATAATAGTCCATACTTTTCTCAAGGATAGATGACGTAAACTGGCGTTCAACGCCAGTTCTCTGCCCAATTCTGGCGTCCAGCGCCAGAAAAGGATCAAAAGTTGGAGTTCAACGCCAGAAATGGATCCAAACCTGGCCCAAAATGGCCTTATGCACATGAATTGCTCAAATCTCAGCCCCAGCACACACCAAGTGGGCCCCAGAAGTGGATCTCTATACCATCTGCTATAGTTTACTCATTTTCTGTAAACCTAGGCTACTAGTTTAGTATTTAAACAACTTTTAGAGACTTATTTTGTATCTCATGATATTTTAGATCAAAACTTTATACTCTTTGACGGCATGAGTCTCTAAACTCCATTGTTGGGGGTGAGGAGCTCTGCTGTGTTTCGATGAATTAATGCAAGTATTTCTGTTTTCTATTCAAACATGCGTGTTCCTATCTAAGATATCCATTCGCGCCTAACTATGGAGAAGGTGATGATCAGTGACACTCATCACCTTCCTCAATCCATGAACGTGTGTCTGACAATCACCTCCGTTCTACATCAGATTGAATGAATATCTCTTAGATTCCTTAATCAGAATCTCCGTGGTATAAGCTAGATTGATGGCGGCATTCATGAGAATTCGAAAAGTCTAAACCTTGTCTGTGGTATTCCGAGTAGGATTCAGGGATTGAATGACTGTGACGATCTTCAAACTCGCGAATGCTGGGCGTAGTGACAGACGCAAAAGGAGGGTGACTCCTATTTCAGCACGATCGGGAACCTCAGATGATTAGCCGTGCTGTGACAGAGCATCTGGACCATTTTCACAAGAGGAAGGGATGTAACCATTGACAATGGTGATGCCCCAACACACAGCTTGCCATAGAAGGACGTGTGTGCGTGAATCAGAGGACAGAGGAAAGCAGAGATTCAGAAGACAAAGCATCTCCAAAACTCCAACATATTCTCTATTACTGCATAACAAGTAACCTTTAACCCATGCTCTCTTATTTATTCACAATTCAGCTGATAAATACAATTGACTTCCTGACTAAAAATTGCAAGATAACCATAGATTGCTTCAAACCAACAATCTCCGTGGGATTCGACCCTTACTCATGTAAAGTATTACTTGGACGACCCAGTGCACTTGCTGGTTAGTGGTACGAGTTGTGAAAAGTATGATTCATAATTCGTGCACCAAGTTTTTGGCGCCGTTGCCGGGGATTATTCGTGTTTGGACAACTAACGGTTTATTTTGTTGCTTAGATTAGGAAAAATTTCTCTTTTTGTTTAGAGTCTCGTCTTAGTGTCGTGTTAAAATTTTAGAATCCTTATTTTCTTTTTAAAACCTTTTTCAAAAATAATTTTTCTATTAAATCCTGTGCCAAACTTTAAGTTTGGTGTTTTCTTGTTGATTTCTCTGTGTTTTTCAAAAATTTTAGTTTGGTTTTCTAAAATTTTAAGTTTGGTGTTCTTCCTTCGTGTTCTTGTGTTCTTGTGAATCTTCAAAGTGTTCTTGAGTTTCCCGTGTGTCTGGATCTTAAAATTTTTAAGTTTGGTGTTCCTTAGTGTTTTTCCCTTAAAAATTTTCGAAAACAAGGAGCATCAGATCTAAAAATTTTAAATCTTGTGCTATCTTATTGTTTTTCTCTCTCCTCTTTAAATTCAAAAATATATTTTCTCTCTGTTTTAAAAGCAAATTTTCGAAATCTATTTCTAAAATTCAGATTTTTATTCCAAAATTTAAAACCTTTTTCAAAAATCATCATATCCTTTTCAAAACTTCCTAACCACTTTTTCTCTCCTCAATTTTTCGAAAATCTTCACCCATTTTTATTTATCTTTATCTTAATTTCAAAAAAAAATTTAAATAAATAAATAAAAATATTTTTTCTATTTTACATCATCTCCCTTTCTCCATCATGGACATAAGCGGAAATGAACAGTCCAAGAGGACTCTGGGGTCATATTCTAACCCCTCTACTGCTTCATATGGGAGTAG
>NC_029787.2:35267671-35269449 GCF_000816755.2 Arachis ipaensis | reverse complement strand
CAATCAGCAATTGGACTTTCTAACAAAGCAGTTAGCCGAATTCAAAGATAGACTACAGGAGACAAGGATGGCTAATATACATATGGAAGAACAGTTTAAGCAAACAAAGCAACAGATGTCAAGGCAAATAACAGAAGAATGCCAAGCAGTTCAATTAAGAAGTGGAAAAACATTAAATACCCCACCTCAAGGCAGCAAAAAGCTAAGAAATGAGCAAACCACCCAAAATTCACCTGAGGACAGTAAGAGCCAAGGGAAAAGTAATTCTGGAACTAAAACGCCAGAAATTTGGTGGAAGGCTGGCGCTGAACGCCCAGACCATGCTCAGGACTGGCGTTCAACGCCAGAAACAAGGCAGGACTGGCGTTCAACGCCAGAAATAGGCAAGGATCTGGCGTTGAACGCCCAAAATGGGCAAGATCTGGCGCTGAACGCCCAAAATGGGCACAGTTCTGGCGTTCAGGCGCCAGGAACAGACAAGGAGTTGGCATCTAACGTCACTCCAGCTTCTAACTCTGGCACTCAATTGCCAGTAAGGGATCAGACACACACAAATGCTGATAAGTGATAACAACCCCTCTAAAAAGGCTTCTTCAACCACTTCTGTAGGCAATAACCCTACAGCAACTAAGGTTGAAGAATATAAAGCCAAAATACCTTATCCTCAAAAACTCCGGAAAGAGGAGCAGGATAAGCAATTTGCTCGCTTTGCAGATTACCTCAGGACTCTTGAAATAAAGATTCCATTTGCAGAGGCGCTTGAGCAAATACCTTCTTATGCCAAGTTCATGAAAGAGATCTTGAGTCATAAAAAGGATTGGAGAGAAACAGAAAGAGTTCTCCTCACTGAAGAATGCAGTGCAGTCATTCTGAAAAGCTTTCCTGAAAAGCTTAAAGACCCTGGGAGTTTTCTGATACCATGCACATTAGAAAATAATTGCACCAAGATAGCTTTATGTGATCTTGGGGCAAGCATCAACCTAATACCTGCATCCACTATCAGAAAACTTGGTTTAACTGAAGAAGTTAAACCAACCTGGATATGTCTTCAACTTGCTGATGGCTCCACTAAATACCCATCAGGCGTGATTGAAGACATGATTGTCAGGGTTGGGCCATTCGCCTTTCCCACTCCCACAAGAACAGTTACAGGGTGGCGCATGTGTATTGACTACAGAAGGCTCAATACAGCCACCAGAAAGGATCATTTTCCTTTACCATTCATAGACCAGATGCTAGAAAGACCGGCAGGTCATGAGTATTACTGCTTTTTGGATGGCTACTCAGGCTATAACCATATTGCAGTAGATCCCCAAGATCAAGAGAAAACAGCATTCACATGTCCATCCGGAGTGTTTGCTTATAGAAGGATGCCATTTGGGCTATGTAATGCGCCTGCAACCTTCCAGAGATGCATGCTCTTCTTATTGACTCCTTGGTAGAAGAGATCAACATGGCTGAGAGTCTCGAATCAGAGTTGGAAAATATCTTTAAAGATGTTCAATCTGATTTAGAGGATTCAGAGGACACGAAAGAGCCTCTGAAATTTTTTCTGGAAGAAGAAAAACCTCCTAAACCCAAGCTCAAGCCATTACCACCATCCTTGAAATATGCGTTTCTGGGAGAAGGTGACACTTTTCCAGTGATCATAAGCTCTGCTTTAAATTCACAGGAAGAGGAGGCACTTATTCAAGTGCTAAGAACACACAAGACAGCTCTTGGGTGGTCCATAGGTGACCTTAAGGGCATAAGCCCAGCTAGATGCATGCACAAAATCT
>NC_029787.2:35267028-35267582 GCF_000816755.2 Arachis ipaensis | reverse complement strand
TGTATGGTAAGGCATGTCACCTGCCCGTGGAACTGGAACACAAGGCCTATTGGGCAACCAGATTCCTAAACTTTGATGCCAAATTAGCAGGAGAAAAAAGATTGCTCCAGCTAAATGAGCTAGAGGAATTCAGATTCACAGCTTTCGAAAATGCCAAGCTTTATAAAGAGAAATAAAAAAAGTGGCATGACAGAAAGCTGTCATCTAGAATCTTTGAGCCAGGACAGAAGGTTCTGCTGTTCAACTCTAGACTCAGGCTATTCCCCGGGAAATTGAAATCCCGGTGGAGGGGACCATACGTGATTACAAGTGTATCACCATATGGTTATGTGGAGCTTCAAGATATTGATTCTGATAAGAGGTTCATTGTCAATGGACAGAGAATCAAACACTATCTTGAAGGCAACATTGAGCAAGAGTGCTTAAGGCTGAAGCTAGACTAAAAGCTCAGCAAAGTCCAACTAAAGACAATAAAGAAGCGCTTGCTGGGAGGCAACCCAGCCATGGGGCATCAATCCTCTAAGTATTTTGCCCTATTTTTATTTTTATTTGTT
>NC_029787.2:35262275-35266988 GCF_000816755.2 Arachis ipaensis | reverse complement strand
TGGCATTGCCATGGATCTCAATATGGAGGCCATTTCGGAGGTGAGCGAACAGCCACCAAGGTCCTCCAATGTGGCTTCTATTGGCCCACACTCTATAAAGATGCCCGAGAGTTTGTATGTAACTGTGACAGTTGCCAAAGAGCTGGTAATCTGCCTCATGGTTACGCCATGCCTCAACAAGGAATCTTAGAAATTGAGTTGTTTGATGTATGGGGAATTGACTTCATGGGACCTTTCCCACCATCGTACTCAAACACTTATATTCTGGTGGCAGTTGACTACGTATCAAAATGGGTTGAGGCCATTGCCACACCCACCAATGATACAAAAACAGTGCTGAAGTTCCTCCAGAAACATATCTTTAGCAGGTTTGGTGTCCCCAGAGTACTAATTAGTGACGGGGGCACTCACTTCTGCAATAAACAGCTTTACTCTGCCATGGTTCGGTATGGGATCCGCCATAAGGTGGCTACTCCATACCATGGGGCATCAATCCTCTAAGTATTTTGCCCTATTTTTATTTTTATTTGTTTAGAGTTCATTGATAACAAGGTAAAGAATCAATTGCATAAGTTCACAGGGTTACAGAAGGAATCTGCACACAAAACAGAGAAAAAGAGCTCACTGGCAAGAAAACGCCAGTAAGAGCCTATTTTGGGCGTTCAGCGCCCAAAAGGGGCAGCCAGTGGGCGCTGAACGCCAGTAAGGATAGCAATCTGGCGTTCAACGCCAGAAAAAGGGCAACAACTGGGCGTTGAATGCCCAGGAGAGCAGCATTTGGGCGTTGAACGCCCAAAATAGGCAGTGTTTGGGCGTTCAAACGCCAGGATGATGGGGAGGAGGTAAAACCATTTTTCTTCATATTTTTCATTTTAAATTTTGATTTTCATGTTTCAATTCATAATTTTTTTTTACAAAAATTCCTAATTTCCAAAAATCCTACTTTAAAAATATCAAATATATCTTAATCCATAAGCACAAACCCTCTTTGCAAATTCAATCCAACTCTTTTCAAATATTTTTAAAAATAAATCTATCTTTTCAACTCATCAATATCTTTTTCAAAATCCCCACTTTATCTTTTTCAAAAATCTTTCATATCTTTTCAATTTTAAACTATATCCTCTCTTATCATATCTTCTATCTTATCTTTTCAAAATCAATCTCTTTTATCATATCTTTATCTCTTTTTTTTTCGAAAACCCACCCTCCCTCCCTTTAAATTTGGGTTCGGCCTCCCTCCCCTTCCATCAACAATTGCACCTAGCTCTCCTTCTATCCCTCTCCTTTCTTTTCTTTTGCTTGAGGACAAGCAAACCTCTAAGTTTGGTGTGTTTATCTGCGATCACTAGACATGTTATTGATAATCTGAAAAATCATAAAAATGATTCTTGAAGCAAGAAAAAGCAGCAAAAAAAAAAGAGAGAGAGAGAGAGAGAAAGAGAGCAAGCAGAAAAAGCCAATAGCCCTTAAAAACCAAAAGGCAAGGGTAATAAAAAGGATCCCAAGGCTTTGAGCATCAGTGGATAGGAGGGCCTAAGGGAATAAAATCCTGGCCTAAGCGGCTAAATCAAGCTGTCCCTAACCATGTGCTTGTGGCGTGAAGGTGTCAAGTGAAAACTTGAGACTGAGCGGTTAAAGTCAAGGTCCAAAGCAGAAAGAAGAGTGTGCTTAAGAACTCTGGACACCTCTAATTGGGGACTTTAGCAAAGCTGAGTCACAATCCAAAGGGTTCACCCAATTATGTGTCTGTGGCATTTATGTATCCGGTGGTAATACTGGAAAACAAAGTGCTTAGGGCCACGGCCAAAACTCATGAAATAGCTGTATTCAAGAATCATCATACTAAAATAGGAGAATCAATAACACTATCTGAATTCTAAGTTCTTATAGATGCCAATCACTCTGAGCTTCAATGGATAAAGTGAGATGCCAAAACTGTTCGGAAGCAAAAAGCTACTAGTCCCGCTCATCTAATTAGAATCGGAGCTTCACTCAAAAACTCTAAGATATTATTGCTTCTCAACCTATTAGTCTTCTATTTTATTTGTCTAGTTGCTTGAGGACAAGCAACAGTTTAAGTTTGGTGTTGTGATGAGCGGATATTTTATACGCTTTTTGGGGTAAATTTCATATAGTTTTTAGTATGTTTTAGTTAGTTTTTAGTTTATTTTCATTAGTTTTTAGGAAAAATTCATATTTCTGGATTTTACTATGAGTTGTGTATTTTTCTGTAATTTCAGGTATTTTTCTGGCTGAAATTGAGGGAGCTGAGCAAAAATCTGATTCAGGCTGAAAAAGGACTGCTGATGTTGTTGGATTCTGACCTCCCTGCACTCAAAGTGAATTTTCTGGAGCTACAGAACTTGAAATGGCGTGCTTCCAATTGCGTTGGAAAGTAGACATCCAGGGCTTTCCAGCAATATATAATAGTTCATACTTTGCTCAAGGATAGACGACGTAAACTGGCGTTCAACGCCAGTTCTCTGCCCAATTCTGGCGTCCAGCGCCAGAAAAGGATCAAAAGTTGGAGTTCAACGCCAGAAATGGATCCAAACCTAGCGTTGAACGCCCAAAATGGCCTTATGCACGGAGGGGATGTAACCATTGACAACGGTGATGCCCCAACACACAGCTTGCCATAGAAGGACGTGTGTGCGTGAATCAGAGGACAGAGGAAAGCAGGGATTCAGAAGACAAAGCATCTCCAAAACTCCAATATATTCTCCATTACTGCATAACAAGTAACCTTTAACCCATGCTCTCTTATTTATTCGCAATTCAGCTGATAAATACAATTGACTTCCTGACTAAGAATTGCAAGATAACCATAGATTACTTCAAACCAACAATCTCCGTGGGATTCGACCTTTACTCACGTAAGGTATTACTTGGACGACCCAGTGCACTTGCTGGTTAGTGGTACGAGTTGTGAAAAATATGATTCATAATTCGTGCACCAACGACCCAGTGCACTTTTCGGTTAGTTTGTGGGTTATAAATTTCGCACCACCAACTCTTTTTGGTGTTTGAAGTCATTAATATTCTTTTCGAATCAATTTCAATTTCTCCCGCTAATATTTCTCAATCACATTATTACCCATTAAAATGCAATTTCTCTGCAGAAATTATGGAGGTTAAATTAAAAAATTTTAACAATTTCTACTATACAACTCATATTTTACATATAAACTATTAGAAAATAAAAAATAAAATACAAACAAAAATTAAAAAATAAATTTTTAAAAATAATTATTAACTTGTCATATTAAAATCAATAAATAAGCATACATATGAATATTAAATAAAAAATATTAAAATAATTAAAATCATGACCCATTAGTGCACATATGAGATAATTTAAAGAATACAATAAGACGCATAGTTTAAAATTTGGTAATATTAATTATAAAATTTATTAATTATAGACATAATATGTATGAAATTATGAATATTGGTTGTGTCTTATGTAACAAAGAAGGTGAATAGGTCCATCACTTGTTTCTTGGCTGTGATTTTTCTTGGCAGGTGTGGAGTGCGTGGATAGCTGGGTTTGGCCGCCAGTGGTCTATTTCGAATTCGATGAAGGAACATTTTCTTAGCTGGACAAAAGAGCTGCGTAGAAAAGAGGATCGAAAGCAGTGATTGATGTGCTTTTGTGCGATCATTTGGAATATTTGGTTAGAAAGGAATAGGAGGATATTTCAGAATAAGAGCAAAGGGGTAGAAGAAATTATCAACATGACCTGACTTAGCTGCAATGAGTGGAGATGTGTGAATTCCTTGTGTTGTTGATGGCCATACCGAAGATGACATGAGAATTTTTTTCATTTGTGTTTGTGCTAATTCCTTTAGTTGTCTGTATGGTTTGTTGTCTGGTTCTGGTTGCTCCACTTTAATGTGTTGAGCTCTTTGTTTGCCAAAAAAAAATTATGAATACTATGAGTACAAAATTATGGATGTTATTAATATAAAATTGTGGATGTTATGTGTATGAATTTATAGATGTTATGAGTAAATTTATCAATTAAATAAATTAATTTAATATTTTGACATTTTTTCAAATGCAATTAGGATAAAATTTAAAAATATTTGTGTTAACTTGTTAGACTTATGCAATAACTAAAAAATGATACGTGTATGGATGTAATATCTAATAAACATGAATTTAATTTTTAGATATTCGTTGTATATATATGAACTTATAAATGTTATATGTATGAATTTAGTTAGTACATTATAAGTATGACTGCACATAAAAATTACACAAAAAAAAATCAGTTTATTACCATACCTCATCAAAGCTAGTATGATTTTTCATATTTTCGAAAACTGGTTGACTGGCAACAAACTCGTCAGGTGAGTCCGTTTGTTATTCAAATTATTCTTAAACTCCTTCCGACATAGGTACCGTATTAAAGTCTAATTCAAATGCCATACTATTTGCAATGATCACAGCGACTTTTTATAAATTTCCTTGGCCTATCTCAATTGTGCTTGTAATTGAACTAAAGTTGTAATTTTTAGCCTGAGGAATAAATGACCTGCATGATCCTTCTAACAATAAAAAACCTAATAAACAAAACTTCCATGTTTGCAACTCCTGCAATGATAATAATGAATCAAAGGAAATAAAAATCAATTATAATTAAAATTATTTAATATGTATTATTATTACCATTTTTTATTGTTATTAGTCTTTATTGTATTCTT
>NC_029787.2:35258433-35262253 GCF_000816755.2 Arachis ipaensis | reverse complement strand
ACAAAAATGCTTAATAGTTAAGAAAATAATATTATAATTAATATTATTAATAAGTGAAATTGATAAAAATATGATAAGTAGATTGATAGGAGAGTGAGATAAAAAATTAAAATGTTATGAAGTTATATAAATGAAGTAAATTATAGAAAATTTTGATTATTTATGGCTGAAATTTTTTTGTTATCAAACATTTTCTTTTAACTATTTACTCCAAAAAAAAAATAAAAAAAAAACAAAAAACGACTAATATCTTTTCTTTGAAAAATTGTTATAACAGACTCAAAGCATTCTACCCTGCCAGGGCTTTAGAGGGGGTAGAAAAATTTCAGCAACATTACAATGATTGTTAAAAATAGGGGTGTGCATGGGTCGGATGAAATTGGGTTTGATGTGACTTAGACCCGATCCGAAATATATAACGGGCCTATTTATTAGACTCGAACCCAGCCCTAAACCCGATGAAACTTATACACTTTCGGGCCACGAATATACCGAGTAAATATCGGATGAAAACCGTGCCGTTAACATTACATTACCTTGATACCTTCTTATAAGTTAGCATATGAAAATATCCAAATTTCAAAGACTCCAACCATTATTTGACATGGTAAAATTCACTTAGATAATTATAACAAGAACTAACTCTTCTCTAAAATTAAAGTATAACCATAATCAATACTAATATTGTCTAATAACACCAAATATTTAAATCAATACAAATAACACAATATTATGCATTAGTCTAAAATCTTATGCATTTTAAATATAAAACATTAATTTATAGTCTTATAATAACTAATAACACAAAATATTAAGGTTTACAATACTTAAATTCCACATAAGAAGAGCCATCATCTATCACTAATAACACAAAATATTAATTGTAAATGATGACCGGGCCACCGGGCCGAGTTCGGGTGACTCGAGCCATGACCCCGAACCCGACCCGAAATAATGACTGGGTCTATTTTTGAGACCCTTACCCGGCTCTAAACCCGGTGAAATCACACCAAATTAACCCCTAAAGTGTTCGGATCCGAGCCGAATGTTCGGGTCGGGCCGGGCCATGCACACCCCTAGTTAAAAAAGTAGTACGAGTTTAAGTAGTTCAATTTGAATCCTCAAATTTTGTGTATGCCATGATCAGCCTCTTGTTCATCATCCCAATTATTAATATCTTGAGTATTCCCATAAATCCAACTACATAAAAGAAAGTACAAGACATTAATAAAACTTAGAATAGAGAGCAGCGCATAGTAATAATCATAGTATCCTCTGTTAAGATTGGTCGATAACCAACTCACTCCATTTGATCTCCTTGTTCCAACATTCACAACCTTAACAATGATGCTGGCTACAAGGTTCCCCATCCCTAATCCAAGGTAGAAGAGTGCAACAGCAATGCTTGACATTGTTTTAGGGAACTGAGAGTAATAGAATTCTATCTGTCCAATCGCATTAAGAGCCTCAGCTAAACCAGTTAAGCAATACTGCGGAACAAGCCACATTGCAGACATGTGAACCACACCTTTTGGGTTGTCTATGAACCCTTCTTTTATGGCTTCGTTCCTTCTCTTCCTCTCTACCAATGCTGCAACTACCATGGCCAAACATGAGAGTACTAACCCTGCTCCCATTCTATGCTTCAATGTCAGTCCTCTTGATTTCAGCAAGGGAATTAGGAGGCGGTCGTAGATGGCAACCCATATGGTTAAAGAGAGGATCAAGAAGACACTGAAGCTAGTTGGTGGAAGCTCTAATCCAAAGAGGTGGCGGTCCATGCTGCCTGCTTGGACCACAGAGAAACTGTGCTGGGAGATGATGGTGGCAAGGATGATTCCGGTGGACCACATGGGAAGCACTTTGATAATTGCTTTCAACTCTTCCACTTGTCTCACTGTGCATAGATTCCATGGATCAACCGGAATTCCATCAGAGTCCAACTCTCTCTCTCTGTTCTTGATCATGCAAGCCTTGTTCAGGTACCTACATTCATAGGTTCTATTGTATTAATGTAAAGGGTGATAACATACATCTATGGAACTAGAAATCAGTTACCTTGCTTTATTTGTTGGTTCAACGAGATTTGATCCATTTTTGAAATACCAACTGGTTTCAGAATTGTTAGGAGGCAAGGCCAAGTGTCTGTTTTTCCAAGCTGCGGCAATCACTTGTGCAAATCCTGTGAATAAACTCTTATTTGGTTTCACTTTGACATACAAGAGAGAACCCAAGAAGAACACTGTTGCTGAAACTATCATTAGCCCTACAGGAATCCCAAAACCTACAATCCATCCATATTTGGCTTGAATGTACACAATGAATATCACTGCCACCATCACTGATATTCCAACCGAAACATAGTACCAATTGAAGAAGCTCTTCATATTCCTCTCATTTTGAGGGTTCTCAGGGTGGTTGATTTGATCAGCACCAAAGGCTATGGAGCATGGCCTAATGCCACCAGCTCCTATAGCTGTTAAAGCAAGGGAAGAGATAAGAAGCAGCAGTTGAGGTGGCGTCGGAGTTGGACATGGCTGCGCGTGACACTCCGGAGGCCTTGCACTCCGTATGATTGCAGTAAGCCACAACACAACTAGGCCCTAAAATTGATCACAATTAATAATTAGTCAGTTTTGAAGTATAGAAATTAGAAACTAATGAATGATGGCGTTAGTTATCTTACAAGAAGCTCCATGACAGTTCCTCCTGCAATAACACGAAATCTTCCAAGGAGAGAATCAGAAAGAAAAGCGCCAAAGATAGGCATGAAATTGGACATGGCATTCCACAGGAATATAATGATAGCTCCGGTTGCAGGATCAAAATGATACTCATACAGTAAGTACAATATCATATTTATATGCAGACCTACACTTGCAACATTTTCGAAGGTCTCATTTGCTGAAAGAAAAAGAAGAGAAAAAGTTGGAAATCGCATATTTACTACTGATGTGTGTGTGCATAAGTAGAAACAGGTGTATGATATCACCTATGATAAAAGGCATGGTTCGAACGCCACCCTTTTTGCTTGTAAGTTGTTGGGTGGATTTCTCTTCATCAATTGAAATCTCCATGCTAAAGCTACTTGTGCTAGACACCCTCAAAAGTTATACACACAACGTTACTGATGTTTAATTGCTGCAGTACAATAGCTTTACATATGGACAAGAAGTAGCTCTTGTGTGGCACGCTAGAATCTATGTTGGCCTTAGTTATAATCTTAATTCTTGATGAAAGAATATTGGACAACAATATTGTTAACTATGTAGCATTTTTCCTGAATTTTTTTTGCCGCCTTGGGAAGGCTCATAGATGAGAGGCAATATATATTGGCTGGAATAAATGAATGAATACCTGTATAAGACGAGGGCTAGGAGGTGACTAGATTTTGTGATTTGTAACTATAAATTAGTTATCATTAATATTTTTAATGATGTGAGATTATATCTAATAGTGTAAAATTACTCACTTTTTTTTTCTGGTTAAATGTTGGCCAAATTTTAATAAAAATATTAGCCTCCTAGACTTTTTGTACCTATAATTTAGTTAGCTAAAAGAAGACACTAATGTGTTAACGCGTAATAGTTACATGAAAATTGCTTGAGTATTATTAGAATTTTTTGTTTTTGCCATCACTTTTAATTATCAATTCAATTTCTTTGATTTAATAATTTAACAATCGAAAATATCTAATAACAAAAACAAATTAACCAAAAATAAGTTAGAATTTATCTTATTTAATATTTATTAATTATTTACATAATTAATATATGTTAAATAAAATAAATTTTAAATATTTTTTTTATTTTTTAACATT
>NC_029787.2:35239959-35258283 GCF_000816755.2 Arachis ipaensis | reverse complement strand
TTTTTTGTTATTTTATTTATTATTTAGTTATTAATTTAATTTTTTTAATTTAATAATTTAATAATATATTTTATTTTATATTTTTTAAATATTAATAATTAATTAATAATAAAAAATAATAAATTTTAATCATCTTCTAATCTCCCTCCAATTACATCTACTAAATAAAATCAAACACCACCAGGAAAGAAGCACATATTTCTCTCACGTAAAACATCCTAAGGGTTTAGATGTGCTTTTCTCGTTTTTTGTCCAAGGATCGAGATACTCGTGCCATTTACTTACTTTTGCCATTCTATTTGGTGATGAATTACAGGGTATTATGAAGCCAATGATTTTTGTTGGCAAACGGAAGAGAGTTGTTATTAAGAGTATTGGAATATTTCTATACAAATTGAAATTTTTATTTTACTTGATTAAGAATGTTACAAAGGTTACAAATTAAATTAGATAACTAATTAAATAAAAGGTGTTGGTACAACAAAATGGATTTTACTAGATTCTTGACGTTTAACGCTGCTATTCGGCGTTTAGCGCCAGGAGTGTGACACAAGAAGAGTTGGCTACTGGCACTTTGGCGTTTAGTACCATTTCTGGGCGTTTAGCGTCAGGTGCACAATGTAAAAAGAATTCATCGTTGTCACTCTGGCGTTTAGTGTCGGGATATTCTAAACAAAAAAAGGGAGTTGGCGTTTAGCGCCGGACCACTGGCGTTTAGTGCCAGTAATACAACAAAGCAAGTTGGGCGCTAAACGCCACATCACCGGTGTTTAGCACCGGGTTAGCTGCGCCTAATGCCTCTGACAATTTGGATTTAATGTCGGTAAAGAAATTTTTATAAAAATATAATCGCGTTGCAAGTATAGTTTCTAAACTAACAGAGAATCCTTTCGTACAAAAAATGGTACCGTTGCCGGGGAATTGCAAATGTGTACCTTATTATTGGTTATTGTAAATATTTTATTTTGCTTATTTATTTGTTTTTATTTTTTTTTGTTTTTAATTTTTATTAGTTACTATGAGTTCTCACCCCCTTCGCTTTGAGTTTGGTTCCAATGTTGTCGCAAGGAATGGAAATTATAACAGGAACATGCATCAAGGTCAAAACAATCAGAGATGGACAGAGCCATGAGGATATGATCAACCCTTTAGGCAACAACACCTTCCAAACTACCGTGGACGACGACCATTCAACAATGCATGTCGAGACAACAGTTATGGTGGACCCTTTCGTGACAACCAACACCCACCAAATTACTACAGTCAAGAGCCATTCCAAGGTGCATACCAAGATGATAGATATGGTGGACTCCCTTGTAGTTACCAACAAGCCCATCATACGCCTATAACCCAGCTTTTCAACATAGCTTTGAACCACCATACTCACAAGTCCCCTACTACCATTCACCTCCATATGACCTTAACCCATATCCACCCCAATTTCAATCCAATTACTCCCAAGAACCACCACTTCCCTATGCACCATGTCCATATCCATCGACCCAAGAATCAAGAGAGCAACTAAAAAAAAACAGTGAAAAAATTCCATGCAACCCTTCAACAACTGGAGCAAGCAATCAATCGATTACCTTCCCGACGTTCGGACACTCAAGGAACCCCCATGGCTTCATGTGGACAATCTAATGAAGAACGTAGCATGAAGGAGATACTAGAAACTCCAATGGACAGTAAGGAGCATGACTTTGTACTGGAACAAGTGGAAGAAGCTGAAATTATCGAAGAAGAAGAATTGGTTGAAGACTTAGGAGATGCTGAACCTCCATGGGAATCCAGAATTGTGGAGAATTCCATCGAAGAATTTGCAATTGATGCTAAAGAGGATAGTGCACAGCCCCCAAAGCAGATATCTTATGAAGAACTGGACGGAACAACTCAAGAAGCGAGTTTCCTTGATAATGATAATCACAAGTCAAGTTCTCCTAGTAATGAACTTGCATCCGCAAGTGAATTCTTTGAGACTGAAGAATCTTCCCCAAGTAAATACGAAGATGATACGGAGGTAGACTTCTCTCAACCTCCAAATTATGACTTGAGTGATGAGGAAGATATCGAAGACTTTGATCAAGACGTGGTTGCAGTTGAAAAAGTTTGCAAAGAAGTGGAAGAATTCACGGAAGAATACAAGGGAGCAGAGCTTGCAAGACCACTGGAAGTACCTATCCCAAGGCCACTACCACTCAATACAAATTTCAAGTGGGTAAAATCTTTAACCTTTATCTTTACTTTTCCACTTGAATATGGTTTGCTTGAAACAGATGGCCAGCTTAGAGCTCTTTGTGGCTTTAAGAGTAAAAGGGAAATGGTTCGTGCTCAGAGCTGGTATGCAAAATTCAATAAGGTTCCACGCTTCACTTTGAAGTGTAGGGATTGGTTTCGAGTTCGATTGAATGGGACTCGGAAGATGTTTGGTCATCTTGGTGAGAATACAACTTCCAAACCGCCCGGCTAGAAAAATATAGATCGAGACAAAGGCGGATATAAAAGCAAGGTTTGGGATCCTGGAATCTATTCTGACATTCAACACCCAAGGAACCTGAACACCTGTTTGAATTTACTCAAAGGATTTAATATGCCTAGTTTGGGACCCCATAGGCTATTGGAATTCCAAACACTGGTGGAGATTTTTGGATGAATTCAAGCACAAACTACCATAGCAGGAAGCTCAACAAATGTCCAACTTAAGGACTTTAACTAAAAGTGCTAGGTGGGAGACAACCCACCATGGTATGATCATTCTTTTTCTTCAATTTTGATTTTATTTCGTTTTGTTTGTTTTTTAGTTTTATTTTATTCTATTTACATCGAACCTGGAATTATTCATAGCATCCACACTATCAGTACATTTTGCATCCTGCATAAAAAAAAGCACCCCACGCGTGCGATGGGCCACGCGTGGGCGTCGAGTCAAAATCGGCGTCACAAATCCAATGCCCAGAAAGTTGGGCTAGAATCGTGCGGCTGTGGTGCATTAAGCACAATTTGGGCCACGCGATCATGTCAGTGACACGAATGCGTCACTTTCACTTCACACACACCACACGAAAACGTAGGCGACGCGTACGCGTCGTATGGAAATCATTGCCCCCTGATTGGAAACAGAGAGTTGCGCCAAAACGACGCTGGAATTGTGCGTTTAGCACAATTCTGAGCAACGCGTACGCGTGCCCCATGCGTACGCGTCACCTTCATTATCCACCAATCATGCGATCGCGTCATTGACGCATTCGCGTCATTCCCTTTTCGCCCTAAACACGCGATCGCGCGCCCCACGCGTTCGCGTGGATTTAAATACCCTAACCCCAACCCACGCGAAACCCTACCCCTTTCGCGTCCCCAAAACCCCTCCCTGCCCTTCTGCACTCTCTCTTCTCCTTTCTCCCAACCACCATATCACCACCCCCACCCCCTCCTCCCTCCCCTTCTTCTTCCCTTTTTCTTCCCCTTTCACCCTGAACCACCACATAGCCACCACTGCCTCCACCGAACCGCCGCCACACCACCTCTCAGCGCCGTCACGTCACTGCCACCACCAACACCATCTTTCTGCGCCCTAATTCTGTTCCTCTGCCTACCAGGTTCCGCCAAACACTGAATACTTTTTCCCGTTAATTAGTTAGTTAGTTTTTTTATTTTTGTTGAAATTAGGATAGTTAGAGATGCATGATCGTAGTTGATTTTAGGTGGTTAGGTACCTAGGATGTGGTTAGTGGATTTAGGCATGATAATTGCACCGTTCTTGTTAATTGATTAATCTGTTTTGCAATTTCGAATATGTTGTGATGATGATGTTGTTCATATGCTATCCCTTACTATTCTTTGATGCAGATTGAGTTTGTTTCATTTGAATTCATATGCATTACTATTTGTTACTCTTTCCTGCACTATTTTATTATCATATGAACTGGTTTTTGCTGTTGTTTATTACCCGAGAATGTCCAATTTTTAGACGAAATGCTGCCCAAATTTTTTCAGCATATTATCTCACTCCACTACCATTCATGAATTCGTTTTGGAACTTTCTAATTTTGCACTAAATGGTTTTAACCAAAGCAATTCATGAATGCACGGGCCAGCTTTCTCATTCTTTCTGATTCCCTTATTTGATTAAATCAAATTATTGATGATTTCACTTTGAATTTTCAATTCTTTTCCATGATTAATCATCAATAATCTACAATTTTTACTTGAATTTGAGTTACTTGTTTTTAAATTTGTGCAATTTTAGTTATTGGGAACCACAACACCATGCCACTTACTTTAATTTCATTTTTAACTCTTAACCATTTTTAACTTCCTAACTTCTTAGTTTTCAACTAACCACTGTCAAACCACTTCAAGGCATGTTTAGTGTTGTTCCTAATTAACAAACAATTCCGCACATCAAAGTTTTAGGATTGTTATTTTTCTACTCCAACTTTTAACTTGCCCACAATCCAAAATTTTACTTCAATTCAACTCAATTCATGCTTATATTGCCACTTTATTCCTCTTTTGCCCCTCTATGTTTCTATTAATATATTCCTAATTGCTTACCTATTTTCCTGCTTTAATTCTTAAACTGTATCCTGGAATTTCTGCTTTTCGGGATGTCTGACCCTAAAAGTAAAGGCAAGGGTAAAGCAACCACTGGCAAAAGGAAAAGAGGAGAATTCTCTTTCTCTATTTTGGATATCCTCCATGACGATTCTTGGCAGGAGAATAACTTTACCCCGCAGGAAAAGGCTGATCAGATACTGTGAGCTAAAGTATCCAGTTTTTGCCACTTCCAGAAACCTATACCTGGAAAGGAACCTCAAAATTCCAGAAGAACTCAAACAATACACTTCAGAACAAAATTAAACAGAGAGGCTGGTTCTTCTTGGAAAGGAACTTGACTGAAGTCAACTCATCCTGGGTCAGAGAATTCTACTGTAAGTACTTCAAAACATCCCTGGATGCAGTCCAACTCAGAGGCAAGCTGATACTAGTTACTGAGGAAGCTATTAAAGAAATCCTCCAACTTCAGCCTAAGTCAGATCAGCCAGATGGTTACCAAAAGGCTGATGAGGATATGAGATTCATGAGATTTGACTGGGACGCAGTCAAGAGAACCATAGCTCTTGATCCTACTGTCCCATGGGTCATGAGCAAGTCCACAGTGGCCCCAAAAGGAATAAAGATTATCTACCTGAATGATGAGGCTCGGCTTTGGCAGCAAATTTTGAGTAACTACGTGATGCCGAGCACTCATGAGACGGAGGTGCCAGCTACTATGATTATCCTCATATGGTGTGTGATGGAGGAAAATGACTTATACCTGCCCTGCTTTATTCGGTATTACATGGCCAGAGTCCATGTCAGAGGCACCCTCCCTTTTTCATATTTGATCACTCAGTTAGGCCGTTGAGCTGAGGTGCCCTGGGAGCTGGCAGATGAGAAGCCAATCGATGCAGACTGCAAGAAGATTATCCCTCACAGCAGGAAGTTCCAGGCTTTAGGCTACAGACCTCCATTTCTCACTGCCTCTGCTGAGGCAGCTACATCTTCTGCTGCCCCTTCAGCATCCCCTGCTGCACCTGCCACCACTACTGCACCTGCACCTGCTTCAGAGCCCATTTACCACCTCGTGCATCGCCTATTTGACCGGTTAGACCAGATGAAGCGCCGCAACCAGCGGCGATATGAGAGATCTGAGCATCGCAACAAGCAACGCTATGAGCACTTAAAGTTGATGATCCGATCTTGTGACGCTATGAGCACTTAAAGTTGATGATCCAATATGGCCACCACGACATCCTCTCCGAGCCTGACACCCCTTCTGAGCCATCTGAGGAGGAGGCAGACGATCATGAGGAGGAGGCACATGCAGAGGTTGAGCAGGCAGGACCTGAGCAGGCTGTGCCACATCATGAGGAGGATCCCATCAGATACAGCCGGCTGATCCAGAGATCCCTCTGCAGACAGAGCCTCCACTTCAGCAGGCAGACCCTCCGACACTCATTGAGACTGCAGACCCTCAGCCCACCATTGAGACACCAGCAGCACATCCTTCCGGAGATGACACTTCTTCACACCCAGCTTGAGTGAGCATCGAGGACGATGCTATTATTTAAGTGTGGGGAGGTCGCCATCTCCGGCAAACTTTATTTTGGTGAACCACTTTTCAGACTCTCTTTTATCCTATTTTGTTTATTTTCTGTATTTTTATTTTTATTTTATCTTATCTTATTTATCTTTCAGTACTTGCACATTTTTCTGTATTTTTACTTTATTTCTGCATTTTGCACTTTGGTTTATATATATATATATATACCCTTACCTTTACGTTGGCCCCATTACAATCTTGAAAAAGACCTCATGATATTTGTATGTATACATTATATATTTGTTGATTCATTAGATGAAGAACAAAGTTTTAGAAAGCAAGAATAGAAAAGAATATAGTGATTAACCCCAAACACTGAGTGAATAGAGAGTAAACACAAATCCAGTGAGGGTTCAAAAGCTCATCTCCATATATCCAGATTTAATTATTTAATTGTCTTGCAAGTTTGTGAAATATTTTTAACCCAACTCAATTATGAAAATGCTTTAACATGATTTAGGTTTGGCTATGCATATATGATTCCTCGAAAATATGAATCAAATTAACCACATGTAAGCTCTATATATATATAGGTGGATAATAATTAGAATTGCATGATTCATGTAGGTAGCTTGCATTTAGAATAGATTGCATTGTATAAAATTCTACCATTCTACCTTCATTTCTTTCTCTTGGATTTAGCATGAGGACATGCTATTGTTTAAGTGTGGGGAGGTTGATAAACCCATATTTTATGATGTATCTTGTGCTCAATTTAAGTGTTTTTATCAGTTCTTCACCCACTTATTCATATGAATTCCATGGTTTTACTTTTCCTTCCTTATTTTATGATATATGTGAAAACATGTTTCCTATACTTTAAAATTATTAAAATTTAATTATCCCTTATTACCATTCGATGCCGTGATTTGTGTGTTAAGTATTTTCAGGCTTCATAGAGTAGGAATGGCTTAGAAGACAGAAAGGAAACATACAAAAATGGAAGGAAAGCATAAAAATGGAGTTTTGAAGAAAAGGCAGCGACACGAACGCATGGACGACGCGGACGCGTGCCTAGCGCAAAATGGCAGCGACACGGATGCGTGACCTACGCGAACGCGTGCCTTAGGCAGAATGCAAATGACGCCTACGCGTGACTGATGCGTACGCGTGACAAGGAAAAACTCCAGACCACGCGAACGCGTGACCCACGCGCTCGCGTGACAGACGTCACATACAGGAATCTGCAGAAAACGCCCCCAGCGATTTTTGGACCCCTTTTTGGCCCAGATCTAAGCCAGAAACACAGAATATAAGCCAGAGAATAGAGGAATAAAAAAGGAGAGACATATACAACATTCATAATACACAATTTTAGGATTTAGATGTAGTTTTTAGAGAGAGAGGCTCTCTCCTCTCTCTTAGGTTTTAGGAATTAGGATTCCTCTTATTTTATGGTTATTTCTTCAATCACAGGTTCAATATTCCTTTGACTTATTTTCTACTTTTATTTATTCTATTACTTTAATTGTTATTTATCTTTTCAATTTGGTTTATGAACTTTTCATGTTAAGATTTGAATATTCTATTTAATGCAAATTGAGGTATTTCAGATTTATGATTGTTTTATTCTATTTATGATGCTTTCAATTTAATTTAGATTTTCCTCTTTTTGGTTTTGATTAAGTAATTGGTAACGCTTGAGTTATCAAACTCAGCAGTTGATTGGAAATTAGGATTGCTGATTGATTTGGATCCCTCTAAAGCTAGTCTTTCCATAGGAGTTGACTAGGACTGAGGAATCAAGTTAATTAGTCCACTTGACTTACCTTTATTTAGTAAGGGTCAACTAAGTGGGAGCAAAATCTAATTCTCATCACACCTGATAAGGATAACTAGGATAGGATTTCCAGTTCTTATACCTTGCCAAGAGTTTTCTTTATAATTATTAATTTACTTTTCTTGCCATTTAAATTACTTGTTCATTATTTCAAAAATCCAAAAATACACCTTTTTCCATAACCAATAATAAATCATACTTCCCTGCAATTTCTTGAGATACGACCCGAAGTTTAAATACTTCGGTTATAAATTTTATTGGGTTTTGTTACTTGTGACAACCAAACTTTTGTACGAAAGGATTCTCTGTTGGTTTAGAAACTATACTTGCAACGCAATTATATTTCTTATAAAAATTCTTTACCGACATATAAAAATTTTTTAAGCACTAAGAAAAACATGGTACCTGGAGGATATCTACCAATCTTTATTGGACCATGAACTCTATCCCTGGTGCCTAAGTAATAGATGCCACCAATAGTGTTTATGCCCAAAGTACGAGGGTCTTTTCTTTAGAATTGATAATCTACTCCTAAGGCTCCTTTAGGAAGGTCATGTAGTTATTCAGCAAGGCCAAAAGGGGCATTAGAAAAAGAAGAAAATTTAAATGTTTTCATAAAGTTATTTGTCTGCACAAAAGGGTCTCGACTTAAGGCTTTAAAATAGCGATCAAGATATCTATGGAAGTGTGCTTTCTTTTT
Organism: Arachis ipaensis; assembly: GCF_000816755.2. Classification (NCBI taxonomy): domain Eukaryota; kingdom Viridiplantae; phylum Streptophyta; class Magnoliopsida; order Fabales; family Fabaceae; genus Arachis; species Arachis ipaensis. The sequence goes on along the minus strand of NC_029787.2, from coordinate 35,249,658 downwards.
TATTTTTCCATACCTCTTTGGCCTGGATGAAAATGTACCTTACGTTTCGAAAATGTCATTATACCTTATAATATTTCTCAAAGGCAACAATTTCTTTGATGTGCTCACCTTTGATTTTTCTTCGATGCAGCAGCAGTCTGTGCATGAGGAAGAACGAAGTTAGAAAGAGCTTGCTCAACTGAATAGGGCGTTGAGAAATATAATAGTTCGACCACCATTTGTGAAAATCAAGGGTTAAAAGGAAGCAGAATTTGAGATAAAATCTTTGGTATTAGGTAGTTACTCTTTGATGATTTATATCCAAAATTTGGTCGAATTCTTTCAAATCCAACATTTCATAATTAATTATCTGAGCTTTAGCTTCAAGAGAACGTGGGGAAGGTAGTGGTTGCGCAAGAGCAAATTGCATCGACACATATTGTGAAAAATATGTGACAAGTTTCTTTTTAAGAGTCATGGTCGACTCACGAGGAAGTCCTACGAGAAGAACTTGAGGAGTAAGGGTTTTTGCCCATAGTTCATCAAGAGCCTCTTGATTCTCAGGTTTGAGGCTTGTGAGAGAATGAAGATAGCCTATTTTACTTTTTCGACAGGCTAGAGGATTCGGATGATAGGTCGAGTCATCATTGTTTTAACATTAAGAAGAAGTTTAATGAAATGCAAAAAGCATCAATGGATGACATGCCTTTCGGTTTCAACAAGTAAGAGAAGAAAGTCGAATACCTTTAAGTGAAGTTTTTGGGAATTCAGAAGGGGCAATAAATTGAGGCTCGAACATATACTTGAGCCATAAATTGACAACCCAGAGGGGGCCAAATGGATTGATTGATAATTTTCCTCGTCGAATTTCACTAACTACCAAAAAAAGAGTCTTATAGAATTAACTTAAGATAAGAGAAGGAAGATTGATGTATTTTTTGTGATGAAACATGATAGCTAATGAGAGGTAATTGCTTTTCTGGATTTAAATTAATTTTGGGCAGAAGACAAAAGCATTAAGCCATAAAAGCAAAAAGGCAATATGTTCACTGTCGGTAATGGGATCCTCATCGAAACTCATATTATTTTGAATAAAACCCGACACAAACATCGAGTCAAAATTATATCAAAGACTTCTTCAGGACATGGGGATGTCCAACAAACATCTTCCCCATCAGGAGATAGGTCAGTCAAGGCTAAAATCTCCATAAAGGTCGAGCCCATCATCCCATAAGGGAAATGAAAATTGTTTGTGGCTGGACACTAAAAATACAAACTGGCCCCAAGTAAAGGAGTTGTATAGGATAAGTCATAAGTGGCTAGTCGAAGGGCAAACACGATACCTAGAGACTTCCATAGGGGCTTGTAAGAAGGAGAAATCCTTGAGATCCAAGTTGAAAATAATGAGCTCGACTCCTTAGGGGGAGTAATCCTAACAGGCAAAGTATATGGCTTTTATGCTTTTACAAAAAATTAAAGGAAGGTGATCAGGGAAAGATAGAAAGAAAGCAGATATCGACTCAATTTTTTCCAAGGTCGAGATGGGACCTAGGTATTAATATATGACATTGGAAACTTAAAAGGGGAGAAGTACTTGGCTACACCATAAGGCAGTGGTCTCTATGTCAGGATTAGGAATCCTTAAGGTTTCATTATCATTATAAAATTGTGACACATTGGTCATTAGAGGTGGAGGATTTATGACATGAATGTTGTCATCATCCTCTTGAGATGAAGAAGAAGGAACAACAGTTGTAGCATGGTGCGGATTTTACAAACCACAAACTACTGGCAAGTGCACCAAGTCGTATCAAGTAATACCACGGGAGTGGGTTATTGTTCTCACGAGGATTAACGAATTAAGCAAGCAATAGTCAATCGATTATTCTAATCAGACGATCAAATTTAAGGGTTTCAAAAGAAATTGCATAAAAATAGTAAATTGAGTAAAAGCAAGGCGTAAGTTATTGAGAAAGAAATATGGTTCAAAAGAGTTAAGGTTTTAGAGATGTTGAAACTTTAGGAAAAACGTTTTTCACTTTTCACCTTGATCAAGCAAAGATGTATCTATGGCAAATCATAAGTAATCAAATTCCAATTTCTTGATAATTTAATTTTTCTAATCCTAATCAATTATCAATTCTTTGATTAATTAATTGTGACAAGAGGTTAAGAGTGTTCACTGATTTAAAAAACACACAATTCTCAAGAGCTAAACATGGTTGCTTCTATGTCACTTATCAAGTCCAAGTTCAAAACCTAAGAATCATGAGAAGAAGTTTTCAAGCTTAATTCAATTAATTAACTTTTCCAATATATTAAGAGAATTCAAGTCAGAAAAGAATTGCTTTCCAACGCATTCAAATCCTTTGGATGAAGAAAAAAATTTCTTAAGAAAACATCAATGCATTAATCAAGATAGAAAAGTTATAATATTAGTCTATAGGAATCAACAGGGCTTCTAATCTTAACCAAGGAGATTAGTGGCTCATGCTTCAAAATAAAAAACAGAGTATGAAAAATGACAAAAGGTCCGAAGGTCCTCTCAAAGTTTTTCAAAGAACCTTATATACTCAACCTAAAACAAACCTAATCATTAAATTTAATTTTAATTCAAAACAAAATCAAATCTAATCAAATCTTCTGCCTTCAATCTTCAGTTTTGTGTCTCCTCTTTAAAGCTTTAGTGGTCCCAATTTTTGGCATTCTTAGTGGGCCTGGAGAGTTGTAACATGACTTGTGGAGGCTGGGCCAAGGGCGTGTCAAACGCCACTCCATGGCGTGTAAAACAACACACTTTTTTCTTCCCTGGGAGCACTTATCATTTGGCGTGTAACACGCCCTTTGTGTGGCATGTGAAATGCCACTCCTTTGTGGTCTCTGGAGCTCCCTCTCTCTTGGCGTGTGACACGCTCTTGTTGTGATGTATGGCATACCAAATAGTGCCTTGAAGTGGTCTTCTAGAAAGTTGGTCTAGCGTGTAACGCCGTCTCTCGGCGTGTGAAACGCCACAAAGAAATGAAGTCTTCGAAGGTGTTATATTGGCGTGCGACACACCCCATGTGTGGCGTGTAAAATGCCCATGAAATGCACAAAAAGGAGCCTTGAAGGCGTGTAAAACTTGCATGCCCATAGTCATTCGCATGCGAAACGCCAACTATTCCTGGGGGTCATGCGTACGCATCCCTGCAAAAATCTCCATGCGTACGCATGAATATTCAATTTTCCAGTTTTTGTGCATATGCATGCACTATGCGTACGCAATCTTCTGGAGTTGTGCGTACGCATAGGTGATGCGTATGCATGAGTGCCACTTTGAAGGCATTTCAATTTTACACGCCTACTCATCCTGGTGTGTGAAACACCATGCATGCACATCCCTGGGAGTTGTATTTACATGGCGTGTGACACACCACTTCCTTGGCGTGTTACACGTCCATTTCTTGCTCAAACTGCCTTAGGTCTGATCCTCTGAAAAGTTGGTCCAGCGTGTAATGCCATGTTTTGGTGAGTTGCACATCGGGTTCTTTATTGGGCGTGTAGCACACCAGTTTCTTGGCGTGTCACACGTCAAAGCAAAAGCCATCCTAGAGTGAATCATTGGGCGTGTAAAATGCCAAGTAATTGGCGTGTGAAATGCCATGCATGCAACTATGTTGGCTTCCAGGAATCATGGTCTGGCGTGCCACGCCCTTCTAATGGCGTGTTGCACGCCAGGTTATCTGCTATGGGTTGCATAGGCGTGTTGCACGTCCCCCGTCTGGCATGTAAAATGCCAGTTCTCTGCCTCCTGTAGGATACTTCTCTGGTTACTTTCTTTTACTTGTGTTTTGCTTCTCTTTTTCTATCCTTCTCCTACATTTAACAATAAATCAAAAGACTCAAAGTACTAATTAAATATCATATAAAAGCACATGAAAATCAATCATCAATTTCATCTAAGAAATACCTAAGAAAAGTACTTAAGATACTCATGCATCATAGCGGTCGCAACAGCAGTAAAGGCAGGTAAAGAAGAAGCCATGGTAACTCCTATAGTAGAGGTGGTGACGGGAATGGTGGTAGTGGTAGTTGCAGCTATAGTAGTGGATGAAGATGAGGCAGTCGTAACGGCTGGAGTGCTACTAGAATGAAGGCCAAATTGAAAAGCCTTGGAATGAAATTTTGAAATGAAGAAGGGTTTACATGAAAGTCTTGAAAAGGGTGAATTTCTGGGAAGTGTTTGATGAAAGTAATAAATAATGTTGAGGACTTGGAAATATAAAAAGAGTTTGAATCAATGAAAGACCCATTAAAGCCCATTAAAAACGTTAACATTCCCAAAAATGCGCGAACTATTTCATCTTCTCGAAACCATTTTTCAAAATTTGAAAATTTGAAAAAAGCATGCGAGGAGCACATGATTGGTAAAACTTATCATTTCATACTTTGAAACTAAGTCTAAGAAACAATTTGCAAAGGACATTTTGAAATTGAGAATTGTTCAATAGCAATGTGTATGGAACAAGAGACAAATAACAGTCGAATTATACATGTAAATGATAAGTATCTCAAAAGATATTGTCATCAAAACCAAATAAGTCAAAAATGATAAATAAGTGTAAAAGAAAGCTAGAGTAAGTTAGTAAGCATGAGTTTCAGATCCTCTTGACGTTGATCTAGGCTTGAGGACTCTTGCGCTACTTCTCGGGTATAGGTGGCTTGAGTGACTGCTTCGACTAAAGAACTTCGACCTGAAAGTTTAGAAGCACGAGCCTTCTCAATCATTTTCAGTCAAAAAGAGAGAGTAGTATTGGTGGATATGACTTCGTCTTTTCCTAATTTTAGATCATCCAATTCTCTCTCTAGAGTTGCAATCTTCGACACCATTTTTTGCTCTTTTGACCGACTTCCAACAAAACCTCTGTGACCGAGACCTAGCTGTGTCATATTTTTTCAGCTGAGTATCATAGTTGACTAAATTCTCAAGTGACTTGTTCAGTTCTTGGTTAGCATCTTGAATTCTAAAAAAGTGGGAGGAGACGTCCTCAATAAAATAGCCAAGAGCTAAATGCATGTTGGAGGGAATACGTTGGTTGAAAAAGGTAAGTGCATCAGTAGGTCGAATCTTTAGGACAGCATTGTTATCAATATCCTGAATGGAATGGTCCAAGCAATCAAGCAAAATCTTGATTTTATCAACAAATTGACGATCTGGACATGTAGGCACAGAGGAAGTAACTTATTCTATAACCTCTTTTTCTTTGGTCGACACTGCCTGAGTCGGCTTCTCATCCTGAAGGATAATAGTGCTAAATTTTGGACCAGAAGACAAGGCCACAGTTCCTTTAGAGGAATAAACCAGTTGATTTTAGATAGGATATGTTCAAGGTCAACGTCGATGTCATCGAAATTCAAATCTCCAACTCCTGGAGAAGGAACATTAATAGGCAGTCTCGTGTTCTGTTCGATGAATTTCTGTATCAAACGTCCAGAAACAATAGTGGCTACAGCAGTCGACTGATCCATATTTAGGCCTAGGTTCTTGATGAATACCACCGGGAAAAGAAGTATAGTGAATCTAAAAAAGGGGGCAAAAATATAAGGATTAGGTGACAATCAAAAGGAAATCCAGTGAAAATTTAAATAAAAGTACTAACGGAAAAGAGGTCGAAGAATGGGATGCTATTGTCAATGATTGATTTTGAGTCGGAGTCGGAATAAGGTTCAACGAACTAATAGTCTGTGTAGTCTGAATAGGCTAAAGGAATTCTGTTTCAGCATGAACCAACTAGTCCACATCTCGATCAGAAGGATCGTTGTCAATAGCTTGAGAGGAAGTCTCTTTCTGGGATTGCTTCGACTGCAGTACATTAGAAATTAAATTGCAAATACAAGGTAAAATTTCTTAGTTACAACAGTCATCATTAAACATATACCTTTAAAGAGGTTGTAGGTCGGACTTTTTGAGTTTTTGTTGGTCTAGTGCCCGTCAGAATATCAATAAGACCACGTTTCTTTGAGGAAAAGGTTGCGCCAACTGACCCTCCTTTGTCCCGACCTTCCCCTTGTTTGGTCTTTTTGTTAAGGGCTGTGTCTTCATGAGTATCCCAGTTTTTCTCAACTGGTTGTGGGCTAGCAGCAACTATAGGCGTCTGTTGAGTAACTGAGGGAATTGAAAGATAAGGTGAATTGAGTATCGAAACTATGCCTACGAAAGTACTAAGTACTTGGGAAAAGGATTTTTTATACTTACCTTTGGTTTTCTTAGATACCATCTGTGCAGGAGAGAAGACCAGATTCGAGAGAGCTTGATTGACAGATGTATAACGGGCAGAAAAGTACTTTGACCACCATACATGAAAATCAGGGGTTGATAAAAAAATAACTATTGATATTCAGACGTTGGTATTGAGTTGACATTTGTTGGTAGTTCATTTCTAACATCCCATCAAATTCTTTTGTATCTGACACCTCATAGTGAATCTTTTGTGCCTCAAGGTCAAGAAACAAAGGAGAAGGTAAGGATTTGGATAAGCCTAATTGTTGAGCTACATATTGAGGTGAATAAATAACTAGTTTCTTCTTGAGGGCCCATGTCGACTCCTGAGGTAAACCGACAGGGAGAATTTGAAGAGTTAAGATCTTAGTCCACATATCATCAACTGTTACTTGGTTTTCTGGCTGAGAACTAGTAAAAGAATTAAGGCATGAAACAGAACTAGGTCAAAATGTGAATGGATTTGGAAAATAAGATACATTGTTGTCTTCATTCATGTCAAATAGAACACTAACAAAGTGTCGAAAACCTTGGTTTCGTCCAAGAAAACTGGGAAAGACAAATACCGTCAATTGGAGTGTTGGGTATTGTCGAGTCAGAGGTTGTGAAACGAGGTTCAAGAACAGCTTTGAGCCACAAATTGATAACCCAAAGGGGACCAAAAGGGTTGATCAAAGGATCCCCTTGACGAATTTTACCAACAATCAAAGAAAGAGTTTCGTAATGTTGACTCAAGATCAAGGTAGGAAGGTCGATGAGTTTTTTGTGATGGAGCATAAGGGCCAATGGCAAGTAGTTGTTATTTTGGATTTGGACAGACTTAGAGTAGAAAACAAAAGAATTGAGCCAAAGTAAGAGGAAAGCTACATGCTCACTATCAGAAATAGGATCTCTATCAGAACTCATGTTATTTTGAATGAAGTTCAAGATGGAATTCGAGTCGAAGTTGATATCAAAATCATCGTCAGGATAATCGGTCGACCATGACACGAATTCACCATCAACTGGTAAACCGGTCAGGGTCGAAATGTCCATCATAGTAGGACCCATCATTCCATATAGGAGTGGCAACACTATCCGAACCCGCGGGTACCCACCCCGCCGGGTAGGACTGTAGGAGCGGGGTGGGTTCGATGCGGGTTTTTGTAGAGTGGGGCAGGGTCGGGTAGAGCAAAAACCCGCCCCGTTGCCACCCCTATTCCATAAGAAAAATGAAAGTTATTGGTTGCAAGGCACTAGAAGTACAAACTGGCCCTTAGTAAAGGAGCAATATAAGAGAGATTAAAGGTAGCTAATTCTAAGGCATGCACAATATTTAAAGATTTCCAAATCGGCTTATATGTAGGTGTAAGTCGAGACATCCAAGTCGAAAAAAGAGGACTCAAATCCCTAGGAGGGAGCAGTTCTAAAAACTCGACTAGCAAAGTATGAAGACTTGACATTTTTGCAGAAAATCAATGGTAAAGGCTCTGATGGTGATGGAAAAAAAGAAGAAATAAAATCAATTTGTTATTGGGTTGCCAAAGGACCTAAGAAGGAATACAATACTCCATTAACTGAGAATGGCAGAAATACCTGGTGACACCAGAGATCAGAGGTTTCTGCATTTGTATTTGGAGTTTTGAAAACTTCATCTTCATCATAGAACTGTGTTATTTCAGCCACTAATGGAGGAATAGGAAGGGCTTTATCTCCTTCTTCACGAGAATGAGAAGTGATGGCCATGGTTGCTGAAGAAAAGGATGCAGTGATCATAGTTCGCATAGAGAATGAATGAAAGAACAAGTGAGAAACTGTGTAACGCATGTCGCACGGAGAGAGAAAGATTATGGTTTTCAAGAAGTAAGTTTCTTGGAAATTGGGGATTATTTGATTTAATTTGAGAAGTAATGATGAAATCCTCTATTCAAGGAACGACTCATTAAAATCCAGGGACGTTATGTGTTCTCAGAAAAACGCGCATCATTTTAAATGATGCGTAATTGTCCTTTCAAATTTTTGAGGATTTGAAAAGGTTGTGTGTGCTTGGCACGAGGAATATTAAAACTTTTAGTTTTTAACAAAATAACAAGTTTTAAAGGGGCAATTTGTTGGTTAAAAAAAATGGATTTTTCTCGACAAGAGGACGTTTCGATTACCAAAGGTTTCGACTACGGGAACAGAGACGGGTAAGTCAGAATCGAAGAAAGATGGTACAAAGAGCGTCAAAGTCGAAAAGTAGTTATTGCCTTTCCTAGAGCGTCAAGGCTTGCTACTCGTCCCTCAAGACTGTAGAGAATATAGGACCGAAATTTGAGGAGAAAACTAGAAAAATGTGGGACTTGAAGACCAAGTAAGACGTGGGCGAAACCTGGAAATCGAGATTCTTCATGGTCAAGGCAAGGTCATGGCTAAGAAAACGGAGGTAAGATAGTGGACAATATGCTCCATGGCAAGTTTATCTCTATAGTCTATAAATAGTAGAAACTCAAAAGAATTTAGAGATTTCAATCAAGAACACTAAATCATCACATAAACTCATAAAATTCCTAGTCTCTGCGACGCAATGGAAAAACATAGAGTGCAAGTGCATGTGAGTGTTAGAAGTCAATTTTTAACTTGTTTTGCTTTTGTTCATTTGATTATTTTTATTTATTTTCTTTGAAGTTTGTTATTATTTTTCTTTGATCAATATTTTGTACTTTTATTGTCTTTATTTAATTATTTATTCCTTTGTTGTTTTCATAATTCTGCCACTAGTAATTTCAACATAAAATTGCTTTGACACCATAATTAAGTAATTTTCGCATCGAGCTCACTCTTTTTCAGAGGAGTCATATCTACTCTCGGATACTTCAGATCCTGATACAAACTCGTTTCGATGCTACCTGTTGAAGTCGACCAAAAAACGAGTGAAACAAAAGGTTACTTAACCATTTGGTTTGCATAAGTTGCTCGATCAAAGGTCATAATAACCTTTTGTGCCTAATGACGGATATGCTTCTCAAGAAGTGACATTTATCGAATTATAATAAAAATAAAAAAAGAATGAACTACTAATACGATCTCTCACTATTTTTTCGAAAGACAACATGAACCTTCATGAAAAAAATAGTCCATTTCAACTCTTATCCTTTATTTCCATGACACAACGTGATTTCTCTATATATTTTTCTGTCAAGTCCAAACGAACGCTGACCTATCATATTACGTAACTGAGTTGTTACATCTACTTGTTAAGGTGGTCATTATATGACAATATTGACAATAAAAAATAGACAGAAATCTAACTGTGTCTAAATTCAAATGGGTTGAAGATCTATTTGTCCTTATCCTTTAGACAAAACGACGTCATTTTGACGTCAAATTAGCCAGGGACTTATTTGTCAGGACCTATTTCTCCTAAAAAATGATACAATATCTTTTTTTAAATTATTTTTATTTATTATATTAATATTATTTTTTCAATAAATTTTTAAATG
>NC_029787.2:35239234-35239655 GCF_000816755.2 Arachis ipaensis | reverse complement strand
ATTCAATATTTAAATATATATAAATAATAAAAAGCGAAATACAATTAATTTATTAATAATAATAACTTTGTGATATATCATTAGTATTATGATCTAAATAATTTTTGCAATAAAGTAGAAACTAATGAATACATTTGTTTCTATGGGGAATAATAATTTGCGGTATAGCTCGTTTTTTGTGAGGAGTACCGTCGCGCCTCTTCCTTTTCGATGAGCTATGCTTTGATCTTTCAGGAATTCGAGTATGGTACCTACAAAAAGAACTTTGACTCTCAAGTTAAATAACCGCTTTTCAAATATTAACAAATGAGTAAAGAGAAAGGTTGCGAGAACCGAACCGATCAATGAACAAGTGAAATAACCGATTCAACAGTTCAGTGGTCTAATCGTGGTTCAACCGGGATATAATCGGTTTAGTTAA
>NC_029787.2:35237755-35239123 GCF_000816755.2 Arachis ipaensis | reverse complement strand
TTTTCTTCAGTTAATCAATAAAGTAAAATAATTAATTCAATTGAATTTTTTTTACAATTACAACAATCATATTTTAATCTATTCAACCATCAGAATCCAGAATATAAAAACAGCAAATCATAATCATTATAACTAACAAAATAAAAAAAAAAACAAATTGAACTACCGAAGAACTCAAGAAAGAGGGAGAGCAACATAATCAAACTATGTAATTTTCAATGGCGGCAGAGTGAGATGGCGAAGAGTCCACGGCGACAGAAAATAACGTTCGAACTTCGCCGTGAGCTCGTCAGAGAAAGGGATCAAAGACAAAGATGGACAAAGACGACGAGGACAAAGATGAGTTCAGAGAGGCTGACGATGACAAGGACAGAAGTGGCTTGACGACACGACAAGGACAGAAACAGCGAGGAGAACAACAACTCCCAGCAGACCTGGCGATGCGAGGAGAAGGGATCCAGGAGGAAAAGAGGGGAGGCTAACGACGACGAAGACAGAGACAGGCTTGACGACACCGCGATGACAGAGAAGCTGAGAAGGTGACGCTACTGTTGGTGGTGGTGGCGCTGGAACTCAGAGGAAAAGAGAAAGGGGTATTAGGGTTTTCTTCTGAGAGAAAGGGGGTAACTGGACAGGTTTTATATGGATTTTTTTAACCTTTGAAAACCGTTAAAAATTTATCGATTTTATCAGTTCACTAGTTAACTGTCGGTTCGACCGATTTTTCTACCGATTTTTTATTAATGACCGTTTTCTATCCTTTCATAATTCTTATATAATAATATTCGATCTTTGAGTTAGTGACCATTTTCTGATTGTGCCATTATTGATTTATTAGTGGATGTAGAAAGGGCATCGGATTGTTAGAGTGTTAATAGTTTGACTAGTGACTTACTGACCTATAGAGATATAGACAATATTATTTGACATTTGTGACTAAGACAATGGCTCCTTAATTTTAATTTTTTTACATGTAAATTATATATAAATTTTAGATATAAAGATAATTAGATTTTATTTATTTTTTATTGTCTAAATTAACACATAATAATCACCTCAACAAGTAAATATGACTGCTTAACTATATTACGTGATAAATCAGTATTTTTCGTTCATATTTGACGAAAAAATACACACACACAAAAAAATTGCATTTTATCACAAAAATAGAAAATAGAGGTTAAAATGAATTATTTTTTCCGTAAAAAATCACATTGTCATTTAAAGAAATGATAAAAACATAAGCAGTTCACTCTAATAAAAAAATACATCCATTCATTTAATTTGAAGATTTAGAATGACACATGATTTGATGTAGTTTAAGACTTTAAGTTGCTTGTGCAATTATATAAGAGAAAGTTTAGGGCA
>NC_029787.2:35237231-35237488 GCF_000816755.2 Arachis ipaensis | reverse complement strand
ACTAATAAATTTTAAAAAAAATTAATTTACATCAATTCAATACGACAAAACTTTAAAGATAATGATATAAAATTACAAAAATTTTAAAGTTCTACCTATAATATTCATTATTTATTAGGAAATGGGATAAGAGCCAGAAATTTTCTATATATAAAGGTTAAATGGATGAGACTTGTGATACATTGCATGAATGAATATACTAATAGGAGAGACCGTCTTGATAGCAGTAGATTTAGTTTATGTAATTCTAGTATATT
>NC_029787.2:35230173-35236087 GCF_000816755.2 Arachis ipaensis | reverse complement strand
CAAATTTTTAAATTATAAGAATTTAATTAAAATTTAATAAAATTGTAAAGATTAATAGAATAATTAAACTTACCAACAATAATAAATGAAAATTTTGTAACAGATTATCTCTCAATATTGAAATCTATGTACAATGGAATTGTATACATAGATACCTATCAGCTATATATATATATGCAGCTTACAATGAATCTGAAAAAAATGAAAGCATTTATACGGTTATAAGTTCATCTTTGCCTTCCTGTACCATTATTTTGAGCATTCTCTTTTAATTTACTCTCCATGCCTGCAATTACCAGAGATTAAGTTCTTGTAAATACAGAGCTCTCGATTACAGTTTCAGTTATATTGGATTTGGAAGACAGTACAATACTACTGGCCATGGTTATGCAGGCAAAAATAAATATAATTAGGGTCCTGTTATTGTTAATATATGTTCTAAAAATATATTTTAAGAATATCATAAAAAAATATATTTTACTAAATTACTGAAAGATATCCTTTTTGAGTTAATATCCAAATCTGTCTATCAAAGATAAATCGTTTCTCAAGTTGGTTTTCGAACAATTTTATTAGTCATATTAATATCTAAAAAATACAATTGTAAGTTAAATCAATCCTTTTGCATAATCACAGGTCACGTTAGGTGCCACGTGACATGATGATATGATAAGTTAATTCCACATGTCACAAAATGTAACAATTAACATGACACGTTATTATCTAATTGACTGAATGATCGATTTGACTTATAGTTGTATCTTTTAGGGACTAATGTGATTAGCAAAATTTTTCAAGGATGATCAATTTAGAGAGCAAATTATCTTTAAGGACGAATTAGAAAATTAACATATTCTTTTTATATTTATATTTTCAAATGTATTGAATATATAAAGGGTTCTATCTTCTATATTAGAAAGGATTTTATATTCTACTGGTGAAATTTAAACTCTAGCAGCTTGATGAGAGGACTACAAATCCTCTATCTTTGCCAATCCTCAGCTGCAAAGATAGCTAAATTCTAATTATTCCAACTTTGGACGATAAAAAAGCTGGACCAGATCAGTAAAAAGTCCTCTATCGTTTTTATTGGTTCTGGACATTTTGGATAGGGTCTAACAAGCCCTACTTCAAAGTGAGAAATGGGTAAATATATAATCAATTTAACATTTGTAATTCCAAAAAAAAAAAAAAGATTAACATTAATGCAAGAGGCTTCTTTATTGAAGAAAAACTTACCTGAATTTGGCCATCAGAAGTTCCAATTACCAAAATTTCTTCATTCCTGTCTAGAGACATGCAAAGAACCCTACTGTTTGTGGCCGTTTGTAATGTGTCAAGTTTGTTGTGTTTCGTCTTATCCCAGATTTCCACAGCTACCCCCTTGCCCCCCAAGTAAATTAATTCTGAGCTCACAGCCATTGCCCGCACTTCCAATCCGGTTTGCAGAGATCCCACCAATCTATAACTAGAATTGTCCCACATCTAGACATAGGGAATTTATATAAATCAATTATTACTTGTTTTTAGCCTCATATGTCTCAGTCATATGCTTGTGAGTTACCTACTTACCTTTATAACAGATCCATCTAAGGAAGAGCCAGCTGCATATATAAGTTCACCATGAAGTTGCAGTGCATGAATAGGATAGGCTTTGCCAAGTAGTTTTTTAGAACCACTTTGAATAGTACTGACGTTTCCGGTGTCCAGATTTATCTCCTGAACACTGCTATCGTGGCAGCCGCAGTATAATCGCCCATGAACATGAGCCAAGCACTTAACGTATTTATTAGAATTTAACAATTTTGATTCTCCATTCCATGATTGAACCTGAAGAAAGAGCAAAAGAATTTCACTACGTAACGATCTTGCTTCTTTTAATTAAAAATTTATTAAGGGTGAAGAAGAAACAGAATCTGTTCCAAGAATTAAAAGAAAATTCAGGTGGGGAGAGAATAAAAGAAATGGAACAATATGCAACTCAGAGCAATATTTCAGTAGAATAAGGATCCAGCTCCATGATAATGATAATTTACTTTCTGGACCTACTAGGTGTTGACTAATTAGATTCAAGTTGGGTCAACATAGTGTATGGATAAAGGAAATCAGTACTATGTTTAAATCCTAATCCTCTTCCCACAATTTAAAGAAGATTTTTTACTGATAATTTCATCGAGTACCTTGACACCAGCGCCCTGTGCAGTGAAACAAGATATGCTGTCAGTTACAATTAAATTATGAATCTGCTCCTTCATATCATGAACTTGTACACAATGAATTGCTGCCTTTCCAATAGACCAAACCTGTACTTAAAAGAAACAAAACCTTTGTTAGCAAACTACCTGACCAAATAAATATTGGAATTATAGTAACTGCAGAAATTTTACCTTTGCAGTTCGATCAAGTGAACCGCTGTATAGTCTGTCACCAGATTCTGAAATCACCAAACTTGTTACAGGCTTAAGATGTTCTTGGATCTCTTGCAAGAGATGGAATGAAGTATCCTTTACCATCCAAACCTTCATAGATTACAAAACAATATCCACTAAGCTCATATGATGGTACAGTTATCAGATGCAGTCAAGACCTCAAACACTCTCTACCCAAATTTTCAAAAAATGGTAGAAAACATGCCAAAGAAATCCACTCCTTTTATGACATATGTCTATAATATTTATTTGCATGTATTTTGGAACTGCCTGATCCCAGTTCCCCCTCTAAGGGAATTGCGCAATTTGACAGTACTAACTATAATTACCTTAATAGTTCCATCAGAGTGGCCCGAAAATAATTTATTCTTGAAACAAATGAGAGATGGCACTTCCCCATTCTCACTGCAATCTACTCGAATCAGCTCTTTATGTATCCATATGTCCTGTTCAATCAAGAATTTTAGGTCTATCATCCGCGGTGCCTATACTAGAGAATGGTTTGAGAATGCAACTAACTTACACTTTTAGATTCATTCTCTTCAACCAGAACTTTAAGAATTTCAGATGTCAATGGAGAGATTCTCTTAAGCTCTCTCAAACCTTTTAAGATATCCTTAGTGTAGGAAGTTAGATCGTGAAAGCCATCTGAAATACACATTAATGAGATCGTTCACCATATGTAACAATGAGTCAATGACATCAAGATATGGGAACTAATAAACCAACTGAAGGCTCATAAATTTAATGTGGACAAGCTCTAATTCCATTCAGGTTTACTCAAGGCAAAAGCTGGAAACTGTGTTATTCCTTCTTGGGCAAACATTGGATTGTCATCATCAAGTCTCATATTCATGCATTCCATTATTGATGTTAGAATTGGTGATAATAACTCAAGAAGAAATATCAAATGTTGTTCTCAGGTGTATATTATGAATGTTGAATGGACAATTAGGATTGTCTATTTATAGGCTAATAATACAAACTAATCATAAGGACAAAATCAACCTAACTTCAATATGAGATATACCTAGATATTATATTATCCTAAATATATTCTAATAATGGAAATGATGGTTGCTATAAATATAAATGGCAGTGGTTTGTGAAACTAACCAGGGAAATGGAGAAAACTATTTAGAGCAAGCATAGAAAGGACTCTATCATGAATGTCCTTAGCAGAATTTAGTTTTGTTATGAACTGTTTCAGCAAGCAGACACGCGCTGCTCCTTGTACCCCTGTGTCCGGTAGAATGGTCAACATGTATACTAGCCACGTAGCTGATATAAAGCATGCTGACCGTAGTTCTGGATTTCGGCTATTTATGCCATCTGCTAAAGCCTCGAAAAGTATACCAAACTCGTGGCTGACTAGAACAGATGCAATTTTTCTTTCCCAATCATCCGCTGCTTTCTCTTCTTCCTGTTTTTTTCCCAATTAATTAAGATAAAAGAAAAGATTCTATGGCAATCAGAAAGAATGTTTGGCAGGCCGAAAGCAGAAACCCAAAATATTTCAAATAACATTACAGGAGTTATTTCAGTTTCTGGGTAGAAGCTGTTGATCTGGAGCACCTGTTCAAGATATCCAGGACTTCTGTCAACACCTGCACGTTTAAGAAGGACTTCTCTGGTAAGAGACTTTCCAGAGAAGTCGAACCTCCCTTGAAGTGACATGATTGTATGAGCAGCTGCTAATTGAGCAGCAGGGAAATCTGTGTTTCTCAGGCATGAAATGAGAGTATCAATTGCCTCTTCACGGTATATGCTCATCTTTCTTGGCTCTACCTACAAATTGCGTGATGAATGATAACTCTATTACCAAAAGAACAATATTTTAGCATTCATGATTCATACCAGAAGATCAAGTTGGAGTAAAAGGCCGGCCATGACAGGACATTGGTCTTGAAGGCCTGTCTGCAGACAAATGAGCAGTGTATGCATTGTACTAAAAGGTCCTTCTTCCTTTATAAAGCGGAGGATTTGTTCATTCAATGTCCTCCTGGTGAGAACCAAATAGCAAGTGGTTAGACATCAACCAACAAGTAGGTTGGTTTGATTATTGTAAATATAAATATATAGGAGATATACCTATTTAACTTTATTAATTCAGAGAAAAATTGGACAATCTTTAAACACTCTACATCAGTTGCACCAGTGAAACTTTCCAAAATAGGAGACAAGTCTGCCTTTTCAGCAATGGTGTTCCGGCAAGTCCCATCCTCTTGCATGCATCTTAATAAGATCTCCACTGCAGCAATCCTCTCCTCTGCCCACTCAGCTTCTAAACTGGCGACAATATTTCCGATTGCTTTTTCAGAGAACACACACTTGGCAGCTGACGACGCAATTCTTTCTTCACTACTTCCAATAACCTGTGCGAATAAAAGCAAGGCAGCTGTTTTGGGCTTCAAACATATTGGAACCAAGTTTTCCTCTTCTTTATTGAATGCTGCTAGGAGAGATTCCGGTGTGGCCATCTCAGCAAGACTTGTAGTGGAAGGTTTTAGCAGATACAGCAGCACAACAGCTTCTGTCAACCCTTTCTTGAAAAGTGCCATGATACATTCTACGTCAGTGTCCACACGCGTAAGCGTCTGAATAACAGAGTGGTCTCTAGAACCGGTTTCGGCCAGAAGGAACACTGCCGCTCGTAGCACCCGGGGCTGAACAGAATTGAAAAGGATCTCCATAAACCCATTAATTATTGGAGGTTTTGATAGCATGCTATGGATATCCACTCCTAAATTCACTTCTCTCCAAAGCTTTTCAATATGAAGCACAGCCATTTCAGATTCCTCAAGAATATCTGACATATAGAGATTATTGATTGCATAGCGCAACTCACTAATGATCCCATCCACCGTGGCTTGTTTTACGACATCTTTAGGCAGAGTTGAAACCTTTATTGTCTTCGTTACAGCCTTGCTTTCTTCATATGGACTCTCACATGACGGTGGAACTGAATTAGGGTTGTGTTCTTTCCAGCTTGCAATTAGTCGTTTGAGCACATAGTTTGTCTTAGGTAACTGCGTGTTTTGCAGCTTCTGGCGAGTGATTGGACAAGTTGAGTTGCCAGTTTTGAACCATTCCTCGATAGCTTTACGTTCATATGTTTGTCCTGTCTCAAGAGTCACAGGATCATCAAATATGTTACTAGTTATCGGACAGACAAAGTCCTTAGGAGGCGTATTTTTTGCAGTTCCAGGCGGCGGATTATCATACTCTGCCATATGATACTCTGGGGAGCTAGAAGCAGGGAAAATCCAAGTTTAAGAAAATGCAGCAGACAACAAAGCAATGATGAATGGTTTTTACATTTTAAAGATAACATACCCTCTGAATTCTTTCAAGTTAGGTTGCATTTGTTCATGGGACTGGCTTTGTCGAGGCTCCAACAATGCCACATTTTTGTCGTCATCCTACAGGACAAAACCTTTTCACTAAACACATAGATAAATAAAACGACAAAGCATAGAAAATTC
>NC_029787.2:35225450-35230049 GCF_000816755.2 Arachis ipaensis | reverse complement strand
CTCTCTGCTTCGGAATCTGAAGAAGAAGAAGACAGATTCCCATCCAAAGAAGGTCTATTTTCACTTGTTGATTTCATATAGACTGGTGCTGAATCTTTTGAAGATTTTTGGCGTTTGAGGATTCTGGGAGAGACTCTTTGAGGATAATAATTTATATGTGAAGATTTGCTGCTGGAGGTGCTGCTCAAGAATTCAATAGATGTCTCCCTTTCGGACCATATTGGCTGCAGGGGGAAAAAATTTACAATTGTTCATGACTTCGATCTTAATTACACACAGATCAAGAAAATAAATAATAATAAAAAATTGACCCAATCGTTAATGATATATCTAGTTCTTTTCTGGAAGAAAATAAAGGAAGATTTCAGGTCAACGTGTTAATGAGCACGAGGAAATTTTTGGGTAGAAACAACACAATTTGGAAAATGAGCGTCCGAGCAAACATGCAAAATCTTTTTCACCAAAACTGAAGTTCAGAAAGGAAGCGCGAAAATATGAACTGTTTTAGGTACAGAAAAAAAAATTAAGCAAGCGAAGCACTGAGTATACGGTAAATACAACATTACATTATACCGTCCATTCTCCAACACAGACATTTGGGATTCTTGAATCTCCTCTTTGTTCTTCCCTCCGTCAACATCTTCTGTGCTCTTCAGAGTCAACAGCGGTGGACTAATCGACGCTTCACTGCTTTTACTGGTCAAAACCTCCTTGAAATACACAGCAACAACCCTGCAATTTTGGTCGATAGCCTCCTGGTACTCTCTCTCCAACTCCCTCAGCTTCGAAGCCTGATTCTCACTCATCCTCGACAACAATTTGGTGCACGGCAGCACCACTGACTCCTCCGTAATTGAATAATCACTCGCATCACTGCTCGATTCGGACAAAATCCGCGTTCTGTGCTCATCGAACCACCGGAAAACAGGGAGCAGGTGGAGGGAGAAGAGGTGATCGTAGAGAACCGGAGCGATTTCGGATCTGGCCAGGGATGGATTGGAGTGGAAGATTTGGAGGAGGAGTACGGCGGAATCCACGTGGCGGTTCGAGAGGAATAGGAGAAGAGAGAGGAGGAAGGAGGAGAGGGGGAGTTCGGGGAGAGGGAGGAGGAGCTTCTCGGCGAGGGTGAGGGAAGAGGTTCGGATGGAGGTGCTGGAGGAGGAGATGGCGTTTTCAATGGTGTCGGAGGCGAGGCTGAGCTGTCTGAGGGTGGTTTGGCTGCAGAGTGGTGTAGTCTCGCGGCGGAGGGTCGCGGCGAGATGTCGCCGGAGCTCCGATTGAGAGAGGACGCCGGAAATGAAGTCGGAGGTGTGGCGGAGAATATGAGACGAGGAAGTGGTGGTGGTTGTGGTAGTCATGGCGGTGGACAATGGTTTTCGAGAGCGACTAAGTGAGAAGCGGTCAGTTAGTTGGGTTTATGAAGTTAACGGAAAAAACAGCAACCGGTTCTATTTGCGGCGGCGAAAAAGTCTTGGACGGCATTTCGGGGAATGACCAAATTTCTCTTGTTTATAAAAGAGCATTTCGATTTGGAATTATCAGATTTTAATATATTATTATTGCACACTTTATTAATACAAAACCCTTATTAAATCAGAGTAGAAAAAATCTTAGTGACATCGACAGTGCAAAAATTGCAAAGAATTGCTTCATGATTCATTAGTATGTAATTGATTCCTGTTTACGTGGTTAAATAATTGTTAAAAAAATTTATAAAATATATAAAAGAACATCCATTTAGTATGAAAAAGAAACATTCTGATACGTAGTAGAAAAAATATCCTAATACCTAACATAAGCACCATGTACATAAAAATTTTGAATTCACTCAGAGACATTTAACTGATTTTTTACTGATACCCTCTTAATTTCCTAGATTGTTGGTTTATATATTATGTATTTTTAATAAAGATGTTGTTTCTTCAATTTAATTACAGTCAAAATAGCATTGGCACATGGTGAAACGACAGGGACAATTGAACATGCATGTGAATTTGAACCGTAGTTGTGCCCAATGTCATTCATATAAATTGGACGTTATAGTAACATGCATGCTAACGAACAAATGCCGGGGGTTTAAACTAATCAAACTAACATTTCACAGCTGTACCTGTATGAAACCGTAAGGGAGAGTAAGGCCAAAGAGTGAGGACATTTTGGTAACTCCATCGACTTTGAAATTTCGCGGCAAAACAAGAACGAGCGGGACCCATCAGCCGGCCAGCCGGCTTGGTTTGACCGTTAATCCAATTTTCAACGTACACGGGACTCACGGCTATGCTCTGCATCCGGATCCCTTTGTCAAAAATAAAATAAAACTATGCAGCATTTTCATCTTCATGTCGCAACAAATTCAATGTTAAGCGAAGCCGATACAAATTCTTCAGAAAAATTTTTAGATAATTATCTCTAACGAAATTATGGTATGAAATTACATCTAATAATGTGAAATTATTTAATTTTTTTTTGTTAATTAAATGTTGGCCAATTTTTTTTTTTTGTAATAATATGGGGCACTAGCCCAAAAGCAAAAAGACTACATAAAAACAATACGAGAGATAGAGACTCCCGTTAAGTCATCAATAAGCAAGCTCTGAAGATCTGAAAGAGGCAAGTCTATAAAACTGTAATCTGGTAATTAACTCTAAATACTTCTAGTTAACCAATCTACACACCGATTTGCCTCCCTATAAACATGTCTAAATATAATCTCCCAAGGTTGCTTCATCCACTCTGCTATCTTTCGGATTAAATGGCTATGGCCATAGCTGTCACTGGGGTTTCTCTTAATGTACATGATTGCATTTGGAGAATCCAACTCTACTATAACCCTTCTCATCCCTAGACTCCATGTTGTCTGTAAACCATAATGAACTCCCCATAGCTCTGCCTGGGTGGCTTGGCAATAGTCCAGGTTCGCCCTGAAGCCTCCGACCCATTCCCCCTCACTAGTTCTGATTAGCCCACCACAGATCGCTTGCCTGCTAATTTCTCGAACTGAGCCATTAATATTTAGTTTCACCCATCCCGAGTGGGGGGAACCCACGCTATAGCTGAGATGACTGGATCTCGTGTCACTTCTACAAGTTTGCTCTTTTTGAAGGCCTCCTCTATCCTCCTTGTACTCTCCATAATAATCAGAATGCATCCATTATTTGTAGGTCTACTGAAGGCAGGTTCATGTATTTATTTGTTTCTCCATTTCTAAAGTCACCAGCAAGTCGTCATGAAAATATCAGTCCAAGCAGTCGAACTACCATAACCTATGGCATTTGTGAGATTCAAGTTTAGCCAGCTCTTAAAATCAACCGTAAAGAAGGTAGCAAGAATACTCGGCTGTACTAACTTATTCCATACAAGAGCCGCACACGGACAATCCCTCAACACATGTAAGGTGGATTCTTCTTGATTAGGACATCTGTGACAGTATGGAGGAGTTCCCATCAGCCTAGCTCTTCTCTTGGCCGTGAATATTCTATCATGAGTAACCTGCCATAGGAAGACTTTAGTTCTTTCTGGACCCCTCCATTTCCATATTTCCTTCCAATTCTCCGTGGTTTCTCTACTTTTTTGAGTTAGGTGCTTATAAGTCGAGGCCACTGTAAATATATCATCAGCAGAGTGTTTCCAACTAAGCACATCCTCTTCATTGTTTGGTTGGGGGGAGGGATATTCTGAATATTATTTAACATTGTATCTGCTAAGTATGGTTGTATAGCTTGAAGGTTCCACTCACCAGATTCAGTTACATACGCACTGACCGCTTTGTACTCTAATTCCTCAGGGATTGGTTTTGTTAGCACATCATGAAGGCTCTTTAAATCGTTGTGCCAGTTGTCATGCTAAAATCGAGCACTTTTACCATCACCTAAAATCCAAGAACAACAATCCTTCATATTTGGCCAAAGCTTGGAGAGCTCCTTCCAAATGGGAGAGCTTTTTTGCTTGTAATCACACCTTCCAAAATTAAATTTATTGCCCTTGTTATTGCTAGTTAGGACTTACACCCATAAAGCTTGTGGTTCTGTATAGATCCTCCATATTAGCTTCAGCAAGAAAGTATCGTTCATAGCAACTAGCTTTCAGAATCCAAGACCTCCTTGTCTTTTTGGGAAGCAGAAGGTGTTCCAGCTTACATGGTGGATTTTCTTCTGATTCTGCATGTCGCCCCAAATGAACTGTCTTTGCTTTTTTTCTATTAAAATCTCTATCGGGATTCTGGAGTGTTGCATTTCATAATTGGCCATAGGTGTAATAACACTCTTGGCCAGGATAATTCTAGGATAATTCTACCAGCAAGAGTTAAGCATTTAGCCTTCCAACCTTTTAATTTGTCATTGACTCTTTCCAAGACATGCTTAAACTTATCTTTTCCTGATCTGTGATTAGATATGAGAGCACCAAGATACTTACCTAGACAAGGTTGTTCTTGAAAATGACTCATCTCCACAAACCTTCTCCTATCTTGTTGTTGTGGATGTGATTTCTGATGGTTAGATAGTTGCTATAATGCACGGACATTGACACAGACACGGGATACGATACGACATGAGATAAGCTGATACGCAAATTTTAAAATTTTATAAGACATAAGATATG
>NC_029787.2:35182182-35225320 GCF_000816755.2 Arachis ipaensis | reverse complement strand
TTTAGTGGGGGCGAATAAATATTATTATCATATACTACTCAAAAAAATTTCAAATCGTAGTGGGGGCGATTGCCCCCACACTCATATACATGCATCCATCCCTGCTGATAAGGATACGGAACACAATACGATATAGAACACGCCTAAAATCTTATAAGATACAGGGACACGTATACATATAAAATATAAAATATTTTTTAAATAAATTGTAATGATATTTTGATATTTTATTGATATTAAAATATAAATTATTTTTTTAATTATTTTAATGTCTTATTTTAATTATATCAAGTATTTAAAATATTTTTTGTTTTAATAAATAATAATATATATTACTATATCTAAATTTATTTCAAAAATATATGTTAAGAATAAGACTAGATATATTAACACGTAATGGTATTTAAGTGTGTCCAAATGTATTCGAAATTTTTTTTTTTTTAACTTTTTATTAAGATACGATTGGACACTGCAAACACGCATATTAAATAAGTGTCAATAATATCGTGTTTAAAATATATCCAACACGTAAATACGACAATTTAGCAAAGTATTCGTGCATAGTTGTAGAAAAAGGTTATAGAAAGTGAATAAAGACAAACTATTATAAGATGCTTGTAAACAATATTACAAATGTACAATTCTTGAGGCACTGTCGTTGGAGATGGAAAGACTTTATTGGTGTAATGTCTGTTCCGTTAAAACAAAGTTCAGTATTCATCCATGCATGCATGATTTCTTACACCAACATAGGAGTTTGGTACGTCAGTTAATTAATTAGTCCAGCAAAAGCTTTGTTATTTCCTCCATTCTGTGTGTATCCTCACGAGAAATGGAGATCGACCTACAACCACCCCCCTCTCCCAAAAAGAAAAATAATTAATTATCCTTTTCATTAAATAAAATAGAATGTAACTTTATTTGTGAGTTAAAAATAATATATTATAATTTTAATAGATTATCAGTATATAACCGTTTTATACATATATTTAATTATGTAATATCACGTCAGTAAAAATAAAAAATATACACAATCTGACCCTGAAAACATTTTAGAAGATGAAAGCCCGGATCCAAAATGACCCAAAAAAAAATGAAAACTGGGAAGAGAGTGAAATTGGGATCGAGCTATAGCTCGGGCCACCTGGACCCGATCTAGTCATCATATTACTTGAGAAATCGAGAAATGCTTGAGAGAGTGGAGAATTAAAAAAGTTTTCATAATTACAGTAGATAATGCAAGTTTAAATTATGGAGCTATTACTTATCTTCAAAGGAAATTAGGTGTAAGAGGTGGGTTGGTGTGTGGAGGAAAGTATATGCACGTGAGATATTGTGCTCATCACAATTAGAAAATTGCTTATTACAGATGGATTTACAGATATATTTGGTTTCTTTTAACAACGGATTTTTGACGAAATTACCGATAAATTTTGTTCCTTTGTAAAAGTCTCATAAAAAATTACTTACCGACGAATTTTTTTCCGTCGGTAATTTATCAACTGATTTTTTTCTGATGAGTTTGAAAAACTTGAATTATTGTGATGATCAAACATTATTAAAAATATTAATTTAATATTTGCTTCCAATTGGTTGATTATTGTTGCTGTTAGTGTGCAGAAAATTAAAAAAAGTTTCCTATTTGGGCTAAAAAGCAATATAAATCCAATGTGATAAGAATGATCAGCCCTTGTGCAAAAATATTCCATACTATGTGGCTGAATTATTTAAAAGGGATAGCAAAGCTAATTGGGCCAGGAAACCAGTGTACAGCCCAAAACAATTATTCTTTGTAATGTAACAAAGCCTTGGTCCGAATTGAAAAAGAAGTGGTTCAGTTACCCACACTCTTTAGATGGTGGAATTCAAATTTTAATCCAATTTAATCCAATTTAATGCATGCATTGGTTATTAGAACTTAAATTTCAATTTGATTAAATGTTCACATAGGTAACCGAAAATCATAATTCAATCTCATTTAATTGTGCATTGAATATTTTGTTTCTTCTCTCTCCTCTCTCTTCTTTGCTATTCGATCACTTCACTCGAAAAAGAAGAGTGAACAAGTTATCAAAAGAGAAGTACAGATACAGTGAAGCTATGAAGAAGAAAAAAGCTAGGTTGAAGATGGATTGTGAAGAAGGAAGATCTGAAGCAGGGTATGGCTAGATTTTTGCCAATGAAGGAAAAATTTCAAGAAGAGCTTCAAGATCTTCCATGCCAAGAATAGGAAAGATCTGCCTCGGTCAGTGAAGAAGATCTCAATGGAAAAAGCTCTTTTCTGTTTATGTCCATCAAAGAAAGAAGGTAGCTTCTGGAGCTACAAGATAGGAAGAAGCAAAAATGGAAAGTATGGAGCTGTCAAGGATCAGAGATTCATCAAGGGTCAGAGTTCTTTCTTAGAGCCAAAGTCAATATCAAGGGCTCAGAGTGAAGGAACTTGATGAGAAGGGTTGAGAGAGGTACATGTATGTTGGTTTTGTTTCGATTTTTCTTCTCTCTTCTCTCTGTCCGAACTGCTACGGTTTGTTGGAGAAGATGTTACTGGCTTGGTTGAACCAATTTCAACCTTGGAAGCTTCCCCCTCTATAATAAGGTTGAATGGCCAAGGGTTGAGACAAGGAGAGAAAGCACAGAGTTCTTATAGCTACCCTAAGCTAACAGAGTTCTTCTCCTTCAATGAGTTTCATTTTGTTTTCTTTTTCTTAGTGTTGTCTGTCTAGGTCTCATGGTAAAAAGCAAACATGGTGAGGTTTGTAAGAAAAAGCCAGTGAGAGAAAAAGGGCAGTGATCAATACTAGAGAAAAAGTCATAGATGTCTCAGAGTTTCTTTGTACATCTGTATGTTGTGTTTCATGATCCTGTGGGGATTTCCTTACAAGTTGGGTTAGCACGTTGCGGTTGAAAGCTAGGTTTTGAGTCCTAGTCAAATTCAAATTTGGGGATAGAATTTGGATTTGTCCCAGATAGGATTGGGTAGATCCTAGGAAAGAATTGGTGTATGTAATCTGATGATTATAGTGAAATTCCATCACTGTTGTGATGGAGACTGGATGTAGGCTGCATTGCACTTAGCAGCTGAACCAGGATACTTCTGGGTGTGATTCTCTCTTTCTCTTCTACTCCTATTCTGTTTCTGTTGCATTGGAGACAAAATTGAAAAATATCTCCTAACCGGTTACGAGACAAAAAGAAAATGTCTCTTGACTTGTTATGAGACAAAAAGCAAAAATATCTCCTGAAGTTCTTTCAAAAGTCAGAAAGTAATCTTTAGCAAAAAAGGGGGTTAAGATTCAACCCCTCCTTCTCTTAGCCACTGATTACCATCAATTGGTATCAGAGCTTGGTCTCAAAGAGATCAAGCTTTGTAGCTTGGAGAAAAGATCTTGATGGTAGTTAACAGTGGTTCAAATTTGGTGGCCTATATTCTGACAGAAGGGCAGTCAAGCAACAGACCTCCATTCTTCAATGAAAAGAACTACAGTTACTGGAAACAAAAGAATGAAGATATTTATTCAATCTGTAGATTACAGACTTTGGAAGATAATCCTGGAAGGTCCACAATTCCTAACCACTACAGGAGCTGATGTTGTGGTTACTCTCAAAGGAGAAGCTGATTGGAATGATGATGACGAAAGTAGAGCTCAACGCCAAAGCTGTCAACTTGCTCAACTGTGCGGTCAGTGGTGCACGAAATCGTGATTGTTCATTCCTTGGTAACGGCACCAAAAACTTAATACGCACGTTCATAATCTTAGTTCTTTTTCACAACTTCGCACAACTAACCAGCAAGTGCACTGGGTCGTCCAAGTAATAAACCATACGTGAGTAAGGGTCGATCCCACGGAGATTGTCGGCTTGAAGCAAGCTATGGTCATCTTGCAAATCTCAGTCAGGCGGATTCAAATGGTTATGGTGAATTAATAGTTAAAATATAATTAAAATATAAAATAGGATAGAGATACTTATGCAATTCATTGGTGAGAGTTTCAGATAAGCGTATGGAGATGCTTTTGTTCCTTCTGAACCTCTGCTTTCCTACTGCTTTCATCCAATCACTCATACTCCTTTCCATGGCAAGCTGTATGTTAGGCATCACCGTTGTCAATGGCTACATCCCATCCTCTCAGTGAAAATGGTCCAAATGTGCTGTCACCGCATGGCTAATCATCTGTCGGTTCTCGATCATGCTGGAATAGGATCCAGTGATCCTTTTGCGTCTGTCACTACGCCCAGCACTCGCGAGTTTGAAGCTCGTCACAGCCATCCCTTTCCAGATCCTACTCGGAATACCACAGACAAGGTTTAGACTTTCCGGATCTCAAGAATGGCCGCCAATAATTCTATCCTATACCACGAAGACTCTGATCATAAATCAAGAGGCTAAGAGATATACATTCAAGCTTGCTTTCATGTAGAACGGAAGTGTTTGTCAGGCACACGTTCATAAGTGAGAATGGTGATGAGCGTCACATAATCATCACATTCATCATGTTCTTGTGTGCGAATGAATATCTTAGAGAAGAAATAGGCTTGAGTTGAATAGAAAAACAATAGTACTTTGCATTAATTCATGAGGAACAGTAGAGCTCCACACCTTAATCTATGGTGTGTAGAAACTCTACCGTTGAAAATACATAAGAACAAGGTCCAGGCATGGCCGAATGGCCAGCCCCCTAAACGTGATCTCAGAACCCCAAAATTAGTCAAAGACTAACCAGAGATGTTCCAAAGATGTAAATACAATAGTAAAAAGTCCTATTTATACTAAACTAGTTACTAGGGTTTACAAAGATAAGTAAATGATGCAGAAATCCACTTCCGGGCCCACTTGGTGTGTGCTTGGGCTGAGCATTGAATCTTTCATGTGTAGAGAATCTTTTTGGAGTTAAACACCAGGTTGTAGCCTGTTTCTGGCGTTTAACTCTGATTTGCAACCTGTTTCTGGCGTTTAACTCTAGAATAGGGCAGGAAACTGGCGTTTAACGCCAGTTTGCGTCGTCTAAACTCGGGCAAAGTATGGACTATTATATATTGCTGGAAAGTCCTAGATGTCTACTTTCCAACGCAATTGAGATCACGCCAATTGGGTTTCTGTAGCTCTAGAAAATCCACTTCGAGTGCAGGAAGGTCAGAATCTAACAGCATCTGTTAAATGCCACAGACACATAATTGGGTGAACCTTTTCAGATTGTGACTCAGCTTTGTTAAAGTCCCAAATTAGAAGTGTCCAGGGTTCTTAAGCACACTCTGTTTTTGCTTTAGACCTCGACTTTAACCGCTTAGTCTCAAGCTTTTCACTTGATACCTTCACGCCACAAGCACATGGTTAGGGACAGCTTGGTTTAGCCGCTTAGGCCATGATTTTATTCCTTTGGGCCCTTGGTGCATGAAATTGTGATCTCAGGCAACGGCGCCAAAAACTCTGTACGCACGTCTTAATAAATCATTTTTCATTCACAACTTCGATACAACTAACCAGNAACAGTAGTACTTTGCATTAATTCATGAGGAACAGCAGAGCTCCACACCTTAATCTATGGAGTGCAGAAACTCTACCGTATAAAAATACATAAGTGATAATGGTCCAGGCATGGCCGAATGGCCAGCCCCCATGAAAGTCTAAGATAGCATAAAACTGATCAAAGATCTCTAATACAATAGTAAAAAGTCCTATTTATAATAAACTAGTTACTAGGGTTTACAGAAGTAAGTAATTGATGCATAAATCCACTTCCAGGGCCCACTTGATGTGTGCTTGGGCTGAGCTTGAATGTTACACGTGTAGAGGTCAATCTTGGAGTTGAACGCCAGTTTGTAACGTATTTCTGGCGTTCAACTCTGGCTTGTGACGTGTTTTTGGCGTTTAACTCCAGACAGCAGCGTAGAACTGGCGTTCAACGCCCTTTTACGTCATCTAAACTCGGCCAAAGTATGAACTATTATATATTGCTGGAAAGCCCTGGATGTCTAATTTCCAACGCAATTGGAAGCCCGCCATTTTGAGTTTTGTAGCTCCAGAAAATCCACTTTAAGTACAGGGAGGTCAGAATCCAACAGCATCAGCAGTCCTTCTTCAACCTCTGAATCTGATTTTTGCTCAAGTCCCTCAATTTCAGCCAGAAAATACCTGAAATCACAGAAAAATACACAAACTCATAGTAAAGTCCAGAAATGTGAATTTAACATAAAAACTAATGAAAACATCCCTAAAAGTAACTAGATTCTACTAAAAACATACTAAAAACAATGCCAAAAAGCGTATAAATTATCCGCTCATCAGCCCTCCTATCCACTGATGCTCAAAGCCTTGGTTACCTTTTACCCTTGCCTTTTGGTTTTAAGGGCTATTGGCTTTTTCTGCTTGCTTTTTTTTCTTTTTCTTTCCTTTTTTTTTTGCCTTCTTTTTTTTTCTCAAGCTTTTCTCTATTCACTGCTTTTTCTTGCTTCAAGAATCATTTTTATGATTTTTCAGATCATCAAATTACATTTCTTCTTTTTCATCGTTCTTTCAAGAGCCAATAATTTTAACACTCATAAACAACAAATTCAAAAGACATATGCACTATTCAAGTATTCATTCAGAAAACAAAAAGTATTGTCACCACATCAAAATAATTAAACTAGTTTCAAGGATGAATTCGAAATCATGTACTTCTTGTTCTTTTGTGGTTAAAACATTTTTCATTTAAGAAAGGTGATGGATTCATAGGTTATTCATAGCTTTAAGACATAGACACTTAAACACTAATGATCATATAGTAAAGACACAAACATAAATAAAACATAAGGCTCAAAAATAAAAAAACAGGAAAGTAAGAACAAGGAGATTAAGGAATGGGTCCACCTTAGTGAGGGTGGCATCTTCCTCTTCTTGAAGACCCAATGGTGCTCTTGAGCTCCTCTATGTCTCTTCCTTGCCTTTGTTGTTTTATCCCTAGTGATTTTGGTGCTCCTATCCTTAGTTGCTCCCAATAGTTTGTGTGGAGGAAAATGTATCCCTTGAGGTATCTCAGGAATTTCTTGGTGAGGGAAATCCTCATGCTCTTGTTGAAGTCCATGAGTGGGCTCTCTTGTTGTGCAGTCAAATGCTCTACTACTGAGCTATGGACCCTTGAGATGAATCTTTCCATCTCCCATGACTCGGAGGTGGAAGCTTTTGTCTTTCTTTTCCTCTTTCTAGAGGTTTCTCCGGCCTTAGGTGTCATAAATGGTTATGGAAAAACAAAAAGCAATGCTTTTACCACACCAAACTTAGAAGGTTTACTCGTCCTCGAGCAAAAGAAGAAAGAAGGAAGGAGGAGAAGAAGAAGAGATGGAGGAGATGGAGGTGTGTGAATGGTTCGGCCAAGGGGGGTTTTAGGTGGTTATGATGTGTGAAAAGGAAGGAGTGATGGTTTGAATTTGAGTGGGTGGGTGTAGGTGGGTTGTATGATGGTTTTGGAGGAGAAATGGAGGTGATTGATGGAGGTTATTTTGGGGAAGAATGTTATGGAAAGGTGTGAAGAGGAGAGAAGAAGAGGTAGGGTAGGTGGGGATCCTGTGGAGTCCACAGATCCAGAGGGGTCAAGGACTTAACATCCCTGCTCCATTTAGGCGTGCAAATGCCCTTAGAATGTATGTCTGGCGTTAAACGCCAGCTTGCTACTTGTTTCTGGCGTTTAATGCCAATTCCATGCTCTGTTCTGGCGTTAAACGCCAGTTTGGTGCTTGTTTCTGGCGTTTAACGCCAGCTTGATGCTTCTTTCTGGCGTTAAATGCCAGTTTGATGCTTCTTACTGGCGTTTAAATGCCAGTAAGCTCTTCCTCCAGGGTGAGCTATTTTTAATGCTGTTTTTCATTCTATTTTTTATTTTTTAGTAGATTTTGTGACTTCACATGATCATCAACCTAAAGAAAACATAAAATAGCAATGGAAAATAAATAGATATAATTAAATAACATTGGGTTGCCTCCCAACAAGCGCTTCTTTTAATGTCAATAGCTTGACAGTGAGCTCTCATGGAGCCTCATAGATGTTCAGAGCATTGTTGGGACCTCCCAACAACAAACTTAGAGTTTGAATGTGGGGGTTCAACACCAAACTTAGAGTTTGACTGTGGGGGCTTTGGTTGACTCTGCAGTAAGAGAAGCTTTTCATGCTTCCTCTCCATGGTTACAGAAGGAGAACCTTGAGTCTTAAATACAAGGTAGTCCTCATTCAGTTGAAAGACCAACTCTCCTCTGTCCACATCAATCACAGCTTTTGCTGTGGTTAGGAAGGGTCTTCCAAGGATGATGGATTCATCCTCATCCTTTCTAGTGTCTAGGATTATGAAATCAGTAGGGATGTGAAGGCCTTCAACCTTTACTAACAAGTCCTCTACTAATCCATAAGCCTGTTTCATTGATTTGTCTGCCATCTCTAGTGAGATTCTTGCAGTTTGTACCTCATAGATTCCCAGTTTCTCTATTACAGAGAGTGGTATGAGGTTTATCCCTGACCCAAGATCACACAGAGCCTTCTCAAAGGTTATGGTACCTATGGTACAAGGTATGAAGAACTTTCCGGGATCCGGTTTCTTCTGAGGCAATGTCTGCCTTATCAATGCACTTAGTTCATTGGTGAACAAGGGGGGTTCATCCTCCCAAGTATCATTACCAAATAAACTGGCATTCAACTTCATGATGGCTCCTAGATATTTAGCAACCTGTTCTTCAATGATGTCTTCATCCTCTTCAGAGGAAGAATAGTAATCAGAGCTCGTGAATGGTAAAAGGAGGTTCAATGGAATCTCTATGGTCTCTAGATGAGCCTCAGATTCCTTTGGTTCCTCAAAGGGAAACTCCTTATTGGTCAGTGAACGTCCCAGGAGGTCTTCCTCACTAGGATTCACGTCCTTCTCCTCCTCTCTGGGTTCGGCCACACCAAGTAAGGTTATGGCCTTGCACTCTCTTTTTGGATTCTCTTCTGTATTGCTTGGAAGAGTACTAGGAGGAGTTTCAATGACTCTTTTACTAAGCTGGCCCACTTGTGCCTCCAAATTTCTAATGGAGGACCTTGTTTCATTCATGAAACTTAGAGTGGCCTTAGATAGATCAGAGACTATATTTGCTAAGCTAGATGGATTCTGCTCAGAATTCTCTGTCCGTTGCTGAGATGATGATGGAAAAGGCTTGCTATTGCTAAACCTGTTTCTTCCACTATTATTAAAGCCTTGTTGAGGCTTTTGTTGATCATTCCATGAAAAATTTGGATGATTTCTCCATGAGAAATTATAGGTGTTTCCATAGGGTTCTCCCATGTAATTCACCTCTGCTATTGCAGGGTTCTCAAGATCATAAGCTTCTTCTTCAGAAGATGCTTCTCTAGTACTGTTGGATGCAGCTTGCAATCCATTAGGTCCATTCTGAAAGCATGTCAGAAGGACACTTTTTGGTCAGTTGCTTGTATCTCTCCCAAGCTTCATAGAAGGATTCACCTTCTTTATGTTTGAAGGTTTGAACATCCACGCTAAGTTTGCTAAGCTTTTGAAGAGGAAAGAACTTGGCTAAGAAAGCCGTGACCAGCTTATCCCAAGAGTTCAGGCTATCTTTAGGTTTAGAGTCCAACCATATTCTAGCTTTGTCTCTTACAGCAAACGGGAAAAGCATAAGCCTGTAGACCTCGGGATCAACCCCATTGGTCTTAATAATATCACAGATCTGCAAGAATTCAGTTAAGAACTGAAAAGGATCTTCTGATGGAAGTCCATGAAACTTGCAATTATGTTGCATCAGAGAAACTAATTGAGGTTTTAGCTCAAAATTGTTTGCTCCAATGGCAGGGATTGAGATGCTTCTTCCATGTAAGTTGGAATTTGGTGCAGTGAAGTCACCAAGCATCTTCCTTACATTATTGTTGGGTTCGGCCATGTCTCCTTCTTTTTCGAAAATTTCTGTCAGATTTTCTCCAGAGAGTTGTGCTTTAGCTTCCCTTAGCTTCCTCTTTAGAGTCCTTTCAGGTTCAGGATCAGCTTCAACAAGAATGTTCTTATCCTTGTTCCTGCTCATATGAAAAAGAAGAGAACAGAAAAGAAAATATGGAAAAGTCTATGTCACAGTATAGAGATTCCTTTATGTGAGTAGAAGAAGAGAAGAATAGAAGAAGGAGAATAGAAAAAATTGAAAATTAATTAAAATAAAATAAAATATTTTTTTAAATATTAATTAAAATTTTGAGAATTAAAAAGGGAAATAAAATTAAATTAAAATTTAAAACAATTAGTTAATTAAAATAAATTTTGAAAAAAAAAGGGGGAGGAGTTTTCGAAAATTAGAGAGAGAAAAGTAGTTAGGTGGTTTTGAAAAAGATATGACTGAAATAGTAAACTTTTAAAATCAAACAAAAAGTTAAGTGGTTAATTGAAAAAAATTTGAAAATCAATTTTGAAAAGATAAGAAGTTAGAAAAGAATTTGAAATTGATTTTGAAAAAGATATGATTGAAAATCATTTTGAAAAAGATTTAAAAAGGAAATTAAAAAGATTTGATTTTTGAAATTAAAGTTAATTACTTGACTAACAAGAAACTAAAAGATATGATTTTAAAATTTAAAGATTGAACTTTTCTTACTGGGCAAGTAACAAACTTAAAAATTTTTTGAATCAATCACATTAATTGTTAGTATTAATTTTAAAAATATGAAATGGAAATAAGAAAAAGATTTTAAAAATAAATTTTAAAAATTTCGAAATTATGAAAGAAAAATTGAAAAAGATTTGATTTTTGAAAAAGATTTGAAAAGGATAGAATTTTTAAATTGAAAATTTGATTTGACTCATAAGAAACAATTAAATTTAAAAACTTTTTGACTAAATCAAACCAAATTTTCGAAAATTTATGAGAAGAATAAAGGAAAGATATTTTTTTATTTTTTGAATTTTTAATGAGGAGAGAGAAAAAGACAAAAAAGACACAAGACATAAAAATTATGAAACAAAACAAGAAAAATATGCAAGAATACTTTGAATGTCAAGATGAACACCAAGAACGCTTTGAATGTCAAGATGAACATTAAGAACATGTTTTTGAAAATTTTTAAGAAAAGAAAACATGCAAGACACCAAACTTAAAAATTTTTAATGTTGAGACACTAACAAATTGAAAATGCATATGAGAAACAAGAAAAGATGCACAACAAGAAAATGCAAAGATCAAACAAAGAAGATCGAAGCTTTCATGTGTAGAGATTCTTTTTGGACTTAAACACCAGGTTGTAGCCTGTTTCTGGCGTTTAACTCTGATTTGCAACCGGTTTCTGGCGTTTAACTCCAGAATAGGGCAGGAAATTGGCGTTTAACGCCAGTTTGCGTCGTCTAAACTCGGAAAAAGTATGGACTATTATATATTACTGAAACGCTCTAAATGTCTACTTTCCAGCGCATTTGAGAGCACGCCAATTGGGTTTCTGTAGCTCCAGAAAATCTACTTCAAGTACAGGGAGGTCAGAATCCAACAGCATCTGCAGTCCTTCTTCAGCCTCTGAATCAGATTTTTGCTCAAGTCCCTCAATTTCAGCCAAAAATTACCTGAAATCACAGAAAAACACACAAACTCATAGTAAAGTCCAGAAATGTGATTTTTATTTAAAAACTAATAAAAATATACTAAAAACTAACTAAAAATCATACTAAAAACTATGTAAAAATAATGCCAAAAAGCGTATAAATTATCTGCTCATCACAACACCAAACTTAAATTGTTGCTTGTCCCTAAGCAACTGAAAATCAAATAGGATAAAAAGAAGAGAATATACTATAAATTCTAAAATATCAATGAAACTTAGCTCCAATAAGATGAGAGGGACTAGTAGCTTTTTGTCTCTGAACAGTTTTGGCATCTCACTTTATCCTTTGAAGTTCAGAATGATTGGCATCTATAGAAACTCAGAATTCAGATAGTGTTATTGATTCTCCTAGTTCAGTATGTTGATTCTTGAACACAGCTACTTTATGAGTCTTGGCCGTGGCCCTAAGTACTTTGTTTTCCAGTATTACCACCGGATACATAAATGCCACAGACACATAATTGGGTGAACCTTTTCAGATTGTGACTCAGCTTTGTTAAAGTCCCAAATTAGAAGTGTCCAGGGTTCTTAAGCACACTCTGTTTTTGCTTTGGACCTCGACTTTAACCGTTTAGTCTCAAGCTTTTCACTTGATACCTTCACGCCACAAGCACATGGTTAGGGACAGCTTGGTTTAGCCGCTTAGGCCAGGATTTTATTCCTTTGGGCCCTCCTATCCACTGATGCTCAAAGCCTTGGATCCCTTTTACCCTTGCCTTTTGGTTTTAAGGGCTATTGGCTTTTTCTGCTTGCTTTTTTTTCTTTTTCTTTCCTTTTTTTTTCGCCTTCTTTTTTTTTCTCAAGATTTTCTCTATTCACTGCTTTTTCTTGCTTCAAGAATCATTTTTATGATTTTTCAGATTATCAAATAATATTTTTCCTTTTTCATCATTCTTTCAAGAGCCAATAATTTTAACATTCATAAAGAACAAATTCAAAAGACATGCACTGCTCAAGCATTCATTCAGAAAATAAAAAGTATTGTCACCACATCACAATAATTAAACTAGTTTCAAGGATGAATTCGAAATCATGTACTTCTTGTTCTTTTGTGGTTAAAACATTTTTCATTTAAGAAAGGTGATGGATTCATAGGTTATTCATAGCTTTAAGACATAGACACTTAAACACTAATGATCATATAGTAAAGACACAAACATAAATAAAACATAAGGCTCAAAATTCGAAAAACAGGAAAGTAAGAACAAGGAGATTAAGAAACGGGTCCACCTTAGTGAGGGTGGCGTCTTCCTCTTCTTGAAGAACCAATGGTGCTCTTGAGCTCCTCTATGTCTCTTCCTTGCCTTTGTTACTTCATCCCTAGTGATTTTGGTGCTCATATCTTTAGTTGCTCCCAATAGTTTGTGTGGAGGAAAATGTATCCCTTGAGGTATCTTAGGGATTTCTTGGTGAGGGAATTCCTCATGTTCTTGTTGAGGTCCATGAGTGGGCTCTCTTGTTTTGCAGTCAAATGCTCTACTACTGAGCTATGGACCCTTGAGATAAATCTCTCTATCTCCCATGACTTGGAGGTGGAAGCCTTTGTCTTCCCTTTCCTCTTTCTAGAGGTTTCTCCGGCCTTAGGTGTCATAAATGGTTATGGAAAAACAAAAAGCAATGCTTTTACCACACCAAACTTAGAAGGTTTGCTCGTCCTCGAGCAAAAGAAGAAAGAAGGAAGGAGAAGAAGAAGAGATGGAGGAGATGGAGGTGTGTGAATGGTTCGGCCAAGGGGGGTTTTAGGTGGTTATGATGTGTGAAAAGGAAGGAGTGATGGTTTGAATTTGAGTGGGTGGGTGTAGGTGGGTTGTATGATGGTTTTGGAGGAGAAATAGAGGTGATTGGTGGAGGTTATTTTGGGGAAGAATGTTATGGAAAGGTGTGAAGAGGAGAGAAGAAGAGGTGGGGTAGGTGGGGATCCTGTGGGGTCCACAGATCCAGAGGGGTCAAGGACTTAACATCCCTGCTCCATTTAGGCGCGCAAACGCCCTTAGAATGCATGTCTGGCATTAAACGCCAGCTTGCTGCTTGTTTCTGGCGTTTAACGCCAATTCCATGCTCTGTTCTGGCATTAAATGCCAGTCTGGTGCTTGTTTCTGGCGTTTAACACCAGCTTGATGCTTCTTTCTGGCGTTAAACGCCAGTTTGATGCTTCTTACTAGCGTTTAAACTCTAGTAAGCTCTTCCTCCAGGGTGAGCTATTTTTAATGCTGTTTTTCATTCTATTTTTGATTTTTCAGCAGTTTTTGTGACTTCACATGATCATCAACCTAAAGAAAACATAAAATAGCAATGGAAAATAAATAGATATAATTAAATAACATTGGGTTGCCTCCCAACAAGCGCTTCTTTTAATGTCAATAGCTTGACATTGAGCTCTCATGGAGCCTCACAGATGTTCAGAGCATTGTTGGGACCTCCCAACACCAAACTTAGAGTTTGACTGTGGGGGCTTTGGTTGACTCTGCAGTGAGGGAAGCTTTTCATGCTTCCTCTCCATGGTTACAGAAGGAGAACCTTGAGTCTTAAATACAAGGTAGTCCTCATTCAGTTGAAGGACCAAGTCTCCTCTGTCCACATCAATCACAGCTTTTGCTGTGGTTAGGAAGGGTCTTCCAAGGATGATGGATTCATCCTCATCCTTTCCAGTGTCTAGGATTATGAAATCAGTAGGGATGTAAAGGCCTTCAACCTTTACTAACAAGTCCTCTACTAATCCATAAGCCTGTTTCATTGATTTATTTGCCATCTCTAGTGAGATTCTTGTAGCTTGTACCTCATAGATTCCCAGTTTCTCTATTACAGAGAGTGGTATAAGGTTTTTCCCTGACCCAAGGTCACACAGAGCCTTCTCAAAGGTCATGGTGCCTATGGTACAAGGTATGAAGAACTTTTCGGGATCCAGTTTCTTCTGAGGCAATGTCTGCCTTATCAATGCACTTAGTTCATTGGTGAACAAGGGGGGTTCATCCTCCCAAGTACCATTACCAAATAAACTGGCATTCAACTTCATGATGGCTCCTAGATATTTAGCAACCTGCTCTTCAATGATGTCTTCATCCTCTTTAGAGGAAGAATAGTCATCAGAGCTCATGAATGGTAAAAGGAGGTTCAATGGAATCTCTATGGTCTCTAGATGAGCCTCAGATTCCTTTGGTTCCTCAAAGGGAAACTCCTTATTGGTCAGTGAACGTCCCAGGAGGTCTTCCTCACTAGGATTCACGTCCTTCTCCTCCTCTCTGGGTTCGGCCACACCAAGTAAGGTTATGGCCTTGCACTCTCTTTTTGGATTCTCTTTTGTATTGCTTGGGAGAGTACTAGGAGGAGTTTCAGTGACTCTTTTACTCAGCTGGCCCACTTGTGCCTCCAAATTTCTAATGGAGGACCTTGTTTCATTCATGAAACTTAGAGTGGCCTTAGATAGATCAGAGACTATATTTGCTAAGCTAGATGGATTCTGCTCAGAATTCTCTGTCTGTTGCTTTGAGGATGATGGAAAAGGCTTGTTATTGCTAAACCTATTTCTTCCACCATTATTAAAGCCTTGTTGAGGCTTTTGTTGATCCTTCCATGAGAAATTTGGATGATTTTCCCATGAGGAATTATAGGTGTTTCCATAGGGTTCTCCCATGTAATTTACCTCTGCTATTGTAGGGTTCTCAGGATCATAAGCTTCTTCTTCAGAAGATGCTTCTCTAGTACTGTTGGATGCAGCTTGCAATCCATTCAGACTCTGAGAAATCATATTGACTTGCTGAGTCAATATTTTGTTCTGAGCCAATATGGCATTCAGAGTATCAATTTCAAGAACTTCCTTCCTCTGAGGCGTCCCATTACTCACAGGATTCCTTTCAAAAGTGTACATGAACTGGTTATTTGCAACCATGTCAATGAGTTCCTGAGCTTCTGCAGGTATTTTTTTTAGGTGAATAGATCCACCTGCAGAATGGTCCAATGACATCTTAGATAATTCAGGCAGACCATCATAGAATATATCCAGGATGGTCCATTCTGAAAGCATGTCAGAAGGAAACTTTTTGGTCAGTTGCTTGTATCTCTCCCAAGCTTCATAGAAGGATTCACCTTCTTTATGTTTGAAGGTTTGAACATCCACGCTAAGTTTGCTAAGCTTTTGAGAAGGAAAGAACTTGGCTAAGAAAGCCGTGACCAGCTTATCCCAAGAGTTCAGGCTATCTTTAGGTTGAGAGTCCAACCATATTCTAGCTCTGTCTCTTACAACAAACGGGAAAAGCATAAGCCTGTAGACCTCGGGATCAACCCCATTGGTCTTAACAATATCACAGATCTGCAAGAATTCAGTTAAGAACTGAAAAGGATCTTCTGATGGAAGTCCATGAAACTTGTAATTATGTTGCATCAGAGAAACTAATTGAGGTTTTAGCTCAAAATTGTTTGCTCCAATGGCAGGCATTGAGATGCTTCTTCCATGTAAGTTGGAATTTGGTGCAGTGAAGTCACCAAGCATCTTCCTTGCATTATTGTTGGGTTCGGCCATGTCTCCTTCTTTTTCGAAAATTTCTGTCAGATTTTCTCCAGAGAGTTGTGCTTTAGCTTCCCTTAGCTTCTTCTTCAGAGTCCTTTCAGGTTCAAGATCAGCTTCATTAAAATAAAATAAAAATATTTTTTAAATATTAATTAAAAATTCGAAAATTTAAAAGGGAAATAAAATTAAATTAAAATTTAAAACAATTAGTTAATTAAAAGAAATTTTGAAAAAAAAGGGGGAGGAGTTTTCGAAAATTAGAGTGAGAAAATTAGTTAGGTGGTTTTGAAAAAGATATGATTGAAATAGTAAACTTTTAAAATCAAACAAAAAGTTAAGTGGTTAATTGAAAAAAATTTGAAAATCAATTTTGAAAAGATAAGAAGTTAGAAAAGAATTTGAAATTGATTTTGAAAAAGATATGATTGAAAATCATTTTGAAAAAGATTTAAAAAGGAAATTAAAAAGATTTGATTTTTGAAATTAAAGTTGATTACTTGATTAACAAGAAACTAAAAGATATGATTTTAAAATTTAAAGATTGAACCTTTCTTACTGGGCAAGTAACAAACTTAAAAATTTTTTGAATCAATCACATTAATTGTTAGCATTAATTTCAAAAATATGAAATGGAAATAAGAAAAAGATTTTGAAATTTTCGAAATTATGAAAGAAAAATTGAAAAAGATTTTATTTTTGAAAAAGATTTGAAAAGGATAGAATTTTTAAATTGAAAATTTGATTTGACTCATAAGAAACAATTAAATTTAAAAACTCTTTGACTAAATCAAACCAAATTTTCGAAAATTTATGAGAAGAATAAAGGAAAGATATTTTTTTATTTTTTGAATTTTTAATGAGGAGAGAGAAAAAGACAAAAAAGACACAAGACATAAAAATTATGAAACAAAACAAGAAAAATATGCAAGAATACTTTGAATGTCAAGATGAACATCAAGAACGCTTTGAATGTCAAGATGAACATTAAGAACATGTTTTTGAAAATTTTTAAGAAAAGAAAAATATGCAAGACACCAAACTTAAAAATTTTTAATGTTGAGACACTAACAAATTGAAAATGCATATGAGAAACAAGAAAAGATGCACAACAAGAAAATGCAAAAATCAAACAAAGAAGATAATCAAGAACAACTTGAAGATCATGAAGAACATATGATGAATTTTCAAAAATTAAGAAAAAATTAGAAATCCACTTCCGGGCCCACTTGGTGTGTGCTTGGGCTGATCATTGAAGCTTTCATGTGTAGAGATTCTTTTTGGACTTAAACACCAGGTTGTAGCCTGTTTCTGGCGTTTAACTCTGATTTGCAACCGGTTTCTAGCGTTTAACTCCAGAATAAGGCAGGAAATTGGCGTTTAATGCCAGTTTGCGTCGTCTAAACTCGAGAAAAGTATGGACTATTATATATTACTGAAACGCTCTAAATGTCTACTTTCCAGCGCATTTGAGAGCACGCCAATTGGGTTTCTGTAGCTCCAGAAAATCTACTTCGAGTACAGGGAGGTCAGAATCCAACAGCATCTGCAGTCCTTCTTCAGCCTCTGAATCAGATTTTTGCTCAAGTCCCTCAATTTCAGCCAAAAATTACCTGAAATCACAGAAAAACACACAAACTCATAGTAAAGTCCAGAAATGTGATTTTTATTTAAAAACTAATAAAAATATACTAAAAACTAACTAAAAATCATACTAAAAACTATGTAAAAATAATGCCAAAAAGCGTATAAATTATCCGCTCATCAGTCAGCTTCGAGGAATACCGACGGGTATCAAGATGCACAACAGCAAAAGAAATCTGGGACAAACTTCAAGTTACTCATGAAGGCACAACCCAAGTCAAAAGATTCAGAATAGACATGCTGAACAGAGACTAAGAAATGTTCTCAATGAAGGAAGCAGAAACAATTGATGAAATATTTGAAAAATTCAATATTATTATCAATGGCTTGGATGCAATGGGAATCAGACATCCTGAATCAGTGCTTGTGAGGAGAATATTGAGATGTCTCACTAAAGAGTGGGAAACCTAGGCTATAATAATAGCTGAGAGTAGTGGTATTGATGAAATGACATATGATGATCTGAGAGGAAATTTACTTGCTTTTGAAAACACTTATTTAAAGAGAGATACATAAAAGAAAGGAATTACTCTCAAATCAGTCACTGAACATTTGGATAATGAATCCAGTGATAATTTATCTGATGATGACTTTGTTTTGTTTGCTAAGAAATTCAGAAAAATGATGAAACTGAAGGAACGGAACAAAAGAGGCAGTTCAAGGAAACCAAAGAGGGACCTAAGCAAGGTGATCTGCTACAACTGCAAGGAAACTAGGCACTTCAAGTCTGATTGTCCAAAACTGAAGAAGGAGGACAAACCGAAAAAGGAAAAGAGGAAAGGACTCATGGCTTCATGGGAAGACTTGGAAAATGACACTGATGAAGATGAAGAATCACAAACTAAATCTCAAACTTGTCTCATGGCCGATCACATAAAGCAGGTAGTATTTCTTGATCCCTCCACTGAAGCCTTTCATCTTATGATTGATCATCTTTCTGAAAAGATTAAATGTTTCTTAAATGAAAACCAAGATCTTGAGTCTCAAATAGAAATACTAAAAGATGAAAATGGTTTTCT
This sequence comes from Arachis ipaensis, assembly GCF_000816755.2. Taxonomy (NCBI): domain Eukaryota; kingdom Viridiplantae; phylum Streptophyta; class Magnoliopsida; order Fabales; family Fabaceae; genus Arachis; species Arachis ipaensis. The sequence goes on along the minus strand of NC_029787.2, from coordinate 35,206,569 downwards.
TAAAGATAAATTAAGGGAAGCCGAAAATGCTGTTGATCTTGTTGAGGAAAATAAGTGGTTAAAAGCTGAACTTAAGAGCTTTTAAAAAACCTCATTTTAAAAAACCTCCACTCATAATTAATTAAAATTCAAAGTTTTGGAATAAAACATCATTTTCTCTTTTTTTTCCCCAAAATGTGAGGCACCGAGTTCACTGAGAGAGAATGAAACCCTAAGTTTTCTACATATGCCATTCTTGCCGCCGTTCTCGCTGCCGTTTCCGCTGCAGGTGCCGTTACCACTTCGGCCGTGTCCATTGCAGTAGAAAGCTTCTGGATTGAGCCACATCTTCTATCAACGTGTTTTCAGATCTGTTCTCTCTATCTATCATTGCTGCCACTGTTGCCATCGCAGTTTGCGCCGCCGTTGCTGCCACAGTTTCTACCATCGATGACACCGTAGTTGCTGTAGTATAATGCATTTGCAGATCTGTTCACTCCTGAGCTTCTTCTTCAACGCTGCTTTCTCTCACTCCAATTTCCCCTATAAACTGCCGATGGTACTTCTTTTTCTTCTTCTTCCCTATTAATTTGCTGATATTTCTTCTTTGTTAACACTAAATTTCTTGTCTATTTTGCCTCCTTAGTTCTGTTGCAACTTTCTTACTGTACCCTCTCTTGTTCTGTATTTTTTATTGTTTTTCATTTGCGTTGATAAGGAGTCTTGGAAATGAGTCAGGATTGATAATTGAAGCTGTTTTGTATCATGCCAGTAGTTAGTGAATTTTTTTATGTTAGGAGTGATTGTTAGTTATTTTGTTAAGATTCTGATTGAGTTTTCTATAGATTGCTAATGGAACATACTATACTTCGTCAACGACAAGGAGGACCGGCAGTGATGGGGTGAACATTTAGAATCTGGTTAAATAACTCTCTAAAGTGAATTAGTGTATTGTTAGTTTTCTGATGGCATCTTCAACATATTAGGTGATATTTGAAGTGGCCAAAGAGGCTGATAGTTCTATAAGGAAAGTTTCTCACAGAGTTTCCAAAGGCATTCACTGCAAGGTATTCATATACTATTTCTTTAGTATCAAATTAATAATATTGGATTAAGTTGCTTCAGTTTATAGCTGTGTATTTGTAATTGCCCTGCTTATTAAATTTATTTCACTTGGTTTGGTACTTCATAGGGACATTCCCTTTCAAGAAAACTTAATTCGGATGGTAGAGTGGATATGCAGGCAGTGATATGCAGTGAATATATAATTGATCTTATATTTTTTAACTAAAAAATTCTGTTATTTTATAATAGAGTATAACAAAGAATATTATTTTTAATTTGTAGGAATTAGTTCCCAACATCAATAAGGTTAGTGGTTTTAATTTCTATTCATTTGTATTCCAACTCTTACCATCATTTTCAACCTTAAAGACCCAGTTTTGCACTCTGGAAAGCATCATGACTTTTTAAATCTATAAAGTATCAGTCTTTTACTTGGAGTCTTTGATTGTGATGAATTACTACACTACAATGCGGCAATGCAAGCGTGGAAGAAGAGAATAATGTCGTTCATGTTGCCTTCCGATCCGAACACATGTCTTGGATGGAAGACAGGTACTCTTCTTCTCTATTATTTCTTCCTCTTTTTTCATGTGATGGATAGTATGGTGATACCAAAATCAAAGCTGACAAGCTCTCTCTCTTTGAAGGCTTCGATCCTGCATCCACCAATTGACATTTTAGCTTTATGTTGCTTTTGATGCAAGTCACAATTGCTCCCAGAGCTGGTAGGGAATTGGGTTATGTGCGGGTGAAGATGGATCCTATCAAATTTAACGAAGGAATGCTCATGTATGGATTCTTTGCTTAGATCAATTAAACTGCATTACATTGTACTTTTACAGAATTGTGTTTAGAGCCTTTCATTGTTTCTCTAATTTGTAACTACTAATGTCATGCAGTCGACAATCTGTCCTAGATCATATTACCGTTCAACTAGCTCCCCGTGCAGCCGATGAAATTTGGTTTGGGAGTGGTCAAGTAAGATAAAATTCCCACTTGCTTTCCTTAAGTTTCCTCACTCCTTTTTATTTTCTTCATTGGTTCTTTTTGGTTGCTATTTTAACTTGGTTTACAATATTTCGTTGAGTACGATATGGGCCGAAACTACAGACAAAGCGAGGTCCGTAGCAAGGATATTTATTCTTGGTGGGCTTTCAGAGAAGCACCATGGAATTACCAATTTCTGGGTGGCAGACCGAATAAATGTATGGGTTCTCTCTCTCAAGATTTCTTTCATCTGGTGTACTTGCATGGCTCCATAAAACCAATACTTCCCAGCATTCTTGACCTTAGAGCTGCCAAGCACAGAGAATTCCAACAACTTCGTAATGATGAAAACCAGACAGCTTTGAAGAGCAACTCTTAAGAAATGCCACAACCAGTTTTGAGACTAGTTTACTTTATAGTCATATTTATTGTACCTTATTCCTGTAGCATACTGAAATCTGTGTTGATTTCCATTTGATTTCCTAATGAAAATTTTTAATTGGACTATAGGATTTGCTTTTGTAGATTTAATTGGGAAATGTCAGTGCCGAGTGCCAACAAATACTCTGGTATGTAGCTCAAACCTCTTGTTTATTTGTATTCTCTAAACTCAAACTTATCAAATATGTATAGGTTGCAATTTAATTATCTGGTCTTTGAATTTTATTCCATTGACTTTGCTATGATACTTTTAGCAATAGTTTTCTCTGCATGAGGTACCGAGGTTGAATGCTAAGGCAGTGGAATCTGATCCTGGTTTTTTAATTTCTTTCACTTTAAGCAAATAATATTAATACCTTTGTAACATGAGTCATAGGTTTATATAAAACATTGCTATTTAAGTGTTTATCATTCAAATAAATAAAGTATGCAGAACAAGAAATCACCAAGTCCTACAATATTTACAGTCAACATGGGGCAAAGATAAATTCAAGTTCTAGTAAGACTGGACATTTTATGTGAAACTTGATTATGGAGATGTAAACTATTCAACTCTGCCACCTTGATGAATTTGTCACCATGACAAAGTCAACTTTCAAATGACAGAGAATCTGGAGGTATTAATCCAAACATTTTCTGACATGTGAAATTCAACTTGGAAATAGTTAAGTGGGTTCCAGTTTCTATATATAATAAATATAAGGGCTAAATATAAATATATGGTCCATTGTATGTGGGTTGTGATAGGATTATTATAAATTTGTAATATGTGTTCCTTATTCTTTTAAAGAGAAATACAAGCTGGAATGTCTTGTTGCATTTCATTTGTTTGATTGACTTAGTTCTTTCTTTGTTTAAACTTTAAACTAAACAAAATACGAGATTCTTTTTTCTTTCCCTTATTCTTTGTTAAGCTCTCTCTCTTTGAAGGCTTTGATCCTGCATCCACCAATTATATCATTTTTATGTTATTTATTTATTGAGTTGAAATAACTGTGGCTATTAAAATTTGCTGCAAGCAGAGGACTTCGTTTCATCTTGTGTTATCATTAATTTTGTTTAGTATTCTTTTTCATTTCTGATTTGAGATTTTTCTGATGCAAGTTCCATTATATGTGGCAACAAATATGACATCAATTAGAAGATCTTCATTCTTCGTCCTGTCAACTAATGGATATGCCAAAGCTGGTGTGAGATGGATAGGCTATGAACCTCGCTGCAGGCCATATATAGCGTAAAATTTTGATTTATTATTTTTAATTTGTATTTAAATAGATTTAATCATTTTGTTTTTAACTTTTTATGAGTTTTGAATGCATGTTCAGAATTAAATTAACTTTGATTTATATTCATTTCCATTTGAAATCTATGCGTTTTGAATCTAGTTAACTCAATTTAGTTTGAAAATCATTAGCTTTACCTCATAATACCCTTTTGATTTTTTTTCTATATCTTTTATGAGAATTGTGATTCATTTATGGGTAGCAAGCTATGTTAATCTGTTTTTGATTGGATTGGCTTAACTTTGAAGTTTACAGTTGTGTATTTAATTTAATTGGATTATCTTGTTTTGTAGTGATTTTATGGAGTTTCTGAACAAAATTGGTGTTTAAGACTTCTATTTGAGTGTGTTTATCATTTTTGATATTAAAAAATAAATTTTTAATTTAAAAGTATGTAAATTAGATGAGATTAATGAATGATTTGAAATTAAAAATAAATAAATAATTACAGAATTTGTGGAGGTTTGAAAGTCTCACAAAATAATTTTTTTTTAAATTAAAAAATAATTTGTGGGGGTTTTAAACTGCCACAAAAGTGATTTAAAATCGTCACAAAAGTCCAATATAAAACCCCCCATTAAACACACACAAAACCTCTACTGAATAGATTGTGGAGGTTTTTAAAAACCCCCACAAAAGACCTCGTGGCACCTCAAATTTTGGGGATTTTAGAAACCCCCACAAACCATTTGGTGGGGGTTATAAACCTCCACAAATAAGAAAAAAACTGCCACAAATAAACAAAAACCTTGTAGTGTAAGCATTAGCCAATTGTATGATCTTGGTTATTTGGTTATTTTTAAAAAATTGGATTGCTTGGTTATTTGTGAAAAATCCGGTGATATCTTGTTTGAAGCAAAAAGATGCAATAATGTGTATGGATTAACTCCAAAGGATTTAAAGGATCAAAAAGTAACTTGTTTTACCTCTCTTAAATCTGAAAAATAGCTTTGGCATAAGAAATTGGGACATGCAAGCATGTACCAAATTTCTAAATTGTTAAAAAGAATTTGGTTAGAGGAATTCCTAATATTAAATTTGATAAGGATATTACTTGTGATGCTTGTCAACTAGGCAAATAAGTAAGATCTTCTTTTAAACCAAAAGATGGAATTTCCACTAAAAGGTCATTAGAAATGTTATATATTGATCTTTTTGGTCCAACTAGAACTCAAAGTTTGGGTGGTAAACACTATGGCTTGGTGGTGATGGATGATTATTCTAGATTTGGTTGGGTTCTTTTCTTAGCTCACAAGAATGATGCATTTCATGCTTTTTCTTCTCTTTGTAAAAAGATCCAAAATGAAAAAGATTTGAAAATAGCTTCCATAAGAAGTGATCATAGAAAAGAGTTTGAAAATCAAGATTTTGAAGCCTTTTGTGATGAATGAATTTTTTTTCATTTCTGATTTGAGATTTTTCTGATGCAAGTTCCATTATATGTGGCAACAAATATGACATCAATTAGAAGATCTTCATTCTTCGTCCTGTCAACTAATGGATATGCCAAAGCTGGTGTGAGATGGATAGGCTATGAACCTCGCTGCAGGCCATATATAGTGTAAAATTTTGATTTATTATTTTAAATTTGTATTTAAATAGATTTAATCATTTTGATTTTAACTTTTTATGAGTTTTGAATGCATGTTCAGAATTAAATTAACTTTGATTTATATTCATTTCCATTTGAAATCTATGCGTTTTGAATCTAGTTAACTCAATTTAGTTCATTAGCTTTTAGCTTTACCTCATAATACCCTTTTGATTTTTTTTCTATATCTTTTATGAGAATTGTGATTCATTTATGGGTAGCAAGCATCTGTTTTTTGTTTTTGATTGGATTGGCTTAACTTTGAAGTTTACAGTTGTGTATTTAATTTAATTGGATTATCTTGTTTTGTAGTGATTTTATGGAGTTTCTGAACAAAATTGGTGTTTAAGACTTCTATTTGAGTGTGTTTATCATTTTTGATATTAAAAAATAAATTTTTAATTTAAAAGTATGTAAATTAGATGAGATTAATGAATGATTTGAAATTAAAAATAAATAAATAATTACAGAATTTGTGGAGGTTTGAAAGTCTCACAAAATAATTTTTTTTTAAATTAAAAAATAATTTGTGGGGGTTTTAAACTGCCACAAAAGTGATTTAAAATCGTCACAAAAGTCCAATATAAAACCCCCCATTAAACACACACAAAACCTCTACTGAATAGATTGTGGAGGTTTTTAAAAACCCCCACAAAAGACCTCGTGGCACCTCAAATTTTGGGGATTTTAGAAACCCCCACAAACCATTTGGTGGGGGTTATAAACCTCCACAAATAAGAAAAAAACTGCCACAAATAAACAAAAACCTTGTAGTGTAAGCATTAGCCAATTGTATGATCTTGGTTATTTGGTTATTTTTAAAAAATTGGATTGCTTGGTTATTTGTGAAAAATCCGGTGATATCTTGTTTGAAGCAAAAAGATGCAATAATGTGTATGGATTAACTCCAAAGGATTTAAAGGATCAAAAAGTAACTTGTTTTACCTCTCTTAAATCTGAAAAATAGCTTTGGCATAAGAAATTGGGACATGCAAGCATGTACCAAATTTCTAAATTGTTAAAAAGAATTTGGTTAGAGGAATTCCTAATATTAAATTTGATAAGGATATTACTTGTGATGCTTGTCAACTAGGCAAATAAGTAAGATCTTCTTTTAAACCAAAAGATGAAATTTCTACTAAAAGGCCATTAGAAATGTTGTATATTGGTCTTTTTGGTCCAACTAGAACTCAAAGTTTGGGAGGTAAACATTATGGTTTAGTAGTGGTGGATGATTACTCTAGATTTGGTTGGGTTCTTTTCTTAACTCACAAGAATGATGCATTTCATGCTTTTTCCTCTCTTTGTAAGAAGATTCAAAATGAAAAAGATTTGAAAAATTTTGTGATGATTTTGGTATTGCTCATAACTTTTCATGTCCTAGAACTCCTCAACAAAATGCGGTAGTTGAAAGAAGGAATAGAAGCCTTCAAGAAATGACTAGGGCAATGCTTTGTGAAAATGATGTACCAAAATTTTTGTGGGCTGAAGCTGTAAACACAGCTTGCTATATTCTTAATAGAACCATCATTAGAAAAGGTTTAAAGAAAACTCCATATGAGCTTTGGAAAGGAACCCCACCTAATCTTAAGTGCTTCCATATTTTTGGATGCAAATGTTTTGTGCTTAATAATAAAGAAAATCTTGGAAAGTTTAATCCAAAATCTTATGAAGGAATGTTTGTTGGATACTCCACCACTAGCAAAGCGTTTAAGGTTTACCTCAAAGAGTATAGAACAATTGAGGAATCCATACATGTATCCTTTTGTGATTCTAACTCTATTCCAAGTTCTGTGTTAGATGATGATGCAGGTATTGAAACTGATGTGAATCAACAAGCCAGTCAAGAAAATCCCAAGTCTGTCCCAATTGTTGAATCTGTCTATCCAGAAATGTCTCTTCAGAATGAAGGAGACATTTCTGTTTTGTCTCCTGAACAAGCCAGAGAATCCAGAATAGAGTTGTCTACTGAAACTCGTCAAGGCAGAACCTTTCCTCAAAGGCCACGAGAATGGAAGTTTTTGAAGGGTTACCCTCATGAATTCATCATTGGTGATCCTTCCCAAGGCATAACCACTAGATCCTCAAGCAAGAAGCAAGTAAAACCAAGCAATGTTGCCTTCTTGTCCCAATTGGAACCTCTCAATGTGAAGCAAACTCTTGAAGACCCCTCATGGGTTAAAGCCATGGAGGAAAAGCTAGCATAATTTGAAAAGAATGAGGTTTGGACTCTTGTACCAAATCCGAATGGTAAAAAGGTAACCAGTACAAAATGGATTTTCAAAAATAAATTAGGTGAGGATGGTAGTGTTGTTCGTAACAAGGCTAGACTAATGGCCCAAGGTTACAATCAAGAGGAAGGTATAAATTTTGATGAGTCATTTGCCCCGATAGCAAGAATGGAAGCAATTAGGTTGCTTCTTGCCTATACTACCCACAAGGGTTTTAAAATGTTCCAAATGGATGTCAAATGTGTATTTCTTAATGGTTTTATAGATAGGAAAGTATTTGTGGCTCAACCCCCCAGTTTTAAAAGCAAAGAGTTTCCAAATCATGCTTTTAAACTCTCTAAGGCTCTTTATGGATTTAGGCAAGCTACTAGAGCTTGGTATAAAAGGCTTAGTGCCTTTTTGTTGGAAAATAATTTTCAAAAGAGAACCACCGATACTACTTTATTTATAAAAGAATCTAATGATGATATCTTACTTGTTCAAGTTTATGTGGATGACATTGTGTTTAGTTCGGCCAATGAAGCCTTGTGTGAAGGGTTTGGAAAACTTATGACTAGTGAGTTTGAAATGAGTTTAATGGGAGAATTAACCTTCTTCCTTGGTCTTCAAATTAAACAAACTCCTAGTGGTATTTTTATTCACCAAGGTAAATATGCCAAAGAGTTAATCAAGAAATTTGGTCTTGAAAATTCCAAGTCAATGGGAACTCCTATGTATCCAAACACAAAACTTGACAAGGATGAAAATGGAAAAGATGTGGATGAAACAAAGTTTAGAGGAATGATAGGATCCCTCATGTATCTTACATCCTCTATGCTGGATATTGTTCAAAGTGTGGGTGTATGCTTAAGGTTTCAATCTCACCCAAAAGAATCCCATCTTTTGGCCATTAAAAGAATCATTAGATACATTAAAGGCACATGTGATCTTGGCTTGTGGTATCCAAAATCTAATGAATTTTCTGCAGTAGGGTTTTGTGATGCAGATTATGCGAGAGACCGAGTAGATAGGAGAAGCACTTTCAGAATGTGTTGCTTCCTTGGAAGCTCACTAAACATATGGTCAAGCAAGAAGCAAGCTACTGTTTCCCTATCCACAGCTGAAGCTGAATATATATCTGCCGCTGCATGTTGCTCACAATTAATTTGGTTAAAAACTCAATTAGAAGATTAAAATTGAAAATCAATAGTATACCTCTATTTTATGATAACATGAGTACAATAGACATTTCAAAAAATCCTGTACTGCACTCTAGAACCAAGCACATTGAGGTTCGATATCACTTTATTAGGGAACATGTGAAAAAAGGTACTATTGATATCCAATTTGTAAAATCTGAAGAGCAACTTGCTGACATTTTCACTAAACCTATATGTGAAGATAGATTTTGTTCATTAAGAAACAGTTTGGGGATGATGGACTTAAGTTTTGTTGAAAAAATATGATTTTCATGCCTCTGTTTGTTTTTGTCTCGTACGCAGCAGGGAGACAAATCTGGGCACATGATGAACAAGTCATTAAACAATGGGAGACTGAAATCTGATACTTTGGACTCAAGCCCGTTCAACCACCTTTGAGCCCATTCCATGATATTGGCTCATTATTTTTTTGGCATCATGTTTTTAATAAATTATTTTTAAATAATTCGTTTTTTTAAAAGGGTTTCACATCATATCTTTCAAAAGAGAGTTTTTGTCAAATCAAATCTTTTTCCCATATCTTCCCCCTCTTTTCAAGGAAAGGTTTTTTCAGTTACTTTTTTTATTTTTAAATTCCTTGTTAAAACCGTTTTTCATTAATGCTAAGAGCTTTAAATGAGATTCTCTCCACTAAGCATTTATGATGGTATAACCTCTCTCCACCTTCCACTTTCTTCGGCCCTCTCTTCATCTTCTCCCTCTCTATTTCACTCTCTTCATCATGAGGAAGAAACTTGCCACTCGCCGAAGCACTTGAACCCCCATAACAAAAAATTCTCCATCATCCAAAGGTCCACAATCCCATACACACATACACGTTCATTCCCATTCGTCCTCTTCACCCTCTTCTCATCCCACTGACTCCATGGCAAGGAAAGGAATCCATGCAAGTGCTTCAACAAGGCAGGAAGTAGCATCATCAAAGATAAGTTCAAAGGGAAAGGAGCAAGTACCTGAAGAGGAAGAAGACTCACCACTTCCATCTCCACGTCCATCTCCACCACCACGGCGTTCTACCCCTCATCCTTCAGGATGGTCAGCCCCACTCAACGTGCAAAGAACCCTATTCTTCATGACACCAGAGAACCCCCAAACCTTTATTCATTGGACTTCAAAAATAAATATGGTAAAAGCCACTCCCACTTTGATCCTTCCCGCTTTATCTCTTGTGCAGCTTTTGAGTTTCACTCCCAAGTATTGGTAAACCGTCATCTCTGTTCCTCTTATGTGGTTAATCTTGAAAATCTTTCTAAAAAGGACATTGATTTCACTACATATTTTGATGATCTGAAATGGTCTCCTATTTTCAAAATTCGAAAACCTGTTTACCCAAACTTGGTACGTGAATTTTATGCTAACATGATATTTCATGATGGTGCACTACATTCTTATGTCAAAAGAGTTCATCTTACTTTAAATCGTGATACCATAAGTGCTGCTCTGGGGTATCAAGATGAAGGGGCTAGGGCATATATGTCTGGTAAATGGGATAACCATGCTGGTGTTTCTCATCAAGTGGCTCTGACTCGGGTGTGTGAAAATTTTTCTGCTCTTGATGGCACAAATCTAACCCATAAGGCTCTCGGACTTGTGTGAGCGTTGCTACACCGAATCATCACTTATGTTTTGATGCCTCAAAGTGGTTCTTACTAGAGGGTTACTATTTGTGATACCCTTGTCCTGTTTGCTATTCTAAATTCTGCATCTATTTCATTTGCTTATCTTATGATTAGACACATGTGGGACTGTGTACGTAGTGATAAGAAATCTAATCTGCCATATAGTATGTTCCTGACATGCATCTTTGAGCATTTTAATGTGGATCTCAGCAATGAGCTAGTTGAGAATAGGGTCTCCACAATCAAAGGCGGAAGAGTTCCCGATTCTGTAAAAGAAAAAAAGGGGCAAGAGTTCAACGGCATCAATGATTTCTGATAGCGAAAGTGGAAGTCTTCCTCCTGAATCTTCTCGGTTTTCTGAAACTATCAAGAATGTTCTGAATGAGTTCTCCAATATGTCCAGCATGATGGTCAGGTCCTATAAAGAGGCTCGAAAGCAAGCCTATGAAAATGAGAAGGCTTAGACCAAATGCCGTGAAAGGATAAATTTTCTAATTAAGAGCTTGGAGACTACTAGCAAGGACACGGCTCATTCTGAAGGAGAAGACGATCATCTTGATTCTGATATCAATCTTTCTGATGCCTAAAATATTTGCTCACTGCTGCTTATGCTCTTGGACAATATTTATTTTGTTGCTTTTGGACTTAGTTTCACTTGAACTGTTTCATTTTAGGACGACTGTACTTAATCACGTTGATACTTTTTTTGTGTTTATGTTATGAATTGCATTGTTGTTTCATCTATTTTGTAGGTTCCCTCCTTGATGACAAAAAGGAGGAGAAAAAAGATTAAAAATGGGCTGAATTGAAAATAGAATTAGGGCTGCCAATGCTCTAATTCTAAGATTAAAAGGGGCTGAATTAAAAATAGAATTGGGGCTGCTAGTGCTCTAATTCTTGTGCTCTGTTTTTGAGCCCTATATTTCTATCAGATGTTTTACTCTATTTGATTATTGTTTCATGCCATGTTTTGATGCTCTGTTTTTGTGGTTGAACACTGTGTTTTATTGCTTGCTATGATTTGTTGGCAAGAAACATTTTTTTGATGCTTTGAATATGTTACCTTGAGCAGTGTGTTAGAACTTGAGCCTTGATCATTATTTGATAAAAGTGTTTGCTCAAGTACAAGTCTTTTTTTTTTTATAAAATATGGCTCGGCTTCTTAAGGTTCCATGTTTTGAAAATATAAAATTTTTTTTTGGAACTATTTAAGCATGTTTACAGGTATTGCTTCCATAAGTTGATGGATAATTAAGCACACCTTAAGGGGGAGCAATGTCATCGATTGAAAGGGGGAGGATTCGGCCAAATCTTCAAGGGAGTTCTCTAATCCTAATCCTTTTCAATTCATTTTTAATAATATTTGTAATCAAGGGAGAGATTGATGAGTTTGGAAAACTTGAATAATTGTGATAATCAAACATTATTAAAAATATTAATTTAATATTTGCTTCCAATTGGTTGATTATTGTTGCTGGTAGTGTGCAGGAAATTAAAACAAGTTTTCCATCATTTTCCATTACCGACAGGATTTTTCTCGGTAATGGTCCTCCTTTCGCTAAAAAATCGTCAGATTTTTCGACAGATTTTCTATCGGTAATTTACCAACAGATTTTTTCCGTTATCAACAGATTTTCTCTTGGTAATCGTCACTTCAATTTTGCTTAAACTGTCCAATTTTCTAACATTTTTCGTCGGTAACTAGCGTCAGATTTTCCGTCAGTAATTGGAGCCTAGGAAAACATTTCCAACTCTGAATACAGACGAAAATTCTGTCTGTAAATCCATCAGTAAGGTAAAACAACATTTTTTTTTAGATTTTTTCGTTGTAAAATAAACCTGATTTCATACAAAATAAATTTAAATTTAAATAAGTTCATCGTATTATCAAACTAAAAGAAAAGTACTATGAACAAGCAAGTCAATATAATTCAAAACATAAACAAAGTGTATTGATACATCAACTATAATAATAAGTAACAACCATGCATCAACATAGTGTATTGAGTAAATTAAAAGTTGTTAATGAGTATTCAAAGGGCTCTAAATGATTTTTCTCATACTAGTAAATTAGAAGACTTATGCTCCAAGCAACTCCTATTCAATTTCCTAACTCATTTGAATAATTTTCGCTACTCTAATATTTAACTTGTAACAGAGGATTTATTAGATGAAGTTGGTGAAGGAGGTCCTGTGTTAATTTCACTTATCTCATCTGCAAAATTCACTTCACTTGCTCTTTTTGCTTTTTCTTTTTCTTTTTCTTTTTTTTTCATCACTACTTTCCTCACAAGAAAACTTTGCCTTCTTGTTCCTCCTCTTATCCTTCTTCAGATATATTTTGTAGCCAGTCCATGATGACATTATCTATTTCAAAAACCACATGTTATAAAATACCATATAATGATTTAATGAAATATATACCAAAATAATTATTCAGATAAGATAATGTAGCACACAAAAATATTCAAAAAAAAAAAGAAAAAATTTGATTATTATTCGTATATGGCAACATGATCTTTGATTTTGCATTTAGATTCTATCTTTTAAATAATGAACACAAAAGTTTTGTATCTTATTCCTATCTAAACAACTAAATGAATTGTTACTATGTCTACTATTTCTACATTTCTAACATCGTACAGTAGTCATGGTTATATAAATTGTGATAACTATTCCGAGATAAAGAAATGAATTATCTGAGAGGGGTTGAAAGTTGTGGTGGGGACAAAAATACGGAACTCAAACATAATCCACTTAGTTTTAAGAAATTGAGTGCGATTCTTCTTCCTCCAAAAAACAAACTTAGTCTTGAACCCAATGACTTTGTTGTTATTCACAAGCTCCTGATTCCTTTTCCCCACCTTTTTCCGGTGCCCTTTCCTGTTTTAATTTCCTTTTGTTATTGTCTTTAAACACATGCTTTTTCAGATTAAAGTAAAAGTACTTTGTCTCCAGAAACACCTTTCTACCTGAAAAACAAATACAATGGAATCTTAATTATATGATTTCCAATAATTAAATCATCATACCCCCCAGCATGCAATAACTTAACCACAACTTGTATAGTCTGTTGTTGATCCTACTGCTGTAATTGTATGATTTCAGATGGCAGCAATTGAGTTATCTTTTTCATCTCTTTGTTCTTTCCCCATAGAACCATGTATAGTCCACATACTATCAGTACTACTCCAATCACACTGCATATATACCAAATCATATGTCTATATTAATACCAAAACCAATAATAAACAACATACATACAAAAGTCTATTATATATGTACCTTCTAAGATACAATTGCTCATCTAACATGAAAGAAGCCGCAACAGCCACAAGCACAAGAACAAGCATGAGAGGGTTGAAAATGGAGACAAATAGTGACCCTCTCATTTGTATGCACCATGCTATGATAAGAAATACTACTCTAGACCCCACAATTCCCTGAACCAATAACAAATCAATTAATTAAAAAGAAGCTAAGTTAAGAGTAATAATACAATATAATATATGATGTATCAATAATGTATGTATCGAATAAGCAGAAGCCAAAAGCCTGATATTCCAACCAAGCTTCCATTGATTGAGATCCCTCTTGTCCAACCAAGCTACAATGAAGATGCAAGTGCAAGTAGCCCATGACTATAGCAGCCACCATGTGTGTTGAGGAAGCTGAGCAAGTTGAGCATCATGATAAATCAATATATGGAGAATACTAAGAAGGAGGACATGATTCATAACAAAAAGTTGCCTTTGCATTGTGATAATCATAATCTCTTGATGGACACCACCTTTTATTTTGCCTCTTCCACTGCAAACTCACTCCCTGTCAGTACTTTCTTCTTTCTCTTCAATATTGCTTTCATTTCATGCTTCACCATAATATGGCTATTTTTATTTCACTGATTTATTGAGGTTTAAATTCTTGTACTTTCTAATAACATTAATTTATTGAAAGATATAAGTAACAATTTAACACTGATGTACAATTTTAGAATTGAAAGATTAGATTCCTATTGGAAAGCATATGTGAGGAGACAGTGATTACAGACAAGAAACAGAACGGTTCAAGCTTTATCCCGGCTCTGCACTCTGGTGAATGGTCTTGATATCAGAAAAAAAGTAAAAGGGTCTAGTTAACTAAACAAGGGTTCGACATGCCACGTCCAGCTAGAGAATAGGACTAATTTGAAAACCCTTTCAACAACTAGTTATTTTGCTTCCTACACCAGATGTTTCAACACAGAAGAAGTAAGCAATGTCCATCAACAAAAAAACAATTTGATATTTCTGCTAATAAAAAGGTGAGTGACTAGTCACATACTCAATAAGTTCATGCAATACACAACTACCAACTAGCCCCCTAACAAAATCGACATACTGGATTTTAGGACACCAAACAAACTATTCAATGCAAGTACGGGCTGCCTAGCAAATATACAACTATAATGCATTCAAATATCTAGAATGATATCAAGTCTATGCAAAAGCTCAAAGAAGAATAATGAGCAAACAGATTGTAGTCTGTCTTTATTTACTCAAGAACTGAGAATGTAAACCAGTGACATGAATACTTTGCAATACAAACCTGATATAAAATCATCAACATATTCAGCATCAATCTTTCCATGAGCCATTGCATCAACCTCAATAACAGAAGCACACAAGTTAGTCGATGACCTCAAGTTCCGAATGAAGTGTTTAATATTCCTCTCAAGTTCCAAATGTCTTCAACATTTTCAAGTTTGATAGTTGCAGCTGAATCTATCTGTAAAATCGGCCAACCAGAAGTAACAAAGCCATAGCAAAATGAATAGTAACAACTTAAACCCCGAGAATCAACCCAAAAGAAAAAAAATACTCGAACCAAAATATAATTTCCCACTATATATTTCTTTTTCTTTTAAATTACCAGTTACTCCAATTATGACAAGTCTTACGTATCTCAAGAATATGGTCTCTAGATAATTTATAAATACGTTTACCTGTGTTTTCTCATCGTCTTTGATGTCGAACCTGAGGTCGTGTTAACAAAATAAAAAACATAAGATGACAATAATTCAAGATTCAAGACACTGATATTGAGATTATCATAATTCAGAGATCATTTATGAATTATGAGGAAAGTGAAATAATTTAAACAGCAATCCAATTCTGACTTAATATAGATTTCAAGCTACAAATACCATATGACATGCTGTTAAAAAATAGAAAGCAAGTCTAAATTGTTATGCACTGATATAGAACTTCTTTGAAGGATTTAGAGCTTACCATAAAGGAGCTTCACTTTTCTCTCGTAGACAATCACTTCTCCTTCCGATGGAAAAACACAATCAATAAATAGATATGCATAATCTATCTAATATATTTCGACTAGCTGAAATTGGAAACATAAATTCGAGAGAAACTGAAAAAAAATGCAACAATAAAAAACTAGAGCTGCATAATCTATCTAATATTCACTACTAGTAACTGAAATTGGAAAAGAAAATTGAAGAAAATGGAGGATTGGAGAGAGTCGTTACCCATGAGAATACCAGAGAGTCTCAGAGCCATGGGAACCGATGGGTTCAAAATCTCTTCGTTGTGAACAAGCAACACGAAACGGTGTCAAGTTGCTAAGAAATTTGATTCCAAAAAAAAAAGAACATGCACTGAATGAGAAATAATAAACAAGTTGCGCATAAATTCGAATAAGGGAAAGGAGAGCACGAATCTCAGAAAGAGATAGAGAAATGGAAGACGTACGGTTTGAAAATCTCGAGGGGCGACACCGGGAAGGTAGAAAGAGTGAACACAGGAGAAGGTGAAGAGGATGAGGACGGAGGCGACGAAGACGGAGGTGACGAAGACAGTGGCGGGAAAATGCACATTAGGGTTTGAAAAGGAATGTCACGACCAGCAGACAGAGAAGAGCCGGGAGGAGGTGTGACAAAGTTTTGGGGCAATGGAAGTTCAGTGCAACGGAGGTTCAGTGTGACGACGAGGCAAGGTGCGACGGCGGTGCAAGGCTGAGAGGCGCCGCTGATAGAGCAATTGGAGGGGATGGGTGTGAAGGCGTGGGGAAGAGATGTGAAATGAGGAGGAGCTCGTAAAGCCAAATTTTTATTTTAATATTTTCGACAGAATATTTTAAATTATAGATAGATTTTTTGTCTGTAATAATTTAATAAAACACAATATTTTTGTTTATTTAAATACAGACAAATTTTTTGTTGGTAATTATTTTCCACGACAGATTCTTTTGTTTGTCTGTAGTGTATGTTAATTCATTTTTTTTGTTTTCGAAAAAAATTCCCTCGTAAAATTTGTCTGTATTTATGTGGGATCAAACGTGTCCAAAGTATCCATTTGTAATAAGTAGTTTTTTAGTAGTGCATGTTCTTAATTTGATAGTGAATGAAGAAATTAAAGAGCAACAAACTTCAATTGAAAGCGTTAGAAATGCTATCAGGTATGTTAGGTTATCTCTTCAAAGAACTAAAAAATTTAAAGACTGCATGAGGTTGAGTTGATTGAATCTAAAAGTCTTGTGTGATTGGATGTTCCAACTAGGTGAAATTCTACCTATCTAATGTTGGAACATGCCGAGAAATTTTAAAAAGCTTTTGATAGACTTTATGATCAAGAACCTGATTTTCTTAGATGGTTTGGAAAGGATAGTGGGAGAAAAAGAAAGTTAGTCCACTGTCACGGCTCAAAATGAGCCCTGATCGGCGCTCAGGAAAATAGTTCCCTAGCAAGCCTAACCGACTCAAAGGAGCAAGTTAACGCGGGTCAGGTAACGGGAGAAAGCTCAAGGAGGACTGAAGTAGCGAGGAATAATCGTCGGGAACCCTTCACAAAGAAAAAGGGACATATTACACCTAGGAGCCAAAACTTCAAAAAGAGTCATTTTGTCGCTTCACATTCCCAGTGCCGGAACAATGACCGAAGGAATGACAACCGTCCGGATCCAAATTCAGAAGGACAAACTAGTACTCAACCGGATGACTTAAGGTGCCCAAGATGCAAGAAGTACCATCCAAACAGACCATGCAGGGCCGGGCTAGGTGTATGCTACAAGTGCGGGAAGCCGGGGCATATAGCTCGAGACTGTCCACACAGGAAACGCCAGGATGCAGCCGAATCCGAGTCTCAGACCTGAGGTAACCATGAACTAGCAGTTGAGTTTTTAGCTACCCTGCATATCATTAATATGTAATATCCATTTGTGAAGCATGACAAATTTTGATGATCGTGGAGTCCGAGCCGATAGTTGGTCGAAGACTATTAGTCGTCGAGATGGAGCAACACTTAGCTAACTTAGAGGAGTGGCTAGGTTCTTGAAGGATGAGAATCATAATGACGCAGTGGAAGCAGGGTGGATTATACCTAAGGAATTGGAATTGTCGAGAGCTATGCGGAGTTACCGTTTAAAATCCAGTGACGTTAAGACTTCGAGGAAGAGGAATAGAGCGGATTCAACCTTTAGTTGCTAATGGATTAAGAGACGAGTCAAAGTGAGACCAAATTCCTATACGAGAGAGTTTTCGAGACCATTCTTGAAGATGTACCAGAATTTCTACCTTAGAGAGAGAACGTGAGTTTGTGATGAACTTAGTGCCCAAAAGCCGGAACAGCGTTGATTGCACCACAAGTGAAGACATCATTATAACCGGTGAAACTCAGGACCGAGTTGAAGGGAGTACTGGAAGGGAGAATCTAAGTGTTTCTTTGCGAGAGCGCGCCAACAAAACTCCACGACTTAATCTAATCTTTCTCTTATAGCTTATATTGAAAACTCTATCCTGAATCTTTTCTTGTAAAAGCCTAATTCATTGTTCTTCTGATCTTATTCCTTACTTGTATAAAGCTTGCCTCTTTTGGAATAAGGTTGAACTCATCCTAATATAATCACCTAGTCTTTGAATCCTGGAGACCTGCAGTGCGTAGAGTTGCCCTCTTGTGGAAACTCGCATTCCTTTAAGGATAACTAGAACCTAATTAATCCGATATACCTTATTCTTTCTATTCAAGCTTTGATTCGAACTTCTCCCCTGAGATGCAACTAGGTTTCTCTTTTAGTGTATTCCATTAGTTCTGTACAACTCTGCTAATTATATGCAAGACTTTCTTTTGATTTCTTGTGAACACCGTTCATGTTACTCGTTCGTCTCTTTGAACATAACATTTTTTTGAAAAATCAACTCGTACTGGATTCTGCGTCGTGCATAACTCTTAAATGCAACTATTAGAGTGACAATCCTTTAAAGCAAGACTTTTGAATACGAAAATGAACCAGCGACATTACTAGGGAATTTAGAGCCTTAATCCTCGTCGATCGTATCGCTCGTGAGTAAATAGATGCAATGAGGTGCACCGTGTGAATGAAATACCAGAATACGATGGAAGCTTTCGAGCCATAGGAAGAAGATTGATCTTCATGCCAATGCCTGTGTCACTTGAGTCTGATAGACCATTTAGGGAATTGCTACGATGCATCATTGGAGGACTTAAGACGCGTGCTGAAGCGACATTGTGAGATCATAGTAGACACCCTAAGCAAGAAGTTTCTAAGGGATTCTTGGATGTTAATCCCAAAGGAGGAAATGTTAGATGAGTTAAGGTTCTAAGTTGGGAAGTGAGAGTGTGGTTGGAAGTGTCGGACTAAATGCATTGCCGGTTTACAACATGGTAACGATGAGATATGGGACGCATAACGAGACAATAAGGAGCCACCAGAGATATCGAAGTCTGATAAACAAAAGAAAATTAAGAAGAAATTTATATGCCTAATGCCGAAATAGAGATCGAAAAGTCAAGGACTTAGGGAGTGCAATAATGGTGATAAGGAGCTACCAGGAGTATTGAAACCTGTTGGATCAGGAAGATACCAAGAGAGAGTTATGTGTCGAAATCGGAAGTTGAGACGAGAAACTATTGTCCGAAGCTCACAAGAGAGGATTTTTGAATTTATCCTGAAATTACTAAAATATATCACGAATCTAAGAAGATATTTTAGAGCAGCTAGAAGTGAAAAATAAAGTGGCAATTTATATGATTACATGTTGACGCGTGAAAAAGAAAAGAGAGACCACCAGAAGCTGTTCGAGATGCTACAACCGTCGAAGGTTTTTTTCATTAAAGGTAAAAAGGGAATAGCTATCGATTTTATAATAGATTACCGAGGTCTAGGACAAAAGGTGATGCTGTTAGAAAATCGTGGATCAAGTGATCAAGTCCGTTTTGCCCATCAAAACAAATTGCTTATTGGAGATATCAACGAGACTATACATCAGGGAGACGGTGAGACTCCATGGTACGCTAAACACCTTTGAATTAATTGAAAACTGGAACATTGAACGTCTTAGTTCCTGAATTTGACAGCCGAGACAACAGAGAAAAAGTTACGCAAATCTGAGTTAGAATTCTCACTATGAAAGTCGACAAAAGAGTTAGGCATATCTAAGAGAAAGACTTCTCAAGTTGAAAGGAAGGGGATACCTATTTCTGAAGATCACTTCAACGAACTAGAATCGGATGAGCAATCAAAAATTAAAAAGTTAAACCCCCATTACATTGGGCCGATTGAAATCCTGAAGAGAATTGGACCAGTGGCGTATAGGATCGCTTTACCACCACATCTTTCGAACTTGCATGACCTGTTTCACGTATCGCAGCTTCGTAAATACACTCTTGATCCTAGTCATGTCCTAGAACCAGAATCAGTTCAAGTGAGAGAAGATATGACGCTTCCAGTAACTCCCGTTAGGATTAATGACACCAGCATTAAGCGTTTGCGCGGGAAAGAAGTTCCTTTGGTGAAAGTAGCTTGGAGTAGGGCTGGTATTGAAGAACATACCTTGGGAACTTGAGTTGGAGATACGGAAGGACTACCCACTCCTTCTTTCAGGTAACTCACTCTGAATTTTGAGGACAAAATTCTTAATTAGGTGGGTAGGATGTAAACCCCACTAAAATCGGTAAATAATTAGTCAATAAATCTAATTTTAATTAGAAAAATTAAAAATGCAAAACTAATATTAAAATAGGATAGAGCTCTTCAAAACGAGAATTTTGACACCAATTTCAAAGAATTCGGCCCAAGATTGGGCCGAACAGGCCGAACCGGTCAAACCGGGCCCGTATTGGGCCCAAGCCCAACTTAACTCCCCTTAATCAAATGAGCACAGCTCATTCTCCTCCCCCATTTGGCCTGAAAAACACGCTGGGAAGCAGCATGAAGGGTGAGAGCATGTAGCACTTCCAAAACCCTCACTCAAATTTGATTTCTCAATAACTTTTGATCCGGAGTTCCGATTGACGAACCATTTGCGACTACGCGTTCACCACGACGAGCTCTACGAAACCCATGGAACAATTTGGTAGGTAACTCACTATTTCTTTCTCAGCCAGCTTCCTCCAATTTCGAAAATTCATGAACAATTATGTTGAAAATTGTTCAATTTTGGTGTTCTAGGTTCGATTTAGCTTGCGGAGCTTATTGGGCTTGAGTTACTACGCATCTGAGTGTGGTAAGGATTACCTAAACCCTAGTCAATTTTGATTTCTTGATAAAAAAATCTGAATTTGGATATGTGTGTGTGTGTGTGTGTGTGTGTGTGTGTGTGTGTGTGTTAGGGGTGAATTGAGTCATATATATGCGTTGGAATTGAAAAGTGAGTATTTGGAGGCTTATTGGTGATCAAGGCTTGGTTTGTGGCTGGTTTATTTGAGCTTGGAGGGGCTGGGTTCTAGCTTGTGAGGCTGCCTTGGGTTGAATAAAGTGATCGGCCAAGGTATGGTTTAGGTTTCACGCGTTTAACATTTAAGGTGTTGTGAAAACTTAGGCTAGAAGAACTATAGGTTAAGTTGAATTGGTTAATTGCATTAAATGATTAATCTTGTGAAGTTGTTGGATAAATTTATGGATGAACTTGTATTGGAATTTGTGAGTTGTTGAAATTATTGAGTATGTATTCTTGTGATTGAGCTAGTATTGGAAGTTATGAGCATGAATTGTTAGTATTGAACATGTGTGCTAGAGATCATTAATGAGGGGTTAATGAAGATGTTGATATGTGTTAATAAAGGGTTGATATATGTGTTGAAGGGATAATATATGTGAAGTGTTGATATATGTTAATGAAGGGTTGCTCATATATGTGATATATGTTGATATATATTGGTGGTTAAGGCTTGTTGAATTAGTTAAAGGTAATTTTGGTAGTGATTGTTAATGAAATGGGATGATATGTTAATGATATGCAGGTTTTGCTGATAAGAAACATGAAATTGGTGAAAATGAGGTTTGGAAGTGAATTGGTAAAAAGTGAATTTTGGTGAACTTTGAAACTCCATAACTTACTCTTCAAATTTTGGATGGAATTGTGGTTTCTTTCAAATGAAAGATGGTTTTATAAGCTTTTAAACGATACTAATTTTGTGAAAAACGGAATTTTGTAGAGGAAGTTATGGATGACGAAAGTTTGGTGTAAAAACTGTGCTTCCAGGGTAACAAAATCTGGTTGCAATAGCTTTCTAGGCATTCTGCCAATTTTGGAAAAAATGTCCATCCACGCGTACGCGTGGCGTGGTATTTTAATGACGCTTGCGCGAGTAGCCATGCGTGCGCATGAGAAGCTAATGTGCATGCTCACGCGTACACATGACTCACGCGTACGCGTGATTTGCTGCTCACTCTGTGCGTGCGCGTGGTCTACGTGCACGCGTGACCATTGCCTGCTGCAAAACCGGATTTTGGCTGTTTTAAACCAAATTTCCACTTCTAAACCTTCATTTTCCTTCCTTTTAGACTTAGGGTATAGTACTAAGTCCAGTAGCTAATTGAAGCTAGGAAAATAAGATAACTTGGGGATGAAATAAGAGGTAAAATGATTAATTATATGAAGGAGATGAGAAAGTTAAATGAACTTTAATGCCATGGCTTGAGAAATGATTATATATTGATTATAAAAACGAAATGGCTTATGAATGATGATATCTGAGATATGAGTTTCCTTGGGTAAAAACTGTGGATTGCCACTGCGTGTTCCAGGTTGAATCTCGATACTCTGTTGACCCTATATCATAAGGGTGACCGGGCACGTATAAATTCCCGGGTATGGATAGCCCCATTGAGTGATTATATGATGAATGAATGTGAAATCTATGCATAGACTCTTGGGGATGCACGACGGGGGACATTCTAAGGTTTTCAGACTTGTCGGGTTGGCTGGATAATCGAAAGATGAGCCTCATCAGCCATAGGATAGGCATACATCATGTGCATTTATTTGTTTTGATTTCTATGCATTTCCTGGGTTTGCCTAACTGAATATACACATCTTGCTACCTGTTATACTTGCTACTTGCACTATCTACTTATTACTTGTGTGTGAACTTGTCTGGTTGCTTGTCTCTGCTGAATTATGGACGACGGAGGAACGGAGGAAGGGTGAAGTGGTTTGGGTTATGTTAGGTTTAAAATTGAGTAAGTTTAGGAAGGTCTAGATTACCTACCCCTATTTATGGCTTCTGTTTAGTAATTAAGTTTTACAATTGCACGACGGAGTTCTAGGATTGCCTTTGGCATTCCCAAGACCTTATTTATTATACGCGTGGCACCTTTACCATGCTGAGAACCTCCGATTCTCATTCCATACTGTGTTGTTGTTTTTAAATGCAGGTCGAGAGGCTCTTCGCTAGGTGTTTGGATCTTTGAAGCGGAGTAGTCCCCGGTGTATTTTTTGGTTTCTGTTTGTATATATACGTACCTATGTACTTAGCTTTCTCTCCAAGAAACTTGATTATTTTGTTCCTCATAGAGGTTACAGGAGAGTTAGGAACTTATTTCTGTATTTTGGGTTTTGGGATACTTATGTATATATATGTAAATATTCTTCTGCCATCCTTGGCTTTGCAGGCTGAGTCAGGAGCTAGTTCCACTGTATTCTTGGCCCTCTTTTCCCCTTTCGCTTATTCGCATCTCTAACTCTTAAGGTTTCTTAGGACGCAAGTAATTCCATTTTTTTGGAGTTGCGCTTTTATTTTGCGATTTTGCTTTACCCACTTTTCAAGGCTCCTAGTATACTATAACCTTTGTTATATAATATTATGCACATTTTATTTTAGAGGTCGTAATACCACACCACATCTGCTTTACATCCTAGGTGTAAAGTTGTGTGGTAGGGTGTTACATTTATAAAAATGAATTATTTAATTCTAATAAATCAATTATTTTAATCAATTTAAAATCATTCAAGGCAAATATAGTGAGTATAATTCAAAGACCATAATAGATATATGTCAAAATAATTATAGATACACAATCAAATAATTATAAATGTAAAGCCTACTCACAGCTTGGTCCCAAAGAACCAAAAATACCGAATCTGGAGTGCCAAAATCCAAGGTGAGGAGGATTAAAGTAGGATGGAATGAATGAGCACAGAATTTGGATTGGGGTAGCGACAAGGTGGAGCTGGCAATAGTTTTGGGTTAGTGACAGGAACGGTTCAGTTCTAGTGGCACCAACAGCTATAGTAGCAACCAAGGTTCACCCGAACGGCGACGTAATAGCGGTGACGGAACAGCCCTCTATTCACGGAGGCTCCTCTCGCACATCCTATTTCTCTCTCTTCGAGCTATCTTCTCTCTCAACAATGGCGATGGCGACTTGGCATGCGGCGGTTGAACCTCAGCGGCGATGGAGACAAGGCGCGACGGCTGTAGCAGTTCAACAGCGGCGAGGCAGAACAGCGGCAATCCTTCTTCGGCGTCTCCTCTCTCGTGCTCGTCCCCTCTCTCGAACGCATCTCTCTCAGTTCTGGCCTCTGATGGCGATGCGACAGGACATGAACGGCGAGCTCTAGGCCGGTGATGACAAGGCGCGGCTCTCTCTCTCTCCTCGCGTGGTGGCTCGGCGTGGACAGCTCCCTCCTTCCTCCTCCTTTCTCTTCTCGCGGTCTCCCCTTTTCTCTCTTCCCCTTTTCTTTCTTTTTTTTTTTTC